>NC_062544.1:281980090-282284124 GCF_016906955.1 Phacochoerus africanus | reverse complement strand
CAGAAACAGGCTGTGCTGTGCACACTTGTGGCTTCAAGCAGAATTGTATCCTTCTGAGGAAGGGGTTTATGAGTGCGACATACATCGCAAATGCTGTTTGTGGTTTGGTAAGCCCAGCTTCCATGTGAGTCAGTGACGTTTGGAAATGACACTAAACTAGCAAATGGGTGTTATATCTTTTTGAGTTCTTTGTTTAAGAATGTATAATTCCAGTTACACAAAATTTCAGTTTCTGCTCTTTCCTAACAGTTTATAATGACTTCATTTTACTGTTAGAAATTCAGGGTAGAAGTGTGTTGTGTTATTTTCCCATGTGTCTGTTATTTCATGATGAGTTCTAGATGGTTTCATCGGCTGTGCCTTTTTTTTTTTTTTTTTTTTGGGCTGTGCCTTCTTTAGCTAAATTTTTGAAAATTCTTGTTTACCATTGACTGGCTTATGGAATGGGACTACAAGAACACATGCTTATAAACATTTCCCCCCCCCCACTGCTTCTTATGTTTTGTTTTGACATTAAAGAAGACTCTTGTTGAATTTCTTATCTCATAAAATCAGATATTTTACCGGTGCCAAAGGCTGAGATCCCGGTGGAATGCCGGATAGAGAAGGAAAGCCTCTCTGTAAGATGTCAGCAATGATTTTCAACTTACCTGCTGTCCTAAAATGTTATCCGTCGTGCGTATATGGGATATATCATACTTTGTAAGTAGGTCATAGGAAACTTTCAGCTTTTTTTCTAAAATTTTTATTAGCTCTGATTTTTCTTGTTAGCCGTCCTTAAACAAGAACAAATAATAAAGCGGGGGGGTGGGGTGGGGTGGGGAGGATTCATTTCTTCTCAAGACAGAGGAGCTCATGTTTCTAAGATTTTTTCTTATTCCCCAGTGAAAAGCCGGAGCAGGTCAGAGTCCATCATATGATATGCAGTCACGTTGAATCCGTGTTAGTGCTGCCTGCTCCTTCACAGAACCCCACCCAAGGGTGTCCATACGGAGGCACCTACCTGCCTGTTAAAGCCTGGGAAGCAGGATGTGGTCCAGGTCACTTAGGTCAGAAGGAAGTCATGGTGAGCAGCGTCCAGCTTCTGGATGCTGGGAGTCAGTCAGTTCTCGGTTGGAGCTGGGGGTTGATCTCTTGCAACTCGGGTCCCTTTGTCACCTCCTGACTTTATCACTATGTGCTTCCCTGGTGGGCTTTTCCAGCAAGGGGGAGAATGCCACAGGGGTCCCATTTTCTTCCCCCAGTGGGGAAGGATTCTTGGGCATTCATGGGGTGTACTGTCCTGCAAAACACAGCTTTTGTTTATCATCTGCACCTTGAACTTGAAACATCTGGAGTTGCGTTTGTAAGAAGAACCAGCTGACTCGATAGGGGTCTTCAAATATTGTGGACACCATTTCACAACCTTTTGATACTTGGGAGTAACGGTTCCAGTTGTAGCGGTTTGAGTTGTAGTTTGCGGGGGGGAGCGCCTTTAAAAGTCCATGCAGTAGCTCACACACACACACACACGAGGTCTTTCAGCCGCCCATACATGTATTGTTGCTGTCACGATGGCATCTTTTTACCTGTTTGCACCCTCGCTTGGCAACCTAGCAGCAGTTACTTAGCTGTACGTTATGCATTGTCAACATACACCTTCTCATTTATGGATTCAAAGCCATTATTTGGAAGATAAAAACAACAGACGTTCCCAGGGGCTGGGTGACCACTTTGAGCCAGTTTTTCAAAGTAGCCAGGGGAAAGTGTTGCCCTTTTAACTTTTTCTCTTTTATTTTCAACATGTTCATATTTGAAAGACCGAGGACTTGGCTCTTCATGATTGGAATGTTGCAAATCTAGCGAAGGTAGTGAAGGCAAGCGAACTAAAATTACTTGGCTAAATTTAAGTGTAAGTACCACCAAGTAATGAAAGGGTGCATCTGAAAACAGAGCCCTGGGTCTGGGTTTTAGAGTTACCCTGACTTTGAAGCCCTGCTATTTTTGCAGTGGCATGTCATCATCTGGAAGTCCCTGATTGCGTATGAGAAACAGTAATCTAACAATGAGAGTCAAGGGTTCGGTTACCCTGACCCAGTGCCCGAGAGCAAAGGAAGCTTAGTTAGGTGACTCTTTCCCATCTCGGAGTAGCCGTGGCTGAACCCTGAAATAGCCTTAAAAGTCTGTACAAGAGGCCTTTGGAATTCATGTATCACTTTTGAACATCATAAGCCTGGACAACTTGACGTGAGATCTGATCTCAGACGAACCGTGGGCATGCCCACAGGTTTTGAAAACCCAGATCTGCGGCTGCCTCCTGTTATAATTTAGACCTGTTTTATCGGGAAGGAGAGTTTTCACACGTTGGTGTCTTATGCGGGACTCCTTTCAGTAATGATTCCGCCCCCCCCCCCCCCCCAGGAAAACCTGCTCCAGCGGGAAGAAAAGCATCCTTTCAGGGAATGGGCAAGAAAACAGGCACATCGGTGGTGATTTTTCAAAACCAGGAAACCCGAACTTTGGCTTGCTGAAGGGTCTGGCAGAGGGTCCTCCATCTTCATTGAAAAGTGCAAAAGAGCGTTTGCCTCTTGGGTTGAGTGCAGGGGAGCAGAGCGCTCAGCCTTGTGTGATCTTGCGCTCGCATCACCCGTTCCCCACGAGGGATTCTCCATCCTTAGTGGGGAGCTTCGTTTTCTCTGTGACTGAGCAGAGATGCGGGTTACCGATTCCGATTCCGGGGGCTTGACAAAAGCCGTTAAGTTGCAAAGTAAAAGGAAGTCGAAATTGGAGCCTGCATGTTTTTTTTTCTCGGCTCACCACTTAGAGGAAAGACCCGTTTGTGAAAAGCCACAAGCCGTACTGTGGAAACGGGTTAGCTGGTGGGAGCCCCTTTCTGTCCCAGCCAAGCCAGATGGGCATCAGGCTCTGAAGGGCAGGAGAAGCCCAAGGTCTTGCCATGTCTGTTAACTAGCTGTGGCCTTAACAGAATCAATGCATTGGAAGAGGCAACAGGAAAGTGCTGCTCCCTCCTCTTGGTGCTACGGATGCTGGGAATCTGCTTGTGCTGGAGCAAATGAGGAGCTCAGGCTTTGGGGAAGAGTCTGGAGGAAGCTGTTACAGGAGGCTGGCTGGAGGGAAGGGATCCAGGCGACACCGCACAGGCAGGTATAACTTGGGGCCCCAGGAGTAAACAAAGCCAATCTCCAGATTCTTCTTACGTGGGACATACTGAGAACTGAGCCGAATGTAAAGAATAGCTGGAGGCTCTGCCAGTAAAATGAAATGTTTGGAAACCCAAACCACGCACACTTGCCATCTCACCATAAAACTCGAAAGTAAGTATGTTAGAAAGTTGAGATTTCTTTTATTGGGAAACTAGGTAAAACATTGAGACAAGAAACCGGTTGGTGCCTTAGAAACGTTTTCAGATGCTCTCCTTCCCCGAAAGGATTCTCGTTAAAATTGTATCCGGTCCCCTCACCCCCACTGTGCTGATGCGAGCCCGCTGCCAGATTTACAAATCTGGGTCCATAACGGCACAAACTTGGAACATGTCTTGTGCAAGCCTTGCTCGTTTTGGAGTGCAAGTCACAGCGGCGAGATGACGGAATAAGCCAAAGTGGAGGAAAAATTTGCTTCTTCGGTATCGGAAAGTACTTTCTAATCTGTTTGACCCTGGCAGGAAAAGGTAACTCACTCCAGAGCTTTAAAACAGAAATAGGGAGTTCCCGTTGTGGAACGAACCCGACCAGTATCCATGAGGAGGTGGGTTTGATCCCTGGATACAGCGTTGCTGGGGAGCTGTGGTGTAGACTGGCAGCTGAGGCTCTGTGTGAACTGGGAGCTTCCACATGCCACTAAAAAGCAAAAAAAAAAAAAAAAAAAAAATCCAAAAAAACAAATAACATAGACATAATGACAATGAAGATCAAATCCAGGGACTGTGTGGTGTTTTCTCGAGTAGGGGTGTTAAATCAGTGTATTACTGGTATTTAAGTTCTGAAACCCACCCAAAGCCCTGCCATTGAAGCAGAAGAAGTGATTATTGCTTGCAGCTTGCAGAGTCAAAGGAGAGGGTTTCACAGCTGAAATACTATCAGTTCTGAAGTGGCTTCTAATCCTATCTTATGGTAAGATTTAAATGATTTGGGGAGTTCCCGTCATGGCTCTGCAGTTAATGACGTACCTGACTAGTATCCCTGAGGATGCGTGTTTGATCCCTGGCCTCACTCAGTGGGTTAAGGATTTGGCCTTGGCTGTGAGCTGTGGTGTAGATTGCAGACACTGCTCGGATCCCAAGTTGCTGTGGCTGTGGTGTAGGCCAGTGGCTACAGCTCCGATTGGACCCCTAGCCTGGGAACCTCCGTATGTGGAAGGTGTGGTCCTTAAAAAAAATTTTTTTTTAAATGATTTGTGCAGTTTTCTAAGACTTGTAAATAGAGGTAATTAAGCAGAACATTCCGCAAGAACAGTTTTGCCTACGTACTCCATACCAAGTTGGGAAACTAGAGGAAGGCCAAGAAAATCTTTCCATTATGTAGACTCCACAGTAAACTGCCAGGGGGCAGGAAAGGGGTTACATCTGCGTAAATATTAAGATCCCACATATAACTATGTTTTGCATCCATGTCAATGTTTCTTTGCAAACATGAAGCATTAAATCACATTGTTTTGTTTTTGTTTTTGGTTTTTTTTTGGTCTTTTTGTCTTTTCTAGGGCCACACCTGCGGCATATGGAGGTTCCCAGCCTAGGGGTCCATTCGAAGCTGTAGCTGCCGGCCTATGCCAGAGTCACAGCAACTCGGGATCTGAGCCACGTCTTTGACCTACTCCACAGCTCATGGCAATGCCAGATCCCCAACCCACTGAGCGAGGCCAGGGATCAAACCCGCAACCTCATGGTTCTCAGTTGGATTCGCTAACCACTGAGCCATGACGGGAACTCCACATTGACTTTTTAACAGTTAAATTTAAGCAACCTGGAAACACATTTCTCAGTGGAAATTTATTGATCACCTATTAAATGAGAGCGCTGTTCTCAAAGAGAGGTGGGGACGTGGATCCCACAGGGACTGCTACGACCCTGGACGCATCTAGAGAGATTCGAAAAGCAACTGCAATGGTCATGGAAAAGCCAGAACACTCCAGTGTGGAGCTCGCCTGTCCTTCTGCCTGCCTGAATTATTCTTGGCTCAACTAGTTGCATGGACAACTTGTAAGCGAACCAGGGCCTTTTCCACTCCAGATCGCTAATAGCGTTCACTCTGAATGCAGTGTCCTTGGAATAAACACCTGAAGGTGGGAGTTCACGCACAAAGCGGGCGGGGGCTGAACAGGCAGAGACTGGTCTGCAGTCAGATGTGACCCAGGCTTGGAAGGCTCAGGACTCCAGCAGAGGAGGGGCGATCTGAGTCACAGAAAGGCGAGCGCCAGGAAGAGACTTGGAGTGCAAACTGTATTGCAAGGACAAGCTGACCTTTTGGTGCAAGGCAATGTGTGAAGGCCTCACAGGCCTTCCGGAGTTGAGATCTAGAAAGGGAGTGAGTGCGTGGGCTGGGAATCTAGAAGGGGGAATAAAAGCACATGCCATGCAATTTAGAAAGGGGCTGCATGCACAGACCGTGGGATCTAGAAAGGGGCGGCTGCGCAGGCTGTGGGATCTAGAAAGGGGTGGCTGCGCAGGCCGTGGGATCTAGAAAGGGGTGGCTGCGCAGGCTGTGGGATCTAGAAAGGGGTGGCTGCGCAGGCCGTCAGAAACGGTACATTTGGCAGCGCCACCTGCTTGAACGAGGCCAGTGTGACAATGAGCCCAAGTGTCATCACTTCAAGTGTCATCAGTATAAAAACACTGAGGCTCTGTTTTACATTTTTTTCTATATTAAATCCTCAAAATCCAGCATGTGGTACATTTTTTTCTATATTAAATCCTCAAAATCCATCTCAACTTGGACTGGCTGCATTTTGCATGCTCAGTAGCCCCATGTGGCTCCAATATTGTGCAGTGCCGGTCGAGAAAGTTCAGCGTAGGAGTTCAGATTTCATATAATTAGTAGCCATGAAGTTTATTACATAACTTGGTCACAAGAGCAGAACTTTTGTGACTTCGTGTCTCCCTTGGCCATTGACCCACTATATCATGTGGAACCAGATATGATAGCAATAAAACAGTGAATGCTCGTGTGGTGTGTTCACTGTCACATCTGCAGTTTTCAAGTTGGAGGGATGGCGTCTATGCGATTTCCCATTGACTCACTTCATGGGTTTTTTTTTTGGTTGTTTTAGGGCCCCACCCTTGGCATATGGAGGTTTCCAGGCTAGGGGTCTAATCGGAGCTATAGACGCTGGTCTACACCACAGCCACAGCCATGTCAGATCCAAGCCTCGTCTCTGACCTACACCACAACTCACAGCAATCCTTAGCCCATTAAGTGGGCCACAGATTGAACCTGTGTCCTCATGGATGCCAGTCAGATTCGTTTCCGCTGAGCTGCGACGGGAGCTCCATCACTTCATGTTTTTACAAGGCAAAACCAGAATGCATATATGAGTATGTATAAGTGATTCACTTTGCTGTACACCTGAAACTACTACATTGTAAGTCAGCTTTACGCCAGTGAAAAAAACATTTTTTTTAAAAAGGCAAAACCAGGAGTTCCCGTCATGGCTCTGTGGTTAACGAATCCGACTAGGAACCATGAGGTTGCGGGTTTGATCCCTGGCCTTGCTCAGTGGATTAAGGATCCAGCATTGCCGTGAGCTGTGGTGTAGGCTGCAGATGTGGCTCGGATCCCACGTTGCTGTGGCTGTGGTGTAGGCCGGCGTCTACAGTTCTGATTAGACCCCTAGCCTGGGAACCTCCATATGCTGCAGGTGCAGCCCTAGGAAAGACCAAAAAAAAAAAAAAAAAAAAAAGCAAAACCAAAGATCTGCCTTGGATGCCTCAGAGCAAATAGTGCTGCTTTTGTGGCTTTTTCCTGCTCTGATAACTTCCTGCATAAACATCTTGTTTGAGTATCTCTGCTGAGCTGTGATCCTGGCAGGATGACATATTTCTTTCTCATCTTACACGTGGACAGTATCTCGAGGATAATACAATTGATCATTTTGAGGGGGCAGCGTTCTTGGGGTGCTGGAATCCAAGAGAAAGGAAGGATGATGGTCAGGTGGATTACTGCAGAGTTAACCTCTCAGAGCAGGCATCCACAGGATTTGGGGGTGCCAGATTCCATCTAAAGATTTCGGGCCTTTCCGTCTCCCTGTGATGCTGATATTCACAACCAGGTCTTGCAAAGTCAGTCGCGTGGCTCACAGGCTGCTTGTTATCACAAACGTTTTAAGTGTCATGCGCCGTAGGATACCTTAGCCCTTTACCATATGTGTGTATGAGGGTTTTTTTTTTTTTGTCTTTTTTCCTTTTCTAGAGCCACACCTGCAGCATATGGAGGTTCCCAGGCTAGGGGTCTAATCGGAGCTGTAGCCACCAGCCTACGCCAGAGCCACAGCAACACGGGATCCGAGCCGTGTCTGCAACCTATACCACAGCTCACGGCAACAAGGATCCTTAACCCACCCAGCAAGGCTAGGGATCGAACCTGCAACCTCATGGTTCCTCGTCAGATTCGTTAACCACTGAGCCAGCCATGACAGGAACTCTGATTTAATGTAATTTTTATGCAAAGTCGAAGCCTTCCCTCGGAATTCGCATTCATTCCCACCCATCCCCCGGAATAAGAAGTTTGTCTCTCTTGCCTGGTCTGCAGCAAACTCCTGGTCCTTGTAGATAGTTTGGGTTCCTTACCACCCCCACCCCCATCCCCACCCCGGGCAGGTGGGGATTTCACTCCCTTGTTCTGGTTTTTCCTGGTGGGCAGTGCTTACCATAAAAACAAACAGAACTGCGTTCAGTAAAATGCGTGTGCCTTTTCTCAACTCTCATTTGCTGTACAGAATCTAACACCTTAGTCAGGGCAGTTCCTGGCTGCTGAACACCGAGGGAGAAAGAATATTGTGGTTTATTAAAAAGCCAGAAGATTCAAAACTAACAAACGTGGCTTTGGGTTCTAGTCTATACAGGAGGCGTCTGTCATTGTCAGGATGCTTCATTTTAGGTCAGCCAGGGATCAACCTTACATCGAGGATGGAGGATGCTTTTGTTGTGGATCTTATGGTGGGGGCTCTGCTGCTTTCAAATGCAGACAGCAACTTAAATCCCTGTTTTCTTTCAAAATGAGCTTCAAGGAGTTCTCATTGTGGCTTATGAACCCAACGGGTATCCATGAGGATGCGGGTTCAATCCCTTGCCTTGCTTAGTGGGCATTGATAGGAGCTGCGGTGTCGGTTGCGTATGTGGCTTGGATCCTGCATTGCTGTGGCTGGGGTGTAGGCTGGCAGCTGCAGCTCTGATTCGACCCCTAGCCTGGGAACTTCCATATGCTGTGGGTGCGGTCCTAAAATGAAAAAAAAAAAAAAAAAAAAGAAAGAAAGAAAGAAAAACAGAAAGAGCATCGGCCACCAGGTGAGATCCTGTCAAGGTAACCACTTCTTTTCCAAGACCTGCTGCGTGGCTGTTCGATGCTGGATGCTGGCTGCTTTCAACGCACCGCTTTCCTGGGGCAGGGGTGGGTCCCACATTTCATTTGAAGTCTGAATTATATTCGAGAAGCCTGAAGCACATTAAGCTTTCTTAAATAATTCACTCGGGGTTACATTCAGTGAACATGTGTAAATATGAGAATGTGCGAGGCAAGTGGTCTAAACACAGAACGAACCCGAGACCACGTTGATGGGAGCCACATGTGCTGGGCATCCTGGAGGAAAATCCGTGTCACCACCGGCACCCAGCGCCCTTGACTGGCTGCGCGGCTCAGAAGGGAAGGTCGAGGTCCAGTTGCTTCTGCGTGCGGGGTCCTTTCCTTCAGCCACATCCTCAAGTAAGACCTTGAGGACGTATGGCGGAAGGACTCTGACAACTGGTGGCTGCAGCTCTGGGCTGTGGCACAGAGAAGGTGACAGGAGCCCCAGCCCCACGCGGATTCCCCGCCAGCTACTCAGGGCGGGTGTTTGTGGGTGTGAAATGGGCAGAACTGCTCTTGGAAACTGCTCTGTTTAGTTAAACTTGGATGAATAAGGTCAGCGGCAGAGGGTTTTCTCCCCCTTCGGGCTGAACGACTTTTCTGTGCCACAGGGATGTGTGGGCGGACTCGGTGACAGGCCCAGTACCGCCCGGTAGACTCACCCTGTAAAGGCATTGCTCAGTGTTCCCTCTAAACTTAGAGACACCCCCCCCCCCTGCAGCAGTGGCCCCTGTCCCCTCCTGCACTGGTCTTATTTGCTTACGTGTCTGGACGGGCGCGGTTTAGTTTTGCATCATGTCAGTGTCAGCGAAGTGTCACCTGCAGTGGACAGGGGCACAGAGAGAGGCTAATGAAACCAGGCTGCAGATCGGAAGTGATGTTGGAATGTCCTGTCCCTGGTTTCTGCCATGTGTCTGGTTTTCATGGAAATTTGTGTCTGGGAAGGAGGGAGAATCGGACGGGATTTGCTGGAGGCAGGTGCCTGCGTTCTTTGGCCCTGGCCGGCAGGACTCAGGTTCAGGCACCTCCGTGCAGGGGAGAGAGGCAGAGAGGCCTTAGGAGATTCGCTGAGCAGCATGCAATCTTCATAAGACAGGGAGGATTTTCGCAGACTTCCTGATTTTTGAATATTATTCATAAATCTGCCCTCGTCTGGGCGTTTTAGGACAGAAAACATACCCCACTTACTGTCTATGCTCCGTAAATTACCCTTTGAGGTCATCACAGAGTTATTTCTGTGTTCTCTGCCCCTGGCATACATTACCTATGAGATATCATGGAAAGGACTCCCTTTCTCTCTCCAGCAAGGGCTCAGCCAGCCCAGGTCAGGAAAACGTAGCAGCGCCGTGGATGGTCCTGTTAGAAATACAAGGCCAGTGCTCCAGAAAGCTGGGGATAAATTCTGGCCCATCCCAGATTAAAGAAGATTGAAGAAGTAGAAATGACGAGACGCAGCTGCATTGGCAGTAGCAGATGAAGCAAGATTAAATACTGTTTTTAGGTCTTCACTCCAAGCAAGCAAAAAGAATTGTACATCGTATATTTGAGAAATTAAATGCATGCTTCCTTTTTGGGAAAAGCCAGATTTCTTTTTCTTTTCTTTTTTTTCTTTTTAGGGCCGCACCCGCGGCATATGGAGGGTCCCATGCTAGGGGTTGAATTGGAGCTGTAGCTGCAGGCTTACACCACAGCCACAGCAACGCCAGAACCGAGCTGCATCTGTGACCTACACCACAGCTCGTGGCAACGCCGTATCCTTAACCCACTGATCGAGGCCAGGGATCGAACCTGTGTCCTCACAGATACTAGTCGGGTTCGTTAACCACTGAGCCACGACAAGAACTCCAGGAAAAAGCCAGATTTCTCATAGACTGAGGCAAGGCAGAGATTGTGTGCTCTATTGGGTGCGTAACATGGAATGAAAAGATGTCCTGAGAAAATCTTGAGTTTGTGGATGTTTAAAAAGCAGGTCACTGTTTTCAAATAAGTACAACATCTGCTTTAATTCCATGGGAGTATGAGCTCTTTCTTTTTCTAGGTTTTGTTTCCTGCACGCAACACCCACTGGCTCCCAAAACAAGAAGAGATGTGTATGGGAGTTGTTGGTTGATTACTCTTTCAATTTCCAACTTATAGAAATAATGGTGGGAACATCCTAACCATACCCGAGTAAATGCAGACGGGATTTATTTGTCCCTGAAGCATTGGTTCTAAACATAGCAGGAACTAACTCTGTTTTGTGATGCAGTTACTCTTAGGCTCGAATTAGTCTCTTGCAACCTTTTTCATGACCAACCCCCCTAAGGAGTCTTTTCAGACATTTTTCCCCCTAAGGACCCCTCTCCCACGTGAACATCTAATAGCACAGATAATGCTGCATGTCCGTTTGGGAATTTTACAGTGGGGACCTGCTGTACAGCCCAGAGAACCCTACCCAGTATTCTGTGCTAATCTCTGTGGGGAAAGGATCTCAGAGAGAGTGGATGTGACTGGGGCACTGTGACTGGGGCACTGTGTTGTACAGCAGAAATGAGCACAACATGGGAGTTCCCGTCGTGGCGCAGCGGAAACAATCCGACGAGGAACCATGAGGTTGCGGGTTCGATCCCTGGCCCGGATCAGTGGGTTAAGGATCTGGTGTTGCCGTGAGCTGTGGTGTAGGTCACAGACGTGGCTCCGATCCTGCATTGCTGTGGCTGTGGTGTAGGCCTGCAGCTGTAGCTTTGATTCGACCCCTGGTCTGGGAACCTCCATATGCCACAGGTGTGACCCTTAAAAGCAAAAAAAAAAAAAGAAAGAAAGAAAGAAATTATCACAACCATGTAAATTAACTCTACTTCAATCAAACTTAAAAAATTTAAAACAAAGGAATTTTGCATTGTACCTATGTGTGTATTTCTACATTGAGGTATATCTATGTTTTCTGCATAAAAGAGTAAGACTTTTTTTTCATCCTCCAAGAATAGGTTTTAGCCTCCTTGGGAACTTATGGCTTAACTTTGAGAGATGCTGAGTGTTTAAAAGGTGGCAGATGCCAGTCCATGATCTTGGGGGTGAAAGAGGAGAGAAGCCCCAAAGGGAGTCAGGACATTATGTGGGGAGTTAGTTCCCGCTTGTACCCAGCATGATCTGAAAACGGACGGTAGCAAAGCAAAGGCACTCGACAGCTCCAGATGTATTTCCTCCTTCCTTCCCTCCTTCCTTCCTTCCTTCCTTCCTTCCTTCCTTCCTTCCTTCCTTCCTTCCTTCCTTTTGTCTTTTTTAGGGCTGCACCTGCGGCACATGGAGGTTCCCAGGCTCGGGGTCGAATCGGAGCTGTAGCTACCAGCCACAGCCACAGCCACAGCCACGTGGCATCCGAGCTGCGTCTGCGACCTACACCACAGCTCACGGCAACGCTGGATCCTTAACCCACTGAGTGAGGCCAGGGATTGAACCTGCATCCTCATGGATGCTAATCAGATTCGTTTCCGCTGAGCCACGATGGGAGTTCCCAGATATATTTCTCAAAGGGCTGTGTTGAATGTGCACTGCTGCTGACCACGTGCCCTCTGCATGCGAAGAGGGGATGGGGTGCCTCTCAGACACTGGGTGCACAGGATCGGCAGGTCCACAGAAACGCTCAAGTTGCAAACACACATCCCCGGGAGGGGAGTCATAAGACCTCCATGAGACTAGTGGTCCCTAAGGTGTCTGTGGCCGGGGAGGCAGCCTTTCCTCCCCAATCTGGGCAGGAGCAGCCCTGCCTGGTGTCTGTGGACCACGCTTCCCCATCGTCTGGGATACAGAAACGCAGGTCACGTGGCTGATTTGATGCAGCTGGATCCCATGGAGGCTAATGATTCCCCTCCAGTAAAAATGGAAAAATCTATTAAAAAATAAACCACCCCCAAAGACACGCCGCGTTGAAGCCCAAAATCAATCCGAAGAGAAAAACACTTGGGCCAGTGTCAAGAGCAACAAAACTGCGCCAGCACAAATTTTTATGAAAATGATCACTGAATAGTATTTCCATGACGGGGCAGCTGACTCAGAGGTGGAGGCTGAGTGGTCTTTGAGGCAGGTCAGAGCAGCCCGCCCACACCCGGAGCTGACGGGACACTTACTAGAAGGGACCCAGTGATACTGAAGATAGGAAAAAAACTGCACCGCGGAAAAAAACCAGATGTTTAGGGAGAGTGGGTGCTGTGAAACCAGAGCAGTTTGCTAAGAAGCTCACGTCGTATTTGAGTTTCCCCCTCATCACCAGCAGTCCTGAGGAAGCCTCTGGTTCTCAAAGTCAGTAACAGTATCCAGAATTCCTTCTCTTCTGGAAAAGTCAAATTAATAACATCACTTGTGAGTGCAGAAGGCACAGAGGCTAAGTTTAAAAAAAAAAAAAAAAAAAGTTTCCCTCCAGCTCATGGCATAGGGGGCGGTATGTTATTTTCTGGTAGTATGCTGCTTTTTGGAACCTCTCAAGGACAGTGGCTTCTATGGAGGTAGGAGGTTCAGGTGGGTGGCCCTGAGGATATCTGAGCCCGGGATGCAGAGCCTGGCTGCTCCTCTCACCTCTCCCCTGATGCTGGCTGTGGATTTGGAAGGTTTGGAAGGTAAAAGGTACATTTTCACAGATTCTTGGTGTCTTTGCTGTCTGCATTGTAAGAGGTGCTTAACTCCAGCCAAGTACAAATTAATTATGAAAGCTCTGTCTCCTCTTCCTCTTGACATGTGGCTTCTTTTAAATTCCTTACGGGTAGAGGTTAGTTGGAGTCAGCAGTGATCCACAGTTAGAGTCTTGGGAACCCAACAGGAGAATTGACCAAGTGCCGTGTGCTGTGGTCACATGGAAAACAGATTTGGGAGTTGACGAGTGTTTGCCCCTAAAAATCACTAAAAATGCCTCTTCAGACTATGACTGCTCTCACAGTGCCTGCCGTGGTAAAATCACATTAGAGGACACACTGCAGTGGAGACCTAAGCATGTGTTTATATTACAAGCTGTATGTTATAGCTGAGCTTAGGCGGCTAGAGGTGACACTTAGTTCATGCTGCCTTTTCCGGGGAATTGCCTTTGGATTCCTAAATGGGATTGTTGACTATAAAAGGGCCTGGAGAATTTAGAAAACATTGAAGATCATAGTCCCAACAGTCAATGAACATTAAGGATTCCAGGCAGCCTTCATGATGACTTGAAGTCCACGTCTGCGTTCAGAAAAAGTAAACATCAAATACCTTTTGGTTTCTTAGGCCATGGCAGCATTGTTTTGGTGCTTGGCTGAATTTTATTTAATACAATTTTTTGCGTGACATTCCCCCCCCCCATTTTAATCTTTTAATAGCTATAAGCTATTATACACACACGCACATATATAACCCAGTACATGTGTACTGTTCATATAATCTATTGCAGGCGCATTACAATATTACAATAATCCTGTAAATACGGTAATAACCTCATCACCAGAGTCTAGAATTCAGGATAAGTTGTCTCTTCTTAGACCACATTCAAAGACGCCCAAGGAGGACCCCAGTCTTACTGAATTTCCCTCTGTTGCTAAAATTCTTCAGGTAGAAAAAGACCGTGTCCTATGCTGATCTCCTTCTGTGGGGTTCCTATAAGCTGGAGCACCTGCTGCTTGTATCTGGGAAGGCTCCACACCTGAACGGAAGCCTTCACGAGGCTCTTGGGACCTGGGAAAAGTGCTTTTAATAGTGAGAGTTGAATCGTCTTTAAGAATGTATGTTTTTTCAAAAGATGTCTTCCCATCATGATATGTAGTATTTTGTGATAAGTAGAAGATTCTTTAAAAAGGGATTCCTCTACTCAGTAAAAGTAACGTCGCATTGGTTTGCACACAGAATGCCACCCTCATAGATGGAGCCCCGAGTTTCCCTGGAGTCAGAAAGGCAGTCAGCACCCCTGTTTTTTCCCTTCCCCTCCCTGCCTTGGCTTCGATTCAGGCTGGTGTCTCCGAGTCCATCCATGATGGACCCACGCTGCCACATGGAAAGGGTGGGAGTGTGGCTGGGAAGTTCCTTCTGGGGAGCACAGCCGACTCGTGTGTGTTGAGCCGATGGGACGGACAGGGAGAAGGTGACTGAAGGGGCTGTGGTGGTCACGCAGGTCCCCAGGGACCCCAGCTTTCCACAGTGGCTGGTTCTGTGGGTGCTGGGATGTGAGTCACCCCGGGCAGGGCAGGGAGAGTTTGTCACCTGCCCCACATCACCAGACAACTTGCTCCTCAAGGCCTTTGCATTTCTTTTCTCATACTTATTTGAGATCTTTCTGAACACATGGAATTTGCAGGACACACCATATACGGTGACCAAAAATGAACCTGGGAACATTTTCACACGAACCTGCCGGCAGTGAACATGAACTTTCAGGGTCGAGTCGAACTGTCCTTTGACCTTTTGAGGGCTGTCCTTGGATATTTCAGGAGAGGGCTGATGGAAGGTTCTGCACAGCACCTGAGCTTCAGTGTGTGGTCTGAAGACTTATTCTATCATAAGAGAGCATTTTGCTTCTCAAATAAAAGACCAGGGACTGCCGTGCTCTTGGCTCTGGGATGTGTCAGGGTTCGAGCAAGGAAGAGCTGTGTCCTTGCTCTGTCCCCCCTGCAGACTTGCAGGTCCACGGGCTGTAGGCGAGGTTCACGGAGGGCATGCGGGCTCCCTAGGTGTGTCCAGAAGGATGTTTTTGTTCTCCCGGTTGGGGTTTTAGTCCCGAGACTACCAATTAAACCATCCCATAAATCCTCCATTATAGGTAGTAAAACCTAATTTTAGATTTCCTGCTTGCTCCAGTGTCCTGCTTGATGGCTACTAGTTGACGAAAGGCTGGGCCTGGGGTGCAGACAGTTCATCCTGAGCCACATGCTCAAGCCTTTTTTTTTTTTCACGTATTTGGGGTTTGGTCTTAATTCCCTGATTGCTTTTATCTTCTGTGTCAAAATCTCACGAAGATAGTGATTTGTAGAACCCTGCAGCTTCCTTGGTTCTTTTTAGTGGACAACTTCAATGTTAAGAACGAGGGAAGGGGACCCGGGGAAGGGAGTGGATGTTGGGGCGGGTAAAGTGAAGGATGAGGGCTCTGCCCATATTTGCTCTGAAGATGAGGGTTTGCGCCTTGTGGGCGTTTCACTCTGTGATCCGTAACTCAGCCCCTTTCTCCTGCCGGAAGCTTCTTAGGGAGACTCATGCATGTTCTGAATGCCTGTTAGAACCAATCCTTCCTTCCTGCCTCTCCCAACGCCTTCCACCAGTGACCCTAAGTGTTAGTAGGTCCAAACTTGTAGTGCCTGCCCCATGACAGGCCAGTAAATCAAGTCCATGAAGAATATAGACTTTATTTGGAAAGCCAGCTGATGGAGAAGCCTCCCAAAGAACCATCTTCCTCCAGTTATAAGTCAGGCTTCTTTTATAGTATTAGGGGTGGGGGTGTGACTGGTGGTTGCCAGCATCTTGGTGTTTGACTCCTTTGTTCTTGCACCTGTTCCAGTAGCTCAGGTCATGATGTTCCAAGCAGCCTCCCACAAGAAAAATGTTATTTTCCATTCTGCAACTTTGTATCTCTGTATGAGTGGAAGCATGTTACACCTTAAAAGATCAGAGCCTTGAAAATGGGCTGTCCTGTGTATTTCAGGCCCTAGGCTACATTCAGAACTTGAAGCAAAAACAAAGGTTAAAGTAAAAGAAACAGATCCCATCTGGAGCCGGATTTGTTCTTCCCTATTACAGATAAGGTTTAGGGGGGGCTAGAATGTGGGGGGGCTGGGGGGTGTGACTTCCTCATCTTTCTCAGAGTCACAGATCCAGCCTTTGGTTTCCTGATTTTATTACAGTCATAACAGCTCTTCTCCCATCCCCTGAATTTAGAAGGTCAGTGGGTGTAAGGAAGTTAACAAGGATATTCTGAGATGGAGGCAGCCGAATTTTGTTCCCTATAGAGGAGAGAGGAAACTCCTGGGAAAGTTGATCTTTCATACTGGAGACTTGGCAGGGAGCAGTGTGCCCCGAAAGACTGGGGTGGGAGGGTGGGTGTGTTGGTGTATATAGATTTATTGGTTGGGCAGGAGTAGGGTGTGATGTGAAATCTATGTGAGTGGTGTTAACATGTGTAAAACTTACAAATGATGTGTCTGAGCATTTTTGAACTTTGGAAGGCAGCATCTATAAAACGCAGTCTCTGTAATGCTTTCTTCATTGTGGAAACATTAGAATATATTGACAAACAAAATTGTTTAAATGAAATCGTTCCACACTCAGACATTACGGCTGTGATGCATTTAATTCCAGAATAGTGGTGATTCTTCTGTGTACACGTTTGCCCAGAAGTGGATCATATCACATATACTTTTTCCTTTTTTGGGTTGGGGGGCATGCTCATGGCATGAGGAAGTTCCCGGGCCAGGGATCAAACCTTCACTGCAGCAGCTACCGAGCCACAGCAGCAACAACACCAGATCCTTAACCTGATAGGCCACCAGGGAACTCCTATGTATACTTTTATGAAACATGTTTTTACTTAACATTGGAAGTATCTGTCCATGTCAATAAATATGCTTCATGAAATATCTTTATTCCTTTTCGGCCACATTATTTTAAGACAGCCTAGGATTTCATTGTATGGCTCTATTTATTTATTTTGTCCTTTGTTCTTTTAGGGCTGCACTTGTGGCATATGGGGGTTCCCAGGATAGGGATGTAATCGGAGCTGTTGCTGCCAGCCTACGCCAGAGCCACAGCAACACCAGATCCGAGCTGCGTCTGCGACCTACACCACAGCTCATGGCAATGCCAGATCCTTAACCCGCTGAGGAAGGCCAGGAATCAAACCCGCAACCTCATGGTTCCTAGTTGGATTCATTTCTGCTGCACCTCGACAGGAACTCCAGCATAGCTCTATTTGGATGGATTTAATCAGGCCTCTCTGTTGAGTATTTAGGCTGTTTCCAGTTTTCTTTATTATAAACCAAGAGTTGTCCATCTTAGCTGCCAAATACAGATGCCCAGACCCCATCACAGACCAATTAAATCAGGCTCACTTGGGGTGAGGCCAAGGAATCTGTATTCTCAGCTGCTGATAGGGTTTAAGATCATTGTTGCAAACTATGCCTTACCAAAGACTGGGATATATTCTTGGAGGTGGAATTGTGGGGTTAAGGGTGTGTGTCTTCAATCTGTTGATGCGTATGTACTTCCACATTACCATTCGGAAGTTCTTTTTTTAAACTTATTTTCACTTTAAGCTTTAAAGCTTTTAAAAGCTGAGGATGAAAATCTTTTGAGTGTAGATTTAGGGAAGAGGTTTGTACCCCACCAAAGAATTACACTGAACCCTTTGCCTTTTGCTAGCTTTTTGTATCATAATATGACCTAAATAAACAACAGCATGTTTCTAAAATAATGAAGAGGGGCGTGTTTGCTGCGTCTTTCTCCCCGTGGAGCTTTGGTCAGACCACCTGGCAGACACAGCGTTGACAATGAGCGTGTGACGGTCCTGCAGGATGAGCTTTGTAGCACCTCTGGGCTCCTGATCCATCCTCGGATGGATCTTCCCCACATCCGTCCATTTTTTAGTTTATTCACTCTGAATGTCCCTTCATATTTGATCACTTTCCTAATGTAGTTATTTTTTGCAAAATAATACACATATATTATATATGTACATGCATATGTTATATATAACATAAGTTTAAAAGTCCAATAGTATTTTTGAGCTTTTTTTTTTTTTTGTCTTTTTTGCCATTTCTTGGGCCGCTCCCACAGCATATGGAGGTTCCCAGGCTACGGGTCTAATCGGAGCTATAGCCACCAGCCTACACCAGAGCCACAGCAATGTCAGATCCGAGCCGTGTCTGCAACCTACACCACAGCTCATGGCAACACCGGCTCCTTAACCCACTGAGCAAGGCCAGGGATCGAACCTGCAACCTCATGGTTCCTAGTCGGATTAGTCAACCACTGAGCCACGATGGGAACGCTGTATTTTTGAGCTTATAATGAAAAGTAGCTGTTCTCTGCCTGATGCCTCCCAGAGGTGAACTCCTGTCCCAGCTACTCTTCTGTCATTTGCCTCCATGTTTATAAATCATGGGCTTCTGCTGCTCCTTTATGAGTTTTCAGTTTGGGCACCATTGATTTTCTATTAAGGAAGATGAGAATTTGCTCAGGCCCCGACCCCAGCATCCCCCATTCCTCCATTCTTCCAAGTAGTGAAGCAATGTTGTAGGTTACTTTAATGTTCACTTCTGTGTTTTTTTTTTTAATTTCACTTCACATGTCACAAGCATTTATTTATATTATTTAAATCATTTGTAAGCATTCTGTGCCCCTTCGATAATTTTCTCCACTGTTTCCCTATGGTTGAATACTTAGGTTGTTTCTTAAAACATCAAACCCATTTAAAAAAAAACTTACGATGTTGTACTATACTCTAATAGAATTCAATAAAAAAGGAACTTATTTATATTTTTACTATATGGCACTGTCTCTAAACTACACAGCTGTTACACCCTCCCTCCTAGTGAAGTAACATGCTTTTTTTCCTTTTTTTTTTTTTTTTTTAGGGCTGTACCCAAGGCATATGGAAGTTCCCAGGCTACGGGTCAAATTGGAGCTGTAGCTGCTGGGCTACACCATAGCCCCAGCAGCGCAGGATCCGAGCCACGTCTATGACTTACACCACAGCTCACTGCAATGCCGGATCCTTAAGCCAGTGAGCAAGCCCAGGGATTGAACCCGAGTCCTCATGGATACTAGTTGCGTTCGTTACTGAGCCATGATGAGAACTCTGTAACATGCATTTTTAAGAACCTTACAGAACATGGTGTATTAGACACAGGAGTGTTGAAACATGGTGGGAGGGAAGCTTTTTTTTTTTTTTTTAATCTCTACTTTTGGAAGAACATGGTTAGGTATGAAAAGGAGGAGTAATAGAGTAAAACATGCTGAGCTCATAATCTTGGCCCAGAACCTATCTCAAGTGCTTTACAGGCATTAACTTGTACCTCACAGCCACCCCAAGCGGTAATTTTATTATTATCTCCACTAATGTTCCCTTCTAACATGATTATAACTATGTAACTGTTATTAGAGGGGAGCTGCATGGTGTGCTGTGATTGCCTTTTGACTTTTCCCAGATTTTGAGTGTTGCCTTAGGTTTTTTTTTTTTTTTTTTTTTTTGCCTTTTCTAAGGCTGCTCCCTACGGCATATGGAGGTTCCCAGGCTAGGGGTCTAATTGGAGCTGCAGCTGCCAGCCTATGCCAGAGCCACAGCAACTCAGGATCTGAGCCGTGTCTGCAACCTACACCACAGCTCATGGCAATGCCAGATCCCCAACCCACTGAGCAAGACCAGGGATTGAACCCACAACCTCATGGTTCCCAGTTGGATTCATTAGCCACTGAGCCATGACGGGAACTCTGTTTTCTTAGTGTTTCTATGTGCTTATCAATAAGACACCAGTCAGCATCTTATTGCCAGGCCGGGAGGGTGCATTTGGAAATCTGGCAGGTTTTTGGAGCCTGGGGAGCAGATGACCTTGGGAGCCCTGTTTTCTCAGGTTACGGCTGAATCAGCTGCTTTCAGGTATTTCTTGTACTGGACTCCCGGCCCCTCATTTTTTCATCTTTCTCATTCTTGGAGTGGCTGCTACCTGGATGTTTGGCCAGGCATTCGTTTCTCTTTAAAAAAACATTTCCCTCAAGATTTGGAAAGCAATGCTTCTTTCACCACTGGTGCCTCTTTCTGTGTTTTAAAGTATAGTCGACATACAATATTGTGTAAGTTACAGGTGTTCAGAAGTGTAGTGATTCATGATTTTTAAACCTCATGTGGTTCCTGTGACTTCTCTCCGAATGCTTTCAGATTTTTCTCCTTATACCTGGTGAGGCATAGCACTGTGAAATGATGTGAGAGTTTGCTTTCTTATATTGTGTTGGGTGCTCAGGGGTCCCTTTCTGTTTAGAAGTTCACGCCTTTCAGTTATAGGAAGTTTTCTTGTCTTATTTATTTGATCATTTTCCTTCTGTTTTTTAATGTGCTCTGTTCTTGGAAGCTTTATTAGTTGGGATTTGAATCTCTTTTCTTTTTTTTTTGTTTTATTTTGAGCATCTTTTTCTTTTCTTTTGTTTTGTTTTTCAGTGGAGCCAGCATTTGTTCTTATCTCTAGCATCTTAATGATAGTTTTTATAAGTTAAAATACTTTTTTTTTCTGCTTGCTGTCATCTCTTTTTGCTTTAGTTTTTCTTTGTTTTTGTTTGTTGGTTTTTAGCCACTGTCTCTTATGTTGGAGGTTTTTCTCCGGAATAGTGGCCCTTGAATATTTGTTCTGATTAAGAGTGGGTCACCAGGACAGTGACTGTGTGCCTAGATGGGGTTATTGGCCGATGTGTGTGCCACGATGGGGGTGGGGGGTGACCTTAGCAATGGGGGACAAGTGGCCATGTTGGAGTGTTTTCTTTGGGGTTGTTACTATCTCCAGGGGATAGGTCCAGGGGAGGGTCCTGCTTCCTGGGAAGAGCAGCAAAGTGAGGCTGGGGCTTGGGAGTGCCTGGCTGCAGTGTGCTGAGGGTCAGGTCGAGGAGGGTCAGGTCGAGAGAAGGTCCTTGGTGGGCATGTCTTACATGCATTTAATTCTTTCCAGTGCAACACCTCATCTCCACACTCTGCACTGCTTGGAGTCCTTGTCACCTCTGGAGAGGGATGTCCAGTTACCTCCCAGGGTAGGGATCAACACTTGCCTGACTGCAGGGGGGTTGGAAAGGAAACCAGGAGGGGGCCCTCGAATTGCTCCTTACACCACCTTTCATATATTCACCTTCTCACCCATTCCCCCTCCCACCCCACGTGCTGGGCCTCAGATGTGTGAACCTCTCTGGGCTTCCGTGGTACGAATTGTCTTTCCTTTTACTGGCCCCCTCTCTCACTGCCACAGAGGTCCCCCCCTTCAGTGGCCGCTTAACCATTTGCTTCTCACCTTCCAGTCTCTGTGGACCTCTCCCACAGGCCGACGTTTCCTCTTTCCTTTCTCCCTCTGTCGGGGTTTCTACTTTTTGTGTTATTATCCTAACGTAAGCTCATGGGTTCAATGTGCCATTTCTTTTTTACTTTTTAGGACCTCACGGGCAGCATATGGAAGCTCCCAGGCTAGGGGTCCAATTGAAGCTGTAGCTGCTGGCCTATGCCAGAGCCACAGCAATGCCAGATCCGAGCCGTGTCTGTGATCTACACCACAGCTCACAGCAAGGACAGATCCTTAACCCACTGAGGGAGGCCAGGGATCGAACCCATGTCCTCATGGATGCTGAACCCACGAGTCAGATTTGCTTCTGCTGACCCACGAGGGGAACTCCCAACATGCCATTTTTTAAAGGGCCTCGCTGTGTTTTACGGTTGAAATAAGTTGCAAATGTTCATGGATGAGGGCTCTATTTTACTGTGGACTGCAGCGGCTGTGAGTGGGAACGGCTAGATCCGTGGAACATGATTTGTGATCCTAACAAAGCCAACATTTATGGAGTGTTGGTTGTGACAGGCGTTACCTGTATTAACTTGCGCAGTCCTCCCAGCCCAGTGGGGGAGGACCACTCTCCGCGACTCACAGAGGAGACCCTGGGCCTTAGAATCACTGAGTGACGTGCCCAGGATCCCATGGGGAGAAGGGGCTGAGCTGGACGTTGGGCCCAGGCTGGCTTATCCAGAGGCTGAGATGTGCACCACGGCAGCATCCTTAAGGAGGGCGGGGGGATCTTTCCTGCACCCTCTCAGAACTCTCCTCCCAGCACTGGGGAGAGCCTCAGTTTCCACATGAGGTCTTCTGTCTGAAGAGTCCTATGAGCAAACCTCCCTCCCTGGATCCCACCCCATCCTCAACATTTATTCCCACAGTCCTGTGTCCCCTAGCATTTTGATCTTTGTTTCCTCTGACAATGCCCAGGCTCTCCTTGGGTATGAACATCATGAGAGCTCTCCTGTCTTGGATCCATTCAGCTGGTATTTCACAGTCCTGAGTGCCTTGCGTTATGATACAGGCTTCAGAGGAACACTCCTAGTGGGCCAATGGGAACTCCTGTCGGAACAGATTCCTGTGCAAATATATATACACATAGCCGCAGACGCAGAACCTGTGAAGAGACTCGATGCGAAGCTGACAAATAACACCGCAGATTTTAAAAAGACACGCAGGAGTTCCCTGGTGGCCTAGCGGTAAGGACTTGGTATTGCCACTGCTTGGTGTGGGTTTGACCCCTGGGCCAGGAACGTCCACATGCTGCAGGCATGGCCAAAAAAAAAAAAAAAAAAGGAGACATGCAGAATATGTAGCTGAGCACAAAACGAGTCAGTAAGATATTCCATTAGGTGGCTCGTACAGTGGAATTATTTAAAACTCTTCATCATTGTTAACCTTCATGAAGTTGTTAATATCAACGTAATGGTAGCTGCCACTTCTTGGATCCCTGCATACTCGAGGTCATTGTCACAACACTTTTGAAAAATGGAATTTTAATCCCTGTTTTCTTTTATTTTACTTTATTTAATTGATTTTTATTTTTATTTTATTTTATTTTTTTTTGATAGCAGGCATGGCATGTGAAAGTTCCTGGTCCAGGGACCAGCACCATGGCAGTGACCCGAGCGGCTGCAGTAGCAATGCTGGATCTTTGATCCATTGGGCCGCAAGGGAACTCTTAATCCTCATTTTAAATTGAGAAACTAAAGCCCAGAGATGTTAGGTCATTTCCTGTGGACATCTAATTAGTGATGCAGGGTCTGTTCCAGTGTGCGGGTTCTTTCCACGACTCCGTGATATCTTTCAAAACATCGAGTCCACATATATAAAGACTACTTCGCATGTTCACGTTTGATCATAGTAAAAAAATCCAAATGGTTGTTTCTTAAGCTCTCAATCAAGTCTTTCTTCATTTGCTCGGGGTCCCTTTGCCAGTTTGCTGGTAGGTCACTTTTTTTTGTGAGCTCCAGCAGAAAGGCACACACGTACCCAGTGACACACAGATGTGAACACACAGGCGTGCACAGGTGTCTCTCAGGAGACTGTGACGTCTGGGAAGGCAAAACCATTGAGGTGCTTTTTTTTTTTAGGGGGGCATATGGAGGTTTCCAGGCTCGGGGGCCAATCGGAGCTGTAGCCGCCGGCCTGTACCACATCCACAGCAACGTGGGAGCTGAGCTTCATCTGCGACCTACACAGCTCACAGCAACGCTGGATCCTTAACCCACTGAGTGAGGCCAGGGATCAAACCCGCATCCTCATGGATACTAGTCAGGCTCATTACCGCTGAACCACACTGGGAACTCCCATTTGAGATGCTTTTTATGCCACAGGGCAGACGCAGAGAAGCTGATACCTGAGCAGCAGGATCAGCATGTTAAATCTTCACTTAAGTAGACGGTCACTGGCAGGACCAGCTTTGGATCCCAGATTTACCTCCTATTATGTAACCTTTCACTGCGTTTCTCTGCTCTGTGGCTCTATTTCCCTCCTCGGTTCAAGTCTGTTGGAACTTGGGATTCTGTGGTTCTTTGTATGTAAACTCTAAGGGGTATTGGCCTCTCCCCTGGTTGATAGTTTGTTTTATTATTGAACACATGCTTTGGAATCAACGTTTTGCTTCCTTCTACGTAGAATTAATACTCAGATAGTGCTCGCCCATCCCTTGAACCATGAGCTCCAGTATTTCAGATAGAATCTTTCCCCCTTGAGGCTGTTGGAATGGAGGGGAGCTCGGGATAGCATCCTGCTGAACTGCGGAGCGGGCCAAGGTGGGAGGTGAGATACTGGATGGGTTTAGAGGAGCCAAAGAACATTCTGCCTTCGATAATCCCCTTCGAAATGAAAAGATGGTTCCCTCAAGTTTTTATATTTCCAGCTTTCATCTCCTCACCCACAGGTGCTTCATTCCTTGGCGTGAGCAAATACCTTCAGGGAAGAGGAACCAGATGTCTCTTTTCATTTTTTTTTTTAAGCCGGGAGGCCTTTGTTCCAATAAAATTGTACATAAAAGCCCAGCCCAGTAAATAAAATCTTCCCGAAAAAAGTGGACCTCTTTTGCTGGAAGCCATTCCCCTCCTGCCCCTCCTTATCCTGTCACCACCCCCCTGTACCCAAACCCTCTCTTTCACTGGAGACCAAGGTCAAAGCTGCTGCCTTGTCTGTTCTGTTCATTTCTTGTCTGAGAAAATCGATACTGGTCAAAGTCAGTTGCCCAGTACTGCAGTACTAGTGATTGGCAAAGCGGGGACCCTGCCCAATAATATCTTATTTCCTGCGTCTCATTCCAGCCTTAATCACGCCAGGGTCAAGCACGTTTGAACATGTGCGGTAATAGCCAGAGGGGATCGCTGCTGCCGTGACCCCAAACCGCTGTGGCTCAGCTTTCAGCTCTGCAGTTGCCCTTCCCTACACGCAGAAAGGCTACTGCCATGTGGCGGGGTGTCACGTTGTATGTTACACTCAATAATTATGCTTTAAAAACATCACACTGAATTCTTTTGTAATAGTTGTGGGGTTTTAGCAATGCAACCTTTCTTTTCCCTTAAAGGAAGGCATGCTAATGAAATTTCCTGATTTTTTTCCATTTCTTTACTTGCTATTTACTCATCTATGAATCTGCAGACTTTTTCTTTTTGCTCAGGGCCTTTTTTTTTTTTTTTTTTTTTTTTTTACAGCGCAGTGCCTTTGTCACTGATGAGCCAACGCCGATGCGCTGTTATTAACGGAGGTCTGTTGTTTACATTAGGGTTCATTTTTGTGTTGGGCTTATCTGTGGGTTCCGGCTAATGTTTGAAGCCATATATGTACCATTACAGTACCGTGCTGAACAGTTGCTCTCTTGCCCTAAAAGCCCCTGTGCCCCACCAGCTCATCTTTTCTTTCCTTCCTCCCTCCCTTTGAGCCCGTGGCAAACACCGGGACCTCTTTGCTCGCTCCGTAGTTGGCCTTTCCCAGAACATGGTATAGTTGGATGCACACAGTATTGTGATGTGGCTGGGAGGGCGCTTCTTTCTCTTCCGTTATATGCTTCTCAGGCATCTCCATATCTTTTGGGGCTTGAGAGCTCATGTGTTTTTATTGCCAATTACTCTTCCACAGTATGGGTGCACCCTAGCTGTTGTATCCATCCAGCTCTGGAAGGGCACCTTGGTTGCTTTCCAGTTTGAGCAGTTTCCTTCATGATTTTTTTTTTCGAAAGGTGGAATAGAATTTGTAGATGAGCGGCTGTGCTCTTGTAATTAACACTGAGATGCTAAGAATGGATCATCAGGACGCCCCCATGTGCAGAGAGATGGTCGTGTTTGACCCAAGATGCAAGACCCACGGTATACGTCTGCAACATTTATCACATCAAACATAACTGTCTCCCTGTGCATGGGGGTGTCCTGATGATCCATTTTTTTAATGCTTTTTAGGGCTGCACCCACGGCATATGGAGGTTCCCAGGCTAGGGGTCTAATCAGAGCTGTAGCTGCCAGCCTACACCACAGCCACAGCAACTCAGGATCTGAGCCACATCTGCAACCGACACCACAGGTCACAGCAACGCAGGCTCCTTAACCCATTGAGCGAGGCCAGGGATCGAACCTGAAACCTTATGGTTCCTAGTCAGATTCGTTTCCGCCGTGCCACCATGGGAACTCCTACTCAGTATGTTTTATTTTACTTTATTTTAGATTTTTTAAAATTTTATTTTTTGTCTTTTTAGGGCCGCACCTGCAGCATATGGAGGCTCCCAGGCTAGGGGTCCAATTGGAGCTATAGCCGTCAATTTACACACAGCCACAGCAACTCGGGATCCAAGTCACATCTGTGACCTACACCACAGCTCACGGCAACACTGGATCCTTAACCCACTGAGCAAGGCCAGGGATCGAACCTGCAACCTCATGGTTTCCAGTTGGATTTGTTAACCACAGAGCCACGACGGGAACTCCTCAGTTTTAAAACTGGACTTCATAGAGTTTCTAGCTGGAGGGAAGGTGGTTTGTTACTCTCACTACGTCTGTTTAGAACCCAGGGCAGAAGTTTCTTCTCCAGCTGGTCATGCTCGCAGCCTCTCCCTGCATCCCCCCCCGGGGAACGGGGACTTCACTCCCTTAGTAGCTCTTTCTGCTGCAAGACAGCTGCTTCTGCGGGTCACTATGTGCTTTTTTTAGACTGACCTCAAATTATCTCCTTCACACTGCCTACTTTTACCTTCTAGAAAAACGCAGTAAAGCGGCTCAGTAGAGTTTTTGCTCACAGTTGGTGCTGTGAACGCCCAGCATAGTGCTTGGTTCTTACAAATCTTACAATGAGTATTTATCAAGTAATCTCAAGATTGAACAAATGAATGAAGGAATGTTTGACCTGCATAGATTTCAAATGAGTATTTCCTTAAATTTCTCTTTTTCGGATAAAACACACCTAGTTTTTTGAAACCCCTGTTTCATATACTGTGCTTTTTAAGAGCTGTCACATACTGGTTTTATTTTTCTGAATTTTTTTCAAATCAATGTTCTTAGAAGTTCATGTCCAAAATAGTCCCTCAGATATCTGAGACCATTATATTTTCTGATCTGGGCTTTACCTGTGGTAGCCCCGTGGCTGCCCCATCATACTGTCTTGGAAAACAACCATGAATCTCTCTTTTTTCTTTCTGGCCGCACCTGCAGCATGTGGACGTTCCCTGGCCAGAGACTGAACCCATGTCATGGCTGCAGCCTGTACCACAGCTGCAGCGATGCTGGATCCTTAACTCACTGTGCCACACGGGGACATCCAGGTGTGTTGCGATGCTGGATCCTTAACTCACTGTGCCACACGGGGACATCCAGGTGTGTTGCGATGCTGGATCCTTAACTCACTGTGCCACACGGGGACATCCAGGTGTGTTGCGATGCTGGATCCTTAACTCACTGTGCCACACGGGGACATCCAGGTGTGTTGCGATGCTGGATCCTTAACTCACTGTGCCACACGGGGACATCCAGGTGTGTTGCGATGCTGGATCCTTAACTCACTGTGCCACACGGGGACATCCAGGTGTGTTGCGATGCTGGATCCTTAACTCACTGTGCCACACGGGGACATCCAGGTGTGTTGCGATGCTGGATCCTTAACTCACTGTGCCACACGGGGACATCCAGGTGTGTTGCGATGCTGGATCCTTAACTCACTGTGCCACACGGGGACATCCAGGTGTGTTGCGATGCTGGATCCTTAACTCACTGTGCCACACGGGGACATCCAGGTGTGTTGCGATGCTGGATCCTTAACTCACTGTGCCACACGGGGACATCCAGGTGTGTCTCTTTTTGACATCAACTGCTGCCAAGTTAACAGTGAGTAGGAATAGGAAGGCGCTCAAAAAGTTTAAGCAAATAAAATAATCCAAACTTAAAATCGTATCTTATGAGGGAGTTCCTGTTGCGGCTCAGTGGAAACAAAACCAGCAAGTACCCATGAGAACGTAGGTTCAGTCCCTGGCCTTGCTCAGTGGGTTAAGGATCTGGCATTGCCATGAGCTGTGGTGCAGCAGGTCGCAGACACGGCTTGGATCCCATGTGGCTGTGGCTGTGGCTGTGGTGTAGGCTGGCAGCTGTAGCTCTGATTCAGCCCCTAGCCTGGGAACTCCCATATGCTGTGGATGCAGCCCTAAAAAGACGAAGTTCGCAGTTGATTTTTTTTTTCTTAAAAATTCATTTAACAGTTTTTATTGTGATTCTTTTAGTGAACATTTTAAAATAGAATGTGGAAAGCTTCTAAAAAATTGGCCTTAGAGAGCAAGACGTAATATGGAAAATTGAGAAGATGAAAATAAAGAGAAAACACAACTCCAAACAAATAAAAATATACCAAACCAAATGCAAAATAATTCACACACGTTGCTGTAGTCTGGAACAAAATATGGGGATTCACTGATAAAGATGACATTTATAAAACATTCGCTCTGTGCCAGCCAGTGTTCTATGCGTTCCATGTATGAACTGATTTAATCCACACAATAGCCTTATGGAGAGGCATGCTTTTAATGATATTTGTTTGGTCCGTGGGGTAAAAAACATATAAAATCGACCATTTTGACCATTTTTAAGTGTACCGTCGGTAGTGTTGAGTATATTCGCATTGTTGCAAAGTGGTTCTCCAGAACTTTTTCATCTTGCATATTTAAAACTCTGTCCCCTTGGCGTTCCCGTCGTGGCTCAGTGGTTAAGGAATCCGACTAAGAACCATAAGGCCGTGGGTTCAATCCCTGGCCTTGCTCAGTGGGTTAACGATCCGGCGTTGCCGTGAGCTGTGGTGTAGGTTGCAGACGAGGCTCGGATCCCGCGTTGCTGTGGCTCTGGTGTAGGCCGGCGGCTACAGCTCCAATTCGACCCCTAGCCTGGGAACCTCCATATGCCGTGGGAGCGGCCCTAGAAATGGCAAAAAGACAAAAAAATAAAAAGAATAAACGTCTGTCCCCATTAAACACTAACTCCCCATCCTCGCTCATTCCAGTCCCTGGTAGCCACCGTCACGCTACACACTTAACTGTTTTCAATGCCTCCTGTAAGTAGAATCGTACAGTATTTGTCCTTCTGTGACTGGCTTATTTCACTGAGCATAATGCCATCAGGGATCATCCGAGTGATGGAATTTCTTTCCTTTTTAAGGCTGAGTAATATTCCATTGTATGTACGTACCAGATTTTTTAACATATTCATCTGTTGATGGACAGTTGGGTTGCTTCCACCTCTTGACTAGTGAAAAAGGCTGCTGTGAACAAGAGAGTGCAACTGTCTCTTTAAGACTCTGCTTTCCGTTCTTTTGAGTAAATACCCAGAAGTGGAATTGCTGGGTCATATGGTTATTTTATGTTTATTTTTGGGGGTACCTCCACATTGTTTTCTATAGCAGTTGCACCATTTTAGAGTATTCCACCCCCGACAATGGGCGAGGGTGCCGATATCTTCATATCCTGGCCAACTCATGTTCTTTTCTTTCTTTCTATTAAAATTTCATAGTAGTTCATCCTAATGAGAGGGTAGTGGAATCTCTTGGTGGCTTTGGACTTGCATTTGTCTGATGATGAGTGATATTGAGCATCTTTTCACGTGTTTGCTGGCCATTTGTGTGTGTGGGGGGGTCACTTTTACACCCTTCTTAGGGATTAGAAAATGGAGGCAAAGAAAGGTTGGTCAGCTTTTGTTCAAAATCGTGTTGATAGTAAATTATTGAATCGGAATTTCAGAATTTGAATCTGGACAGTCAGTCAGAGTCTTTCTTCCTTGTTTTCTTTTTAAGGCCACACCTGCGGCATATGGAGATTCCCAGGTAGGGGTCCCATAGGAGCTGCAGCTGCCAGCCCGTGCCACAGCTGCAGCAACACCAGATCTAAGCATGCTGAAGCTTGTGGATGCACTGGATCCTGAACCCAATGGAGCAAGGCCAGGGGGCGAACCTGCATCCTCATGGACACTAGGTCGGGTTTTTAGCAGGCTGAGCCACAATGAAAACTCCTCAAGGCTTGCTTGCTTACACTGTTTATAAACCTCCCTAAGAGGGGAGAATGCTACTCTTTCAAGTAATTTTTGTTTCTTCTAACTCTCTTTCTTATATTGGGCTCATGACTGCATTTTGAGGACGAGGAGAGAGTCCTTCATTTTTTTCTTCCCTCCTTCCCCTCTTCCTTCCTTCCTTTCAGCAAATGCTTAACTTGTACCTACTGTGTTACTGAATGCGGAGTGAGGCCAGACAAATGGAAATGTCCCGAGTTTGGCACACAGGCAGGTTTATTGCATGGCTCTGCCAGGGGCTGGTGGCTGGTACCACCCTGAGGGCTTTCAGTCACGCACTTTTGAAGGCAAGGTGAGGGAGGGGCACGGTGGGTATGGAAAAGTTATACCCTTAAAGGTCAGAGCCTTGACCATGGGCTCTCCTGTATATTTCAGACTAGAGGCAACATTCTTTTAGAAAAAGTGCAAGGCCAGCCTGACTAAACACAGGTCACAGAGCACAAGGGTTCGGGCTAGAGGAATGGATCGGATATGGAGTTAGCTTTGTTCTTTTCTTTACAGATGCTGTGTGTGTGGAGGGGGGGAGGTTCCTTGGAGAGTGGAAAGGTTACCGGGACCCAGGGTCTTCTGGTATCAAGGAGGTTACATTCACATTAGAGAGATGAGTTGAGGGTCCATACCATTTTCCTTCCAAACTCGAAGCAATGCACCTGACAACAGGCTAAGCTCGAACAGTCTTGGACAAACCAGAATGTGTGAGTCCCTTAGCGATAAGACAGCTATGAAAAGCTGTAATACGAGCTGGGTAATAAATGCTTCGAACAAGAGAGGGTTTAAAGCTTTGTAAAATCTAAGCCATGACTGACTCTCCGTAGTGGTGAGGCTGATGGGGTGATGATTCAAGCACATCTTTTAGAACTGTCTGTGGGATTCTGTTTGCAGGCCTGGGGTCTGAAGAGCTTCCTGGCTTGAGGCAGTGGATCTGGCAGCAGACAGGTGCTTCCAGGAAGGCTGAGGTGGGATAAGGGCTGTGGCTGCTGGAAGGTCAGAACAGGGGCGTCGGTGAAGGCCTTTTCCCTCCAGGTACCCACAGATCTCTGCCAAAATCGGGGGCAGAGGAGGCCTGGGAGTCAGGTGTGCGCACGCGTTCACATGGCGTTGTTCCAGCGCTACTGCGGATTACCTGGATTTTGTCCAACGGAACGTAGTAAAAGGAAGGTCAAAATTGGGACCAGGCCATCCCTTAAAAAGGATGAGAAGGCTATAAAAGTCTTCCCAGGCTGCTAGTTACTTCGTCTCTGCCGAAGATGACATATATAGCAGCAGCAGAATGTTAGGTTACCACTAAAAGCAAAATTTCCCCCAATGCGCTTTAAAGAGACGAGACGTGTGGGCGTTTAGTGTTACTGATTCTTCCTGAAGCCGTTTTTTTTTTTTTTTTTTTTTTTTAAACCCCAAACTTCTGTGACTCATAAGAGCTCCCTTTCTCTCTTTTAACTGCATGAATATGTGAAACCCTGTGCTTGGCCTCCAGAATGTTCAACCAAAGACAGCCTGAGTGCCCAACCCAGCATGGGCCAGGGGGCACTTTGAAGGGTCAGGATGCCTCAGAGTTGAGGGAGGTGGGTGCCCTGGAGACAGCAAGTAGCTGTTACTAACCTGAGTGTCACGACTATGCCAAGCTGAATGCAGCCCACGTTATAAATGCGCTTTTTGCATTCAGTGATTCCAGGCATTTGAAATTCTCCCAAAAGGATGCGGTAAGGCATTGGGAAAGTAACCCTATCTTCATCTTTTTGTTTTTAAACTTCTTTCTTTAACTTCTTTCCTCCTTCCCTCCCTCCAACCCTCCGTCTTTCCTTTCCTCTCTCCCTCTCTCCCTCCATTCCTCTCTCTTGCTTTCGTTTGCTCTCTTGCCTTCTTTCTTTAATTGTTTCTCGGTCTAACTGTACTTATTCCTGGGTGGACATGGCGAGGAACAACCCCTGTATGTACACCCCTATAAGGGTCTGGATTTCGTGTATGTTGCCACGTGAGCTTAGCAAAGAAAGTCGTCACTTGGTCCCAGCTGTTTCTTAAAGCTCCCCCTTTCTGCATGTGAGCCTAGGAAGCCTCGAAGATGTGCATTCTTGTGCTAAACAAAGAGTGCAAGGTGATTTACAGTCTGTGCAGCGAGGGCTTGTGGTCCTAGTTCCTCCCTTCTTCCTCAGGAGCAGAACTCCTGAAGGTCCGCTGAGCAGGCAGGTGTCCCGAACAAAGATCACGTTTTCCAGCTTCCATGTTGCTCCCGAGTGCAGCCATGGGATGACGTTCCGGTCACCTGAACAGGAGCCAAAGGACTACGTGCAACGTCTAGGACGTTGACCTTCCAGGTAGAATCTGTAATGGGAAAGGGGTGTCCTTCTCCTTTTTTCTCCCCATCCTGCTTGCTGGATTGCTGATGTGATGACTGGAGTTGGAGCAGCTATCTTATGCCAAGGAGAAAGCTGTATGTTGAGGTAGTAGAACCTCAAAACAGGAGGAGTTGGGTCCTGATAACCGTACCGGTCTTCATCTGTCTATTTTGATAGGATTTAAGCCATTTTTTCAAAAAAATTATATTCTGGTGAAATGTAGCAAAATTTACTATTGTAACCATTTTACATGCACAGGTGGTGTGAAGTGTATTCATGATGTTGTGTCGCCATCACCACTATCCATTTCCAGAACTTTTTCATCATCACAAATAGAAACTTTGTATACATTACACTAATTCCCTGTCTTAGCTCAGGATTCTGTAAGAAAATTGCAGACTGGGAGTTCCCGTCGTGGCGCAGTGGTTAACGAATCCGACTAGGAACCATGAGGTTGAGGGTTCGGTCCCTGCCCTTGCTCAGTGGGTTAACGATCCGGCGTTACCGTGAGCTGTGGTGTAGGTTGCAGACGCGGCTCGGATCCCGCGTTGCTGTGGCTGCAGTGTAGGCCGGCGGCTACAGCTTTGATTGGACCCCTAGCCTGGGAACCTCCATATGCCGTGGGATCGGCCCAAGAAATAGCAACAACAACAACAACAACAACAACAACAAAAAGACAAAAAAAAAAAAAAGAAAATTGCAGACTGGATGGCTTAAGCAACATTGATTTCTTACAGTTCTCCAGTTTGGGAAGTCTAAGATCAGGGTGGGAAGTCTAAGATCAGGGTTCCAGCGTGGTCAGTTTTTGCTGAGAGCACTCTTCCTGCTCACTGTGTCCTCACAGGGCAGAGAAAGAGAGAAGCAATCTTTCCCTTGTCTCTTCTCATAAGGGCACTAATCCAATCACAGAGGCTCCACCCTCATGTCCTAATTACCTCCAAAAAGCTCTGTCTCCAGATATCATCACATTGGCAGCTAGGGCTTCAACATATGACTTTCAGGGCAACACAGACATTCAGTCCGTAATACCTCCCATTCTTCCATCTCCTCAGCCACTCCCGTGGCCTACACCACAGCCACAGCAACTCGGGATCCGAGCAGAGTCTGCGACCTACCCCACAGCTCACGGCAACACCGGATCCTTAACCCACTGAGCAAGGCCAGGGATCGAACCTGCAACCTCATGGTTCCTAGTCGGATTTGTTAACCACTGCACCACAATGGGAACTCCCTACTTTCCATCTTTATGAATTTGACTACTCTAAGAACCTTATATAGGTGGAATCGTACAATTATTTGTCCTTTTGTGCCTGGCCTATTTCACTGGGCATCATGTCTTCAAGGTTCATCCATGTTGTAGCATGTTTCTTAGTTTCACTCCATTTTAAGGCTGGATAATAGGGAATTTTGTTTGTATCCATTCATTTGTTGATGGACACTTGGGTTGTTTCTACCTACTGGCTCTTGTGTGTTGTGCTGCTGTGAACATGGCGTGCAAGCATCTGATTTTCTGCTCTTGGTTCTTCTGTGTCTACACGCAGAAGTGAAATTAATGGGTCATATGGTAATTTTATGCTTAACTTTCTGAGGAACTGCCAGACACTCTTGCATAGTGGCTGCCCCATTTTCTCTCCCCGTCAGATATGCACAAAGGTTCCAATTTCTCCATGCTCCCACACTAGTTACTTTCTGTGACTTTGATAGCAGCCATTCTGAGGGATGTGAATTGGTATCTTTTGGTGGTTTTGTTGGATTTCCTTAATGATTGGAGGTGTTGACCACCTCTCCATGCACTTAATGACCATCTGCATATCTTCGTTGGAGAGACGTCTGAGTCTTTTGCCTCTTTGAGAGTTGGGTTGCTTGTTTTGAAAAGCCACCTAATTTTTTTAGTCCACGTCCTTTCTGACACAACTAAAATGAATCCCGACTGAAAAACTGCTCTGTTGCTTTGGTGGTGATGAGAACCTCCTGGGAGGAGGGGGTCGTAGGGTCCTAGTGTATCCTTTCTGAAAGCCGGTCATAATTGCCTTGGTCTAGGGCAGAGAGAATGGTGTGATCTGCCTCAGGTTATGTGCTTGGAGCTTGAGCTGGCATGGAGGGACTTAGGTTCCCTTCCTCCTATTCCAGGGCTTTACACCTCACTGGCTCCTTCTGGAGGAATCCACAAGCTGGCATCTCTGAGCTTTCAGTACCCCTGTATCTGCGGATCCAGCCCCTGTACCCCGGGGCTGCAGGATGCTGTGAATTGTTCATTCAGCATGGGAAACCTTACTGTGGAATTGTATGTTACCTACCTAGAAACAGTCATTTCTAAGCATTAATTGAAGTAAGAGTTTTAACTAGAGGACCCCCCCTCCCCACCCCACGGAGGAGGCAGCTACCTGCCTAACAGCAGCTCTCCTGGCCCCATAACACCCCTCTTGTCATCTTGTAGCAACCTACGTGCCTTATGTCCTTGCTAGCAGCTCTGCTAGCCCTGCTCCAAACATTGCTTATCAGTTTCATTTTTGTAATCTTGTTTACTTAGCTTCTTAGGCAGGAACGCTCTCTGCTTAGGGGAAGGGGGTGGGGGGCTGCTTGCGTGGTGGGGGTGCTTGCGGTGGGTGGGGTGGCGGGGGGAGAACAAGACCTGGAAGTCTGTGTTGTATAAAAGCTACCCAGAACAAAGACCTGGTGCTCAGACTCTGGAGGTGACTCCTCTGGGCCGGCATCGGTGCTGAATAAACCTGGCTGCTCCGCATCTGAGTGCCGCTGGTCTCTTTCTGCTGCCATAGTTTCTGCAGCGTAATAATAACAGTGATAGTCCCAGCCACCAGCACAGTAGTAATGATAATATTAACTAGTGGAAGGTGCTTCGGTGGAAGAGGGACACTGTGAATGACCCTAGTTATTTATAAACAAAAGCTGTGTTTTGCTGCTCTTTTTTTTTTTAAATTATTGATGCTCTGTTTACTCTCTTGATATGGTGAAAAAAAGTGAGTAATGCAGATAATCACGAACAGTGATTGTTTGTGAGAAGTTGAGTAAAAATGCTTGACTTAGCCTGATTGACTCTGAGCAAGATGGGGGTTATTCTGAGAGCTTGCAGCACACGGAGGGATGAGGTGGGGCATTTGATGGGAAGGGAAGAGGAGCAGGGGGTTGGGGGGGCCCCACGTGCATGGGAAGCAAGGATCTGGGAAGGAGGCGGCCAGGTCCTTTGAGCTGCCTGACTGGCACTCTGCTGTATCCTCAGTAACTCTGCTGTAGATGCATCCTAGAACCTAGAACGCATGCTTGAAACTCTTTGCTTGGCCCTGTAGCTGGGGGTGGGATGTTTGTTGAAATTGACTCTTCCTCCTCCTGAGGTCATCTTGTTCACACTTGATGTATTTGTGGTTCTGGGCAGCGTGTGGGGCCCAGCAGTGATTGACGGCTCACGTGAGCCCTTAAACAGGCAAAGTTCCTGAGGACTTTTTTTAAGTGGCTGAATTCATATCACCCTCTTATGACTCTGTGGTCTTTGTTTCTTATGGCATAAGTGGAATTCAGTGTTGAAAAAGAAGCAAGAGGAAGAAAAATGTCCCTATAGAGTTAACCACTGTTACTGTTTTGTTTTATATAGTTCCAGACTCTCCTATGCATAGTTATATAAAGACATACATTGAAAAAACACTGCATCCTTCCTTGCCTGCGAGTATTTAAACCTACTGATATCAGAGGAATAAACAAGTATGTCTTATTCACATCTTTAAAAAGTTGGGAACACACTAATTTCTTAGAGAAATACTGGAGTTCAGTTTTGCTTTATTTTGGGGCCGCAGGTGTGGCATATGGAGGTTCCCAGGCTAGGGGTCTAATCAGAGGTAGGGCTGCCAACCTACACCACAGCCACAGCCACACCAGATCTGAGCCCTCTGTGACCTGCACCACACAGCTCATGGTAACGCCAGATCCTTAACCCACTGAGCAAGGCCAGGAAGTGAGCCTGCATCCTCATGGATGCTAGTTGGATTCGTTTCTGCTGCGCCGCAACGGGAACGCCCTATTTCTGCCCATTTTCCACAGTCGCCCATCATGAACATATAAATAGTGAACACAGTGCATGTTGCCTTTCACATGCTAGTATCATTAAGTGTGTTATGCAGCGGACACTTTTTCCTTGTAGCATAAGACTTTCTCAAGACTTTAGTGAATTATATTGGGGTGTATGCGCCTTCCGCTGGGTACCCCTTTCACACGATGTCCGTGCCATCGAAGCTGCGCTCTCTGCCCAGTCTTGAAAATATTAAGTTCAATATCGTTGGGAAGTGGTAGTTGGATTTTTTTTTTAACCCGTCACAGATTCATCTAACATTCCCAGGCAGACTTCTTTGATATAGTTTTACATGAATGTCTTGACAGTTTTATATTTTTGCTTTTAGTTTTTGTACCTCAAGCACTGCTTCATAAGAAGCTTGACAACATTGGTTTCATATATGAAATATTGAACATTATCTTCTGTTGCTTTCTCAATTAATGTTCTTTCTTGCAACCAATATATTTTTGTTTAGTTTTGAGCTTTTGAAAAAGTCTGGGAGTTCCTTGGTAGCTCTGTGGGTTAAGGATCCAGGGTTGTCACTGTGTGGCTTGGGTCATTGCTGTAGTGCAGTTTTGATCCCTGGTCTAGGAACTTCCACACACTGTGGGCATGGCCAAAAAAAAAAAAAAAAAAGCCTTGAATGTAAAATGGTGCCTAAGTTTTGATGGTTTCATTGTTTCATTTGACAGATGGTCTCTCCAAATGACACACAAAGGTTGGTTTGGTTTTTTTTTTTTTTTTTTTTTTTGGCCGCACCTGTAGCTTATGGAAGTTCCTGGTGGCCAGGGATAGAATCTAAGCTGCAGCCGTGACCTACGCCACAGCTACAGCAATGCCAAATCACTTCACCCCCTGTCCTGGGCCAGGGATTGAACCTACACCTCTGCATAGGCAGCGTAGGATCTGTAACTCTAGGCGCCACAGTGGGAACTCTGACATATAACACTTCACCATTAATCATCGCTGCAAAACTGAGTTTGGTTGGTGTACAAAGGATACCACTGTGCACAGCTGGGCAGTGGTGGAGCTGAGATTCAAACCCATCCGCCACGAGGATGGATGGAGACGGGTATTCTTAGGAAGATCCATCGAAGTGCTATTCTGCCAGGAATACTGGGGGTCCAGGGTGGCTTCTCAGAAGAGCTGGAGTGTGCCCTGGGTTTAAAGGGCAAACCCAGGTTAGCCGGATTGAGCCGGGAGGAGACTTCTAGGAAGCAGATGCCCAAACATATTGCCTGGTGCTTGTGCCTTCTGGAGACGGTCAGTGGTTCACTGAGGCAGGACCATGCTGGGCAGCGAGGAGTGGCCAGAGGTGACCCAGAAGGTTGGAGGGAGGCCCTCTAAGTCCCACGGATGGCTTAGCTCAGAGCTTTGCTCTAAGGCTTCCCATCTACCCTGAAGGATGAAGAAAGCTGCATTTAACTCTTCAAAACGAAAACCATCTCAAGAATGTTTTTATTTGAAATGTGATTACCATGACTCTGAGGGCCTTAAAACTATTTTAGAAAAATATCACTGGGGAGAAAGGACTCATTCGAATTGTGTTTTAGAGAAGATAGAGCAGAGATGTCCTTTAAGAAACCTGGTGGCTGAATGTTACGAATTGCATTATTTAGTTGCCTTATTTCTTTATGTGTCACAGGCAAGGGGCCCAAAGCCATGGATTCATTTCAAGGTCAATTCCTCCCCAGCAGGTAATAATCTATGCCTCTGTCCTAGGTTTGCTGTTACTGCAAAGCAACTCGTGTGCTTCGTTTCTTAAGCAGGGAATATATCTGCGTCTGGGACCTCCATTCTCAGCTGCACTGAGGGATACAGGAGCTGACACACGCAAAAGCTCCGTTGCACTGAATTACTACACAATGTGTTGTCACTGTTCAGGTGACGAAACCCCCAGATACTCCCTGACAGGTGAAGCGATAGATGAAAGCATATTTTGAGCATGACACACATTTCGGAGATGGTGTCTAAAGATCTTAAATTTGGCTAGTCTTCTCTAAATTTCAGTCTAATCTGCTCTGCAAGAAAAATGCATGTGTTTTCATTTCGTTGTTGTTTATGTCATGCAAGCTGTGTGTGTATGTGTGTGTGTGTTAGATAGTGGGTACTGAAGAAGTCCTAGAAACCCTTCATTCTGGAGTGGTGGAGTCGGAGTTCCCGCTGTAGCTCAGCAGGTCAAGGACCCGAAGTTGTCTCTGTGAGGATGCAGGTTTGATCCTTGGCCTGGTGGGGTTAAGGCTCTGGTGTTGCCGTGGCTGTGGCAAAGGCCATGGCTGTGATGTAGGTCGCAGCTGCAGCTCCTATTCAACCTCTGGCCCAGGAATTCTATATGCTGCACGTGCAGCTGTGAAAAGAAAAAAAAAAAAAAAAGGAATGGCAGAGTCTCATTTTCCTGGAGGTCACTCAGCCTTCAATCTCCTCCATTGATTTGGCTGAGGATGCAAAAAAGGATGCTATTTGGTGAGTTGCTTTTAACTATGGAGAGAGAAAAGCCCAGATTATGGTGAAAATGAAGGCATATCCAGTGCCCCTTCTGAACAGAAGGCCTGTGACAGGTGTGTCCTCATGCACGGGATGTCAGCATCTGAAGTGGTGACTGCCAGGGCTTGCCCATCCTTCTTTCCTATGGTTCAGCACACCTGAGGCTGCACCTGAACAGTGTGGGCATGACCAGGGTCCCACAGGTACAGGGTGGGGCTGCCCGACAGAGCCGTGGCTTGTCTGCTTGAGATCTTGCTTGAATCTGCCTTCTGTCAATTTCCCTGTCCTTTGCCCTCAGCGAGTAGACTCAGGTCAGCCCACTGAGGCCAAGATTGTCTTGTGTTCATCTTTCTACGTAAGCAGCTCTACGGGCTCATCAAACTCGTAAAAGTTTATTGAAGCGAGCTACACACCGACTCACATCAGGATCCTTCTTCAGGGCAGATTTGCGCTGCGGGAGAGACACCGTGGGGAAGTCTCGACTTTCTGATTTGTTGTCTTGCCTTGGGCTGACCTTGCACAGCTCCCTGGAATGCTCTTGGACTTGCAGGGCCTGGTTGATGTAGGCTAACTCTGCTTTTTTGGAGGTAGCCACTGGTGGGGGGGTAAGTTTCATTTATGTATCAGTTAGCTTTTGCTGCAGTAACAAACAGCCCTAAAATGCTCAGTGCCTTATCACAACAGATATTTCTTGTCTTGTCTTTCTGTCTTTTTCTTTTCTTTCCTTTCTTTTTTCTTTTCTTTTCTTTCTTTTCTTTACTTTCTTCTTTTTAGGGCCACACCAGAGACATAAGGAAGATCCCAGGCTAGGGGTTGAATGGGGGCTGCAGCTGCCAGCCTACACCACAGCCATAGCAATGTGAGATCTGAGCCACATCTATGACCAACACCTTAACTCACAGCCACACTGGATCCTTAACCCACCGTGTGAGGCCAGGGATTGAACCCATGTCCTCGTGGACACTAGTCAGGTTCATTACTGCTGAGCCACCATGGGAACTCCACAGCACATACTTCTCTCTCACTCAGAAGACTACAGGTCTGCGGTGCTCTCTTGGGCTCCATTCCGGGTCCCAGGTGGAAGTGGTAACAGGTCTCCGGTGAGCAGAATCTTGTGATTCCTCTGGAGGGTGCCCCCTGCATGGGGTGCGCTTTCATTTCTGCCCACATGTGTTGGTCAAAGCAAGGTGCATGGGCCAGCTCCCAGTTAATGGGGAGGCAAGGGCCCTGTGCCCAGGCGAAAGCTTGGGCAAATTGCAGACAGGAAGTGGGGCACATGACCCTATGCAGGAGGGACAGAGCCACGAGTGGGAACAGTGATCCACAGTACTCTGTCATAATTCCTTTATCACAGGAGGGGCCAGTCTGCTACTCCCTGAGTGACCTCATCCAGTCCCCCCGGGCTGCCAGCACCGCTCACGGGCCACCGACGCCCAAACATCTCCAGCCCTGCTGGTCCCTCCACTCTCGAATGGCTGTGTCCAGTTGCTGACTTGATGTCTTACCTGGATGCCTAATGAGCCTCTTTGAAATCGTTCCTCCAGTCGTCTGTGCTCTTTTGATAGTCCGTGTTCTCTTAAGAAGGGATAAAAACCCTTGGCATCAACCTTGGCTCTTTCCCTGGAGGCCGGTGTAAGGCACGTAAACTCTGTCCAAGGCCCTTCTAACCCCATCAGTCCATGTAGATGAGTGTATGTGGCTTTCAGAGATTCTGCCTCAAGGTCTTCAGACCACATTTACCAGCTGCTGCCTGCTGCCCCTCCTTCCGCCTCTGTGATGGGACACTCGACTTAGCTCTGGACGGGAGGGCAGGAGGACGTGGCTTGGATAATAGCGAATGGGGGCCCCCACATTAGATCCGCAGCTTTCTGTCTTCTATATCTGTACTTTCCCCACTACACAGATGCTAATGATAAAGGCAGATGCTTGTGCCATCTGAAAACCTTGGTGATGGGAACATTTTTTTTTTTTTGTCTTTTGTCTTTTTAGGGCCGCACCTGTGGCATACGGAGGTTCCCAGGCTAGGTAGGGGTCAAATCAGAACTGTTGCCACTGGCCTACACCACAGCCACAGCAACACCAGATCCAAGACAAGTTTGGAACCTACACCACAGCTCACGACAATGTCGGATCCTTAACCCACTGATGGAGGTCAGGGACCGAACTCTTGGCTTCATGGTTCCTGGTTGGATTCGTTTCTGCTGGGCCATGACGGGAACTCCAGGAGCATCTTAATGGCTCAGCATCTCTGTTTTGTAATTGATTGAAAAAAAAATCTCTTCCTTACCCTTGAGGCAGTGTAAACCTGTATTTTCCAATAAATGAAACCAGAGTTCTCTTTCATTGGTCATCTTCAAATTATTGTTCCTTCCTAAGCAGACAAGCCGGCTTCAGAGTTGCCCAGTGCACGGAGGATTTTGCAGCCAGAAGGCAAAGTTCATTTTGGCTATCATGCATGGAGAGTTGACCTGGCATTTTTCCTCATCCTGTGAGACATGAATAAGAACGAAAGAACAAGCCATAGTTTTTCTGCTATAGACCCTCTCCCCCCCACCCCCCCACCCCCATCCCCCGCGACAGACCCCATAAAACTGGATGAGACCATACAGCCAAATCGCAGAAGATCCTGGCTGAGGACAGCAGATCCTGCTGAAGGAACATAAACTCTGATTTATGGAGTCTCTTTATCTAACACTTAAAATGCTGATGTACGGTGGGAGCCCAGCCCAGATATTGCAACAGAGCGTGACACTTCTGCTTGGCTGGCGCTCTGCGGGTTGTCAGTGGGCTCTTCACCACGCCTTTTTCCATTCAAGTGTGTACAGCTTTTCAGACTTGGAATAGCACGGGGCACATTCAGAAACCATCCAAGGGCTGCAGACTTTGTCAACTTACCTCCTTTCCTTTGGGGATGGATTCAGGCAATTAGACCGCAACCTACATGTTTTTCTTCCTCTTTTGTTTATGCCGGGATTCTCATAATAGCTGTGATGAATGGTATCCCAGCATAAAATTAATGCCCACAGTACTGGTAAGTGATGGCAGTGATGCTTCGAGAAGCCAGAGTACCATCAATTCACAGATACAACGGCAAGCGGAGATGGGGCAGTGGTTTGACTAGTTAATTTATGAAGCCTTAAGGCTTGTAATAAATTCTGGCCCAATAAACGGTGTCAGGCAGTGTAGGCTGAAATAGAATAGGTCCACCTGGTAGAGTGGGCAGGGCCTCCCGAGCGGTTCCTGCTAGTGAGGGTCTCAGACAGTGATGCTCTGAGGTCTGCTGGCAGGGCTCGTGTGCCATTGGGATTCTTTCCAGGAAGACAGAGGGCCAGGGTCTGAAAGTGGAGCCAGGGAGTGAGTTGGGCTGGGGTCGCAGTGCCATGGCGTGGGGGCGAGAGGCAGAAGGGAGGGAGGCAGAGAAGGAGGGGGGAGAATGAGGAAATGTTGCCTCTCGGGGGTGACATTTATAGGTGCCCAAGGGGCTTCTCGGCTTCTCCGCTAACCTGGTCTGCCAGCCACAGTTCCAGGCCTCGTGGGCTCATAAGACGGGGGACCTCGAAATGTTTCCAGCCCAGTATCTGGGGGGAGGATGGACGGGGTCTGCAGATGGAGTTGTCATGGACACCGTCTTGGACCGGCTGCGCGGCGGCAGACACGAGGGAATTCGATTTGATTTGAAGTGCCTGGCAGACCCGGTCCTCTACCTGTGTGACCCACCTTCCCACGACCCCTTCGAAGGACCTCTGTTTACTGTTCCAGGTTCTTCTTCAGTTCTGTGCTTAGTCCCTAACTTTGTTTTATTAAGCCCTCGCTGCGTTCTCAGAACCGGTCACTCACTTCGTGGGCCCAGCCATCCAGGGCGCTTGGGATAATTTAATTCTTACTTGATTGCTGGCGAACCGGAGGCACAGAAAAGGGACTTGACTGGTGTCACGTGGCCAGTGAGGGCGGAGGGTCAGCGGGCTTAACTCTCACATGCTCTGGCCCCCCTCTCAGGGAGGGACACACTTTTTTCAAGGCAGGAGGCCTGCTGACTGGTCCTGCCCATCCCTGTGTTCTGGAGGCATCACTGTGTCCTACGGATAGAACAGCTGCATCCACCAAAGGCCAGGTCCCTTCCCTGGAAGAATCTTCTAAAGGATTCAGTGTTATCCATTTTATCAAGTTATGATTTTTTTAAAGCTAATTTTTTTTTCCTTTTCTTCCTCCCAAATGGGGGAAGTTTGATCATTCTTGCTAACCTTACAGTCACAACCGTTTAAAAATGTTGCCATTCAAGTGTCTTGCTTTGCGGGCCAAAGATTGGAGAGTCTATCTGATTTTAGAGGATTCTCACTTTGTGTTACTTTTTCTTTGATGATTTTTATTTTTTCCATGATAGTTGGTTTAACAGTGTTTTGTCACTTTCTACTGTACAGCAAAGTGACCCAGCCGTGTGTGTGTGTGTGTGTGTGTGTGTGTGTGTACACACATTCTTTTTCTTACGTCATTCTCCATCGTGTTCCATCACAAGTGACTGGATATAGGAGTTCCCACTGTGGTTCAGTGGAAACGAATCCGACTAGGAACCATGAGATTGTGGGTTTGACCCCTGGCCTCACTCAGTGGGTTAAGGATCCTGTGTTGCCGTGAGCTGGGGTGTAGGTTGCAGGCTTGGCTTGGATCTGGCATTGCTGTGGTTGTGGTGTAGGCTGGCAGCTAAAGCTCTGATTAGACCCCTAGCCTGGGAACTTCCATGTGCTGTGGGTGTGGTCCTAAAAAGACTAAAAAGACAAAACAAACAAAAAAAAACAAGTGCCTGGATATAGTTCCCTGTTGTGTTACTTTCTCATTGTCCGTTGTGATTTCTATGGGACCTGCATATAAATCCCTACCAATTTATAGCCCAGTCTTTGCTGTTCCTAGCATCTCCTGAATGAATCTGTTCATTCTAAGCCACTTTTTTGGCCCTGATTGTGCCCAGGCTACAAGGCCACTTTCTCTCCTCTAAGCGTTTTACCCGATGGGGTTTCCAGGCTTGGCTTCTGGTTTCTGAGGCGCTGAGTTCTTGCACTTGGCTCTGCCAGTTTCCCACATGTGGCTTTGCCTTGATTTGCTCTGTCCTCTTACTTTCGCACCCGCCTGCTGATGGTCTGGATGCCTCTGTCCCCCCATCCTGCCAGGAAGTGAGCAGAAGTGGTACATGACACCTGTGGCCTCATGCCCACCCCTCCATCATCCCTTCAGCCGATGCTCGGGGCGGACTCAGTGCCGCTCACCCCTCCCTTCCCCCTTGCTGTCACCTGTAAGGGTGTCCCCACAGGGTACATAGTAAGGCTTTCTTGGCTTCTCCACTCTGGAGACCGAGCCTTTCTGGTGCTTCCTCTGCAGCGGACTCTCAACAAACCATGTAGGAAACATATGACATTCAGTTTCAGTCTGAACAAGTCCTGTCAAGAGTTTACGATGAGAAGTTCCCATCGTGGCTCAGCAGTAATGAATCCAACTAGTATCCATGAGGACGTGAGTTCAAACCCTGGCCTCACTCAGTGGGTTAAGGATCCGGTGTTGCTGTGAACTGTGGTGTAGGTTGCAGATGTGGCTTGGATCTGGTGTTGCTGTGGCTGTGGCATAGGCCGGCAGCTACAGCTCCAATTGGACCCCTAGCCTGGGAACCTCCATATGCTGTGGGTTTGGCCCTAAAAATACAAAAAACAACAGTGTTTACAACGAAATGGAAATAATACAGAAACTAAAGGAAATCTCTGTAGCACCTGCGTGAAATAGATACTATCAGTGGCTTGAGTCACTGTGTGGAATAGAACTGAGTTCAGAACATGATGGAAGAGAATGTGAGAAAAATACTGTGTATATCTATATGACTGGGGCATTTTGCTGTACTGCAGAAATTGACGGAACATGGTAAATCACCTACACTTAAAAAAAAGAAAAAAAAGGAAATGAGTTCAGGCCTTGCCCTGTCTCCTCTTCTGTAAATGTTACCATGAGCCAAAGAGGTGAGGAAGGCAGTGAAGCAAGCCGTGTGCCCCACGGTACCTACTTCTTCTTTAAAAAATCCATCAAGGCCACTCTGAGTGAAGGCACAGGCATGGTTCTCAAGGCAGCTCTAAATTTCTTAAATGACGCGTTCTCCTGGATGTCAGCGGCGGCTGATGGCGTGTGGAGAATTCCCAGCACTGGGCAGCTTGTCTGCCGGCCCTTTGCTTTTGGTTTGGGGAGAGGCTGCACACGGGCCTGTGTGCAGAATCCTCTTGGAAGATGGGGTTCCAGATCTGCGGTGGTTGGAGGAAGGGACTGGCAAAGAACACATGCCACGGTTTGCCATCAACAGTTCTTTCATTAAATGTTTTTACTTAAGACATATTTATGGTACTGTTGGGTCTCAGAATTGGAAGAACCTTGCAGTCCTCTCTGCCCTAATCCAGGAGGGAACAAGTGACATTTACCCAGACCCAGCAGTGTCATTAAATGCAGCTCTGTCAGCTCCAGGTGGAGGTCATCCAGGACTTGGGTTTGAAGACGTCGGATATGATATGACCCCAATCCAGGCAATTAACTTGGTGTGAGGCTTTCTCTATTAGTGTATATATATATTTTTTTTTTGGAACTTTTTCAGATTTAGTTGTGTTCATTAGGAATTTATTGAGCACCTAGTATAATACAGATATTCTGCTATGTTCAGTGATACACCTTTATTTTTTATTTATTTATTTTAAATTCTGTTGCACGGATTGACATTAAGTGGAAGGTGTATGTCATTGTTTTCTTGGGGAATGACTCTCCAAGGAATTTCTGGGTTTTCTGAGTAGTGACATTTTGGGACTCCTTTGGCTCCAATGACATTTCAGAAATCAGAGTATGTATCCATATGAACATGGATGAACAGAGGTGGAGGGGAAAGCCGGGCTTCCCTCTCAGAGGGCTCACAGTTGAGTTTGGGCAGCGACTTACCCCCTTCCGTGTATGCTTTTCCTATTCTAACATTCATAAAACACTTTTTTCTTTCTGAGTCCCAGTTCCAATGTAGCCAAATGGCGAAGAGCTGAAAATAGCTCAGTGCCTGAATGAGAAAAATCAAGCACCTGTTCATTCAGTGGTGCTTCGCGCCCATGTGCCAGATGTCATGCCCCCCCCCTCCACCGGAACCCACAATGAACAGCAGGCATCACTATGGGCTCAGACCCGTGGTGAGGTGCTGCCAGCTCTGACTGGCTCATCAGAGCTGATAACATACTTAGATCTTCCTAAGTCTGCGTTCAGTGACGTCACCCTGGAAGCTGGAAGTTCCCACAGTAGAAGTATCTGCCCCGTGGAGATTGCCGGTGGCTACAAATAGGGGCTCCCTCCCCCGCCCCGCAAGAAACAAGTGACACTGACCCGCACTGCCTGCCTCGTGCCCAGGTCCTGATAATCAGCTTTCGTGTAGTCTGAGTATTATCGCAAGCAGACGTCATTTTATTGCACTTCATTGTCTTGTGCTTTATGGAAAGTGCCTTTGTTGGTTTACTTTTTTCCATTTCAGTTCAGCATATATGTAGTGAATATAAACACGCCCTGGTTTTGCAGGGATGAAATTGACATGGTTCTTGAGCTCCAGGGAGTGATGACAGCAGAAGAAAGAGGCACAGACCGCCTAGTGAACTGTGTGTTCTGCACTTAGTAACAAGGGGAAAAAAGATCCTGGAGAGTCTTGAGGAAGCCAGTTCCTTTTGCTCCAGCCTCTGGGTTTCAGAGAAGAGATGGCCTCAGGGTTAGAGTTTACTTCTTATCTTTTATTTCTTCTTTGTATCACTTCTACTTCCATCTCTCTTTCTCTCCCTCCCCCTGAATTTACATTTTCTTTTTTTCTATTTTTTTCTTTTTTACTTTCAGTACTGCACTTCTTTTTTTTTTTTCCTTTGTCTTTCTTTCTTTTTGTTTTCCTTTTAAATCGAGGGTTTGTGGCAACCCGAGTCAATCAAGGCTCTTGGTGCCATTTTTCCGACAGCATGGGCTCACTTTGTGCCTCTGTGTCGCATGTTGGTAATACTCGCCATCCTTCAAACTTCTCCATTCTTAGGATATTTGATATGGTGATCTGGGGTCAGCGACCTTGGAGGCACCCCCAAGATGCACCCCAATTGCTTGGGGGCATCCCCCCCAGAGAGGATGGCAGCCTTCATCGATCAATGTGCGAGTTCTGACTGCTCCACCCATCAGCCGTTCTGGCGTCTCCCCCTCTCCTCCCACCTCCCTGTTCCCTGAGACACAACAGTATTGAAATGAGGCCAAAGAACAGCCCTACAAGTGAAAGGAAGACTCCCTGGGTACAGCGGACTTCTGGTTGTCTGAAGAAATTACAGTTGTCACCCCGACCTTCACAACCACCACCCTGATGAGTCAGCCCCCATCAGCCCTGAGGCAGGAGCCTCCGCCAGCAAGAAGTTGACCACTTGCAGAATGCTAAAGAAAAAAAAAAAAGACATTTTTCAGCAGCAAATACTTTTTAATTAAGGCATGTCCATTTTTTTTTAGGCATCAGGCTATTGCATAGTTAATAGACTACGCTATCTTGTAAATATCTTTTATATGCACCGAGAACCCCCAAAATTGGTATAACTCACTTTATGGTGGTGGCCTGGACCCAAACCCACCATACCTCTGATCTGTGCCTCTGTTTAATACAATTATTATTTTTTATATGGTATAAAGCATTTATTTATCTTGCTTTCCATGGGCCAGGTGCTTTCCAAACCTTGTCGCAGTTTCTTTACAACTACCTCTAAGACGGTTTCTATTGATTTGAAAACCCAGGCTCAGGGAGGGTTAGGAGTTTGACTAAAGTCCTACCCATAGTAAACATCAGAGCCAGAGTTGGAGTTGACCTTGACCTCCAAGCCCGTGCATCCCATCGTCTGTGCCCTGTTGCCTCCTTCCAGAAGACCTTTCCGAAGGACGTTATGGGCATTTTAACAGGTGCAATGGCTTCACCTAAGGGTGAAACTTAGGGACTTTTAAGCCCCATGTCAAATCCATTCAGACAATGTTTTATTCAGCGAATTATTTCCCTCAGCTGGATAACTCAGCGCCTCTCCAATTTTATTTACATCACCCAGCATTTTATCTATCAGGGGGTGGGGGAGGGGAGCAGTGGGTTGTGTGGGCAGCCCTGCCTTTGCCACTTACATCTGTAAGCAGTTTGTTTGCTTTTTCAAAGTGCAAAATTAACCAGCAGGTATCTTGAATTTCACGATCCTTCCCCACTTCTTGTTGGGCTGGGTCGTCTCATCTCTGAAAATGCATTTGCTTTAGGATGGGATTTCATGAATTCCTCCAACAGCTCCGATGACAATATGATTGCCGGGTTTTATACGATGGTCCCTCCTTAGAGAACACAGGTCAGCCATAGATGAAAGTAGCTGCTAGTGCTAATTTGTTTATTTGTTTTGTTTTCCTTTTCAGGGCCGCGCTTGTGGCACATGGAAGTTCCCAGGCTAGAGGTCGAATCAGAGCTTATACCACAGCCACGGCAAGGCCAGATCCGAGCTGCACATTGCGGCTGTGCTACATCCTTAACCGGGGAGTGAGGCCAGGGATCGAACCCTCATCCTCAGGGATACTAGTTGGGGTCTTAACCCGCTGAGCCACAATGGGAACTCCTGCTTGTGTGAATTTTTATTTTAGAAACTAAATCTGATGAAAGGCTGCAATTTCTTTTTTAAGCTGATGGCAGTTTCACAGCTTGGCCTCATTTGTGAGTTTACTATTAAGTGACATGATCTGTGTGTCCCCGGCTCCCGGCGTGGACATATCCAGTGATCCTGCTACACTGATCTGATGGACGAATATTTTACTTATGCTGATAGAACCGGCCTGTAGGAGTTCCTGCTGTAGTGTGGTGGGTTAAGGATCTGATGTTGCCGCAGCTGTGGCGAAGGTGGAAACTGCAGCTTGGAATTCGATCCCTGGTCCAGGAACTTCCATATGACTCTGTGAGTCCAGGGGAAAAAAAAAAGAACCATCAAATTAAAATGAATTGGGGAGTTCCTGTCGCGGCTCAGCGGAAACGAATCTGACTGGGATCCATGAGGATGTAGGTCCAATCCCTGGCCTCGATCAGTGGGTTAAAGATCTGGTGTTGCCGTGAGCTGTGGTGTAGGTGGCAGATGTGGCTTGGATCTAACCTTGCTGTGGCTGTGGCATAGGCCGGTGGCTACAGCTCTGATTCGACCCCTAGCCTGGGAACCTCCATGTGCCGGGAGTGCAGCCCTAAAAAGACAAAAATAAATAAATGAGTAAATAATGAGAAAAATAAAATGAATTGGGACTTTGAGTTTTGGGTTTAGACTTGGACGTCTTCTGCAAAGGGTAAATGTGGTTCGCACATATAATCTGCTCCTTGGAGATGGCAAAGCAAGTAACTAACGGTACCTACGTGCTGTGTTTTACTTCTTCACTTTTTTACTCATGAGGATTTAACTACTTCTCCAGTTGAAATGGAAGATGGAAGAAGGCACGGGGACATTTCTAAAAGGAACGTGTAGAATTTAATATATGCAAATGCTCTTGCCGGAAATGGAATCTTCCTACTGCAGGTGATTTTAGCCTCCTGAAAAGTCAGCATCCGGTTAAGGAGACACTATGTATGAGGATAGAAAAGGGAAAATATTTTGCACCTAAACAAAGTATCCAAGTTTTTACTCATATGCTTTAATCACAGTGCTATTCCTACTGTTATTTCTTTCTTTCTTTTTTTTTTTTAAAGGGAAAAAAAAGAGGAATTGATCCAGATCAATCCCATTTTCAGGAAACTATTTTTGAGCAACATGTTAAGGTTTCACTTACATAGTGCTTTAAACTTTTCTAAACCTTTTTCTGACTACGATTTGGTAAAGTGGAATTCGGTACAGCCGGACGTGTTGTATGTTTTTTCCTCGGCTGGTGTTTGCCACAGTCTTGGAAATGTCAGCCGCATTCTCCCTTCTGTTGATGAGCTGAAGTATGTATAACTCACTTGACAAAAAGGATTTAAAATGTCTCCAACTAAATTTAGTTTTTTTAAAAAACATCAAAGATATTAACGAGTTGACTCAGGACAAAAGACTCACACAAAATGCTTTGTTTCTGCTCTTTCGTGTGAATTTCCTACGCCAGAAAATGCCCTCCTCTCCTCTCTGCTTTGTCACATGGAGTGAACAGGTGTGTATTTCCTGCTGCCCAGGGGCTCTGGGTTCTGAGGCTACAGCAAGCATGCTAAGGACCCTGCCCTCAGGCGCAGCCACTCTCCCCGGGGGATGCCCGTCGAAGACAGAAACAGCCAAAAGGCCCCGCTTGGGTAGAAATGACTGCTCCGGAGAAAAACAAAGCAGGAACAGAGAATAAAGAAGGTAGGGGGTTAGGACTTTATGGTGACCCGTAATAGGAGGAGTGACATTCGAGCAGCGAATGGCCTGCAGGAAGTGAGGGGGATGCCAGCAGCTACATGGGGGAAGACTGGTCTAGAAGAGGGGACAGCCGGTGTTTCTGAGCTTGAGGAGCAGTGAAGAGGCTAGTGGGCGGGGGAGGGGGAGAGGTGGGGGAGGGGGGAGGAGGGGGCCAGCGAGGGCAGAGGGGTGGGGAGGAGTGGAGATGAGCTTCGAGAAGCCCGGCGGATTGATCTCGAAGGATGCTGGCAGGTCACTCTAAGGACTCGAGCCTCTGGTTTTTCGTGGATGTGAGCTGGGAAGGCCACATTGAGGGTTGTGAGCAACGGGGGGTTGGGGGGGGTGACATGCTACCTTGTTATGTTTTTATGAGATCACTGAATTTGCTGTGTGGACACTAGGTTTCTGGCTCCAAGCAGAAAACACAGGCAGCTAGGGGGAATAATCTGGGTGAAAAATGACGGTGGCTTGGCCCCAGCTGGTTTCCCTGGAGGTGGAGGCGGGTATGTCTCATCTGGGTGTGGTTTGGCTGTGTCCATCAGAGGAGCAGAGGAAGCGGGTGTGAAGCTGACGTTTCTGAGTCTGAGCAGCCCAGTGGAGCCTGGGTGATGGGAGCCTTGAGGGCGGCACAGTGGGGAACAGTGCTGAGGGCTTTTTCTTCCTTTTTAAAACACTTATGGGGGTATAGTTGATTGACAGTGTTATATTAGCTTCAGGTTTATGCGGAGTGCGGAGTGAGTCAGTTATACATGTACACATATCTGTTCTTTTTTCCCAGATAGGTTATTATAGAACACTGTGTAGACCTCCCTGTGCTGTACTGTGGGTCCTTGTTAGCTGTCTGTCTTACATGTTCTAGTGTGTATGTGTTAGTCCTATCCTCCCAATTGATCCCTCCCCACAACCGTTTCCCCTTGGGTCACCCTACGTGTGATTTCAAAATCTGTGGGTTTGTTTTATAAATAAGTTCTTTTGCATTACTTTTTATTAGATTCCATGAGTAAGTGATATCATATGATCTCTGTTTTTCTCTGACTTCATTAGTATGATGATCTCTCAGTCTGCCCAGTGCTGCAAATGGCATTATTTGATTCTTTTTCATGGCTGAGTAATATTCCATTGTATGTATGCACCACATCTTTATCCACTTCTCTGTCAGTGGACATCTAGGCATGTCCATGTCTTGGCTGTTGTAAAGAGTGCTGCAGTGAATATTGGGGTGCATGTGTCTTTTCAAATTATGGTTTTATCCAGAGAGATGCCCAGGAGTGGGACTGCTGGATCCATGCTTGTTCTATTTTTCATTTTTGTGGAACCTCCATGCTGTTTTCCGCAGGGGTTGCACCAGTTTACATTCCCACCAACAGTGTGGCAGGGTTCCTTTTCCTCCACACCCTCTGCAGCATTTATTGTTTGTAGACTTTTGGGTGAGGGCCATTCTGGCTGGTGTGAAGTGAAGGCTTTTTCTTTGAGGCATCTTACCCAAAAGCTTCTCTCCCCCTTCCTGGGAAGCACTTTCATCCTCTTTTTCAACCTCTCCATGGACCTCCTCCTCCTGCCGGCCCCTGGTCTGTGCACAGGACCAGGCTCTGGACGGGAGAGGCTGCCCGGATGCAGGTTGCTGTGTGGTCACAGGGAGGCGGGTTTCATTCCTGAGGTTTCCTTTCTCACACCACAAAGCGGAATGATCGCTCGGATCAAAAGTTCATTGTCCTCTAGTGCTGGTACAAATGCAATTCAATAGCTCCCGCTTCAGTCTGCACGCTGTGTTTTCATCGAAACTTCGAGGAATCCAGCCCTCTCCTGCTGGCGCTCACACTGATGGCCAGGATCAGGTGTATGATAGGAAGCTGGAAGGTTCAGACGTGGGTGGACGTGGGCCGGGTGTGGAGACCGGCCACCAGTGGGCTGCTTCGGGGTCGTGGCTGAAGCAGGCATGGTCCGGAGCTGCCAGCAGCTTTGAAGGTGTGCCCTTCACCCCGCCAGGGTCCGAGCTTGGGTCCGACTCATCCACATCCAGCCGTGTTGAGGAAATCTTAGTTCTCATTCCTTGCTGGGAAGGTTTGCTTTTAAGGGGATGGAGAAGGCAGAGCCTCAGCTGTGCTCCGGGACTTGCCTGTGTTTGCACAATGATGGCAGTGCTAAATCACCCCCCAGGTCTCCCACATCCTCCATCCTTCTTGGAGGGCTGCAGCCAGAACCTCGCTTAGAGAAGCAGAAGCCACCTTAGAAATGATGTGGGTTTGAGAGGCTTCTTAAAATTGTGTGTATTTGAAACACACAAAAGACTGATCATGAAAAAACCAAACACTTTGTACTCACGGACTCAATTTAACATTTGCTAAAGCTTAGCTGTATTTTCTTCAGATTCTTTTGAATGAAATACTTAAAACAAGAGACACTGATTCATGTACACCCCTCCCCAGACCTGCCTCCCCTGTGTCCATTCGGTAGCCAGAAATGGATGTGTATTCTTCCTCTCTCTGTGCATCTCACATGCAGGTGTACCAGCACCTAGTCTATAAATGCATTAATTTTTTTAACATAAACAGTATTACTTTATATACTTCTGCAATTTGCTTTTCCACTCAACAGTATTTTTTTTGTCTTTTTTTTGCCATTTCTAGGGCCGCTCCTGCTGCATTATGGAGGTTCCTAGGCTAGGGGTCAAATCAGAGCTGTAGCTGCCAGCCTACGCCAGAACCGCAGCAACTTGGGATCTGAGCCTTGTCTGCAATCTACACCACAGCTCACGGCAACGCCGGATCCTTAACCTACTGAACAAGGCCAGGGATCGAACCCACAACCTCATGGTTCCTAGTCGGATTCGTTAACCACTGAGCCATGACGGGAACTCCTCAACAGTATATTTTAAGGCTTATCCATATTGGTATCTTCACCTAGTTCATATTCCTATTTTTCTGGTGGGTTCAGTTCTAACTTTTTCATAATTTCCTTTGACTCATAATTAGATTATTTCTTAGTTTAAAAGTATTTTTTTTTTTTTTTGAGGAGTTCCCGTTTTGGCACAGCAGAAACAAACCCGACTAGGAACCACAAGGTTGCGGGATCGATCCCTGGCCTTGCTCAGTGGGTTAAGGATCTGGTGTTGCTGTGAGCTGTGGTGGAGGTCGAAGACGTTGCTTGGATCTGGTGTTGCTGTGGCTGTGGTGTAGGCCGGCAGCAACAGCTCCAATTGGACCTCTAGCCTGGGAACCTTCATATGCCGCTGGTGCAGCCCTAAAAAGACAAAAAAAGAGAAGTATCTTTTAAAGATGTGTGTTTGTTAAATTTCTAATCTTTTTCATTGGGATGAGAAAGTGGGAATTTGTGGATTATTTAGTTGAGACCTACTACCTAATCAGTTTGTATATGTTTTCCACACAGGCGTGAAAAGAGGGTTTTTTAAAATATTTGATGCAGGATCCTTTGCATGCCTGTTAGATTCAGCTGTCTGTCATGGGATCCTTCAGTGATTTTGTTTTGTTTTGTTTTGTTTTTTGCTTTTTTGCCATTTCTAGGGCCGCTCCCGCAGCATATGGAGGTTCCCAGGCTAGGGGTCCAATCAAAGCTGTAGCCGCCGGCCTACGCCAGAGCCACAGCAACGCGGGATCCGAGCCGCATCTGCGACCTACACCACAGCTCACATCAACACCGGATCCTTAACCCACTGAGCAAGGCCAGGGATCAAACCCGCAACCTCATGGTTCCTAGTCAGATTCGTTAACCACTGTGCCACGATGGGAACTCCGGGATCCTTCAGTGATTTTTTTTCCCCCCTCTCTGCTTTTATTCGTGTGTAGACGAATCTCTTTCACAACTTTCCTGCTGACTTGCTGGTAGAGTTGGGAACTTTCCTCCCTCCTCTCGCCATTTATAAAAGCCTGGTCTAGTCTAATGAAAAACTCTTACATGATTTGACCCCTCCCTTTCTAAATGCCCTCCAAAGCATGAGGGGCGGGGCCATGGGGGTACAGGGGGGAGGTCTGTTCCCACCTGGTTCTGGGTCCTCAGTATGCAGGGTGGGTCTAGGGTGAAGTGAGTTGTCTGGCTGCTTCTATAGGAGAAGCTTGACTGTCGCCGTCGTTCTGACACTGTCCTGCTCAAGTCCTCTGGGTGGCAGCCCACGTGTGAGGGTGTCAGGGGGTCTGGAAGGTGCCCTGAGTGGGAGACCCCTTCAGCCTGATGGCTTTCAGGCCCCCCCTCTGCTTGCCTCCCTCCTGCTGGGTGAGTAGCCCTTACTGAGTCCCAGGCTCATCTCTGTATCAGCAGGCATAGCATCCACAGAGAGCATCTTTTATTTTCGTCTTTTTAGGGCTGCACCTGTGGCACAGGGACGTTCCCAGGCTAGGGAGTTCAATCGGAGCTGTAGCTGCCAGCCTGCGCCACAGACACAGTAATACCAGATCCAAGCCACATCTGTGACCTACACCACAGCTCACGTAAATGCTGGATCCTTAACCCACCAAGGAAGGCCAGGGATCAAAGCCGCTTCTTTAGGGATACCAGTCAGATCCATTTCCACCAAGCCACGACGGGAACTCCAGGAAGCATCCTTTGATCAGCACCATTCCCTGTATAAACTGGCTGGGGCGCTCGAGCCACCTCTTAGTAATAAGCCCGAACTCCTCATGTCTCTCTTCAGGATGTGGGGTACCAGACTCTTCCATGATCTCAGTTTGGGGTTTTAGCCGCTGAATATCACAGGACAGGCTCACAAAACACCCTCTGAGAACGGTCCTTACTAAATTTTCTGTGTGATATAGCAGTTTTGAAAAAAGTGACAGTTTCTCTCTATAACTGTTACCAAGTACAAGTTGGTGTGCAGGATACACAGTGGGGCCAAACACACTGAAACTTCAGAGTTGGGAGCAAAGAAAGATAAATTGCGGGGCGATGCAAGGAGCTGGGTGGCTTGTATCCCCCAAATCTTGAACTCCCCAGAGTTTTCAGCAAGGCGTTTTTAGAGGCAAGATGAGGGAGGGGTATGGTTGGTGGTTGCAAAACTTCTTGGTGCCAGAAACCTTTGTTCTTGCAGCTGTCCAGGTAGGTCCGGTCACCATAGTCTTTGTCCTCCAAGGAGACAAATGTTATTCTCTGTTCAGCAACTTTTTAATCTCTATGTAAATGCGGAAACTGTCCTACCCTTAAAGGTCAGAACCTTGAGAATGGGCTCTTCTGTGTCTTGCAGGCTATAGGCAACATTCTTAACTCAAAGCAAAAGCAGTAGAAAACCATGGTTACAGTAAAGGAAACATCCAGGATGGGGTCAGGTTTGTTCTTCCCTGTTACATAGTGTATAATAGATTAGTTCATTTCTCCTAGTAATTCTGATAATATTTGCTTATCTATATTGAGGCTCCTGTTAGGTGCATAGGGCGTCTGGATTTTTGCATCTTTTTATAAATCACCCCTTTTGTCATGAAACATTGCCCACTTTGCCCCAAGTAACTTTGGTCTTAAAATTTACCTTTTCCTGATTTTAAAATTGCTCCCTCAGCTTGCTTTTTGTGAGTACTGGAACGCATTCTTGATAGACCAGGTATAACTTTTTCAAGAAGTTTATCTTAAACTTTTTATGATTTAGATTTGTCTATCCTAAACAATACAACTTCGATTTAAAAAAATAATCTCCGGGAGTTCCCGTCGTGGCGCAGTGGTTAACGAATCCGACTAGGAAGCGTGAGTTTTCGGGTTCGATCCCTGGCCTTGCTCAGTGGGTTAAGGATCCGGTGTTGCTGTGAGCTGTAGTGTAGGTCACAGACGTGGCTCGGATCCTGTGTTGCTGGTGGCTCTGGCGTAGTCTGGCAGCTACAGCTCTGATTCGACCCCTAGCCTGGGAACCTCCATATGCCGCTGGAGAGGCCCAAGAAATGGCAAAAAGACAAAAATAAATAAATAAATAAATAAAAATAAAAAATAAAAAAATAATCTCCGGAATTCCTGTCGTGGTGCAGTGGTTAACAAATCCGACTAGGAACCATGAGGTTGCTGGTTCAATCCCTGGCCTTGCTCAGTGGGTTAAGGATCCGGCATTGCTGTGAACTGTGGTGTGGGCCGCAGATGCGGCTCGGATCCCCAAGTTGCAGTGGCTGTGGTGTAGGCCGGAGGCTACAGCTCCAATTAGACCCCTAGCCTGGGAACCTCCATATGCCATGGGAGCGGCCCAAGAAAAAGGCAAAAAGACAAAACAAAAAAACAAACAAAACAAAACTCCAAAGAGGATCTTTATGTTTTGACAAGCGAGTTTAATCTAGATGATGTATATTTATAATGTAATTACCATATATTCTGTTTGTATTAGTGTTATAGCTTATTTGGAGCCTCTCATTTTTACACTTTTTCTCACTTTATCAAATGTATCTATTCCTCCTCTCCCCACCTGTTTTTGGAATGTATACCTTCTAATTTTAGTCAATTTTAGGCTACTCCTGAAATTTTACAAGTAGCTCTTACCTAACAAAGTCCAAAGTTAAGCAGTGACCACACGGTACAAAGCTTCTGCCTCGCCCCCTCTCCTCCCAGCTCTCAAGCTATTGTTGCCAAGTTCTTAGTTCTAGTCTGCTTTAAAATCCTTCTAGGAGTTCCTTTTGTGGCTCTGCAGTCAACGAACCCGACTGGGATCCATGAGGATGCGGGTTTGATCCCTGGCCTCGCTCAGTGGGTTAAGGATCCACCACTGCCATGAGCTGTGGTGTAGGTCTCAGATGCGGCTCACGTCCCGGGTGGCTGTGGCTGTGGTGGAGGCCAGCAGCTGCAGCTCCAATTCGACCCCTAGCTGGGAACCTCCATATGTGGCAGGTGTGGATCTAAAAAGCAAAAAGTAAATAAATAAGTAAATAAATAAATAAATAAATAAAATCCCTCTAAAATTGATCATGTTGCCGTAGTTGTAATTGTGTCAACCTTTATCTGGACTTGTCACCTGCCTGCTAATTTACTTTGTGAGCCTTTGCTTCCTGAACTTATTTTTTTTTCCCTTCCTGGCTGTAATCTCCTTGTGACTGAGGACATACTGTGGTCGTTCTGTAACTGAGTGACTGTGCGTGGTTAAAGCTTCCAGTCTTTTCCCGCAGTAGTTCTTCAACTCCGCTTGGTTCTGGAATGACCATTTTGCACTTGTTTAGGTGACACGTTCTTTTCCCTCAGCACTTGGAAGATCCTGTTTCGTGGGGTTCTGGCATCTGCAGGCGCTGATGAGAAATCTTGTATTCCATCACACTGGCTTCTGCGTCATAATCTCTTTTCTGGTCTCACTTTTAATACTTCCTCTTCGTCTTCTGTGTTTCATCAGGCTATGACTAGATACGGATTTAACTATATTTATTTTGCATAGGGCTTCTTTTTCTTTCTTCCTTTCTTCCTTCCTTTCTTTCTTTCTTTTCTGCAGCATATGGAGTTCCTGGGCCAGGGATCAGAATCCAGCTGCACTTGCCACACAGCTATGGCAACGCCGGATCCTTAACCCGCTGTGCCAGGGAGCCGAGTATGGAACCTGCCTCCCACTGCTTCAGAGACGCTGCTGATCGCATGGTGCCACAGCAGGAACTCTTTCTTTTTTTATTCTGAAGTCTCCTTTATGTCCTCAAATCTGGTTTTTATTTCTCCCCAAGTATCTCATTGGAATTTCTTTTCTTTTTTTTTTTTTTTTTTTTTTTTTTTGCTCTTTAGGGCCGCACTTGCAGCACATGGAGGCTCCCAGGCCAGGGGTCTAATGGGAGCTACAGCTGCCTGCCTACATCACAGCCACAGCAACACCAGAGCTGAGCTGCCTCTGTGACCCACACCACAGCTCATGGCAACGCCAGATCGTAACCTGAGCGAGGCCAGGGATCGAACCCGCCACCTCATCGCTCCTAGTCAGATTTGTTTCCACTGAGCCACGATGGGAACTCCTCTTTGGAACGTTTTTTATCCCCCATTTTCACTATTTACTCATCATGGAAATCCTGGGAGGCCCAGCACATTGCTTCTTTCACTCCTCTTTCTGCCTCCCTCTGTCTCTCTTTTCCTACTTTCTAGGCAGTTCGCTCATTTTTCCATCACTTGTGAATAATCACTTTAAAAATGATCTCTGACATATTTCATTTCTGGAAGTGTCTTCAGCTCTACTTATTATTGGTTTGATATTGTCCTTCTTTTCCCATTATGGTTTTAGATATTTTTTGAGAAAGTTATTTTACATGTATTTCATCTTTTATCCACAGTGTTTGGGATGGTACTCTTCCTTCTTTTTGCATCTGCTGCATCCACTAAAATCTATTCTTTTTAGGCTTCTCATGATACACTTTGTAATATTTGCTTGTGAGCTCATCTTCAGTGGGAATTCATTTTTCTTTGTAAATTCACTGTTATCTAAGATGGGAAAGTGTCCCTATAGAGTGGGGATCAGTTATGGATCAGCTGTTTATCTATCTATCTACCTATCTCTCTGTCTAACTGCCAATGCTGGTATGCCCTCTCCAGATAACAGAAACGAGTTTTGCTCTCTTATACATAACTTTTTCTCCGCTGCAGGTGGCCTTGGGCACAAAGCAAGCTTTCTTGCTAGAGGGAGTCCCAATTCTAGTTCTTCTGCTTGCCCTGGGCCATAAGCCATGCTTTTTGTCCCTGCTTGGGCCAGAATGCCCCCCTCCAAAGTTTTTAGGACCTGTATTTGTGGCCCAAATTCCTATGAGTTACTGCAATTTCAGCAAGCACTTACCACCCTTGCTTTAATTTTTCTCTTTGATTCCAGAGCTTAGGGATTTGCTCTTGGCTATTATATAAATTCTTTTCCTAGGTGGTGGGTGTTGGAATTTATTCTTGCTACATCATTTCAATATATGTATCATGGATTAGAGCCTTGACTGTCTCCGGTGAGTCTGACATGTGTTTGCTTTTTAGGAAAAATATATGTTGCATTTCTAGTTAAGCCCAGGGACAGAATGGGAATTCAATAAGAGAACAATTTTTTTTTTTTTTTCTCCTGCTCTGAGACATATGGAGTTCCTGGGCCGGGGATCAGAGCCAAGCTGCAGTTGCAGCCTTCACCACAGCTATGGCAACACCGGATCCTTAAGCCACTGTGCTGGGCCGGGGATTGAACCTGCATTGCAGCTCTCTAGAGACACTGCTGATCCTCTTGCACCACAGCGGGAACTCCGAGAGAACCATTTTTTAAAAAAAACTCATTGGATGGCAGTGAATAGTGTCCTACTCAAAGACGATTTTCTTTACATAATTTTCTGGGTTTGGTGCTGAACACATTGGAGTCATACAGACAGCTTTTCGATAGGTTATAACGTAGGTAGAGGTGAAGAAGAAGGAAGGAAAAATCAACCCTTCGTCTGGTAGGAAAAACTGAGAGTTTGGCAAGAAAGTACACCTTCAACAGTGGGAAGAGGAGATTGGAAGAGAAGGAAAAAGGAGAAAATAGTTTCCTCTATTAAGCACTGAAGACGTTATTATTAAACTATTTAACATGAGATCTGCGCTCTTAACAGCTTTTTAAGTGCACAGTACGGGACTGTTAACTGTAGGTACGATGTAAAGATTATTTTCAGGGGAATCAAAGAGACTCTTTAGTTAGAATTGGGAAAGAAACAGGGAAGATAGACACATGACACTCCCTGGTTTAACAATTCAGACGTCCAGTAGGAGAGCAGATGAATTATGAATCTTGCTACTGGCATGAAGCTAATAGAAACTTTATGGAGATTTAGAAATTGCTCCTGTTCACACGGACCCCGTCAGAGGAAGGTCTTTGAACGTGGCTCCGACTCTTCTGTAGGACCCAACATGGACTTGAAGATTGGATTAATACTTAACTAGGATACAATAAATAATACAGGTAATGCACACATTATGAAAGAGATAATACAACTTTGTAAGTCAACTCTATGCCAATAAAATTAAAAAAATAAAATTAGAGATAATAAAAAAGTGATAAAAGAACGAATATTTATGTGAATACTTTTGGAAGGACACAGTCCAGTGGCTACAGAGAGAATTGTATATGCTGTCATAGGTAGTATATATGCACTCAAAACTTCTTCTTCTTCTTTTTTTTTTTTTTGCTTTTTAGGGCCGAACCTGCAGCACATGGAAGTTCCCAGGCTAGGGGTCAAATCGGAGCTGCAGCTGCCAGCCTCCACCACAGCCACAGCCGTGTGGGATCTGAGCCTCGTCTGTGACCTACACCACAGCTCACGGCAACGCCAGATCCTTAACCCACTGAGCGAAGCCAGGGATGGATCCCGAAACCTCATGGTTCCTAATCGGATTCGTTTCCATTGTGCCACGATGGGAACTCCTCCAATTTGTCTTGTTAAATAAGAACATTAAAAGCAAAAAAAAAAAAAAAACAAGAAGAATTATATATCAGATAGATAAACAACAAGGTCCTACTGGGAACTATATTCAATATCCTTTTTTTTTTTTTTTTGTCTTTTTGCTATTTCTTGGGCCGCTGCCGCGGCATCGGCATATGGAGGTTCCCAGGCTAGGGGTCGAATCAGACCTGTAGCTGCCAGCCTATGCCAGAACCACAGCAATGCCAGATCAGAGCTGCATCTGCAACCTACACCACAACTCATGGCAACGCCGGATCCTCGACCCACTGAGCAAGGCCAGGGATTGAACCCGCAACCTCACGGTTCCTAGTCAGATTTGTTAACCACTGCGCCACAACGGGAACTCCTATATTCAATATCCTTTGATAAACCATCATGGAAAAGAATATGAAAAAGTATGTATATGGGTACCTGAATCACTTTGCCGTACATCAGAAATTAACACACCATTGTAAATCAACTGTACTTCAATAAAATTTTTGAGAAATAATAAAAAAAACCCTATTCTGTAATTTCACAGGATTTCTGCAAGTAAAGGACAGTTTGACACCCCAAAAAGAAGGATATTAATATAAACAGAAAGGAAAATGCTTGCAGTTTGTTTTTTTATTTGTAATTTTTTTTTCATGTTTTAGAGTTATATGGAAATATAGTTGAATTACAATGTCGTGTTGGTTCCTGCTGTACAACCGAGTGATGCCTTTATACGTGTATCACACATCCATTCTTTTTCAGATTCTTTAGTTACTTTAATTTAGCTTTATGAATACAGTTCCTCTTCATCCACCTCTCCCCCCGTTTCTCTAAGGATGGTTGAAAGCCTCCTCGGGGGACTTTTCCTGATCCAAGAACAGGGTCAAGGAGTCCCTGGACCAGGTGATGTGTAGAGACACTTACTGATGTCTGAGTTTGTGGCTTTGCTTTGGATGTTTTGCTTTAATTTTCAAATCAGGTATCCACTAATTTAATATTCAGAATACGTAGAGAACTCTTACAACGCAAAGAGGCAGAGGACCCACGTTTTCAGACAGGCCCAAGACTCGAACAGACCTTTCTCCAAAGAAGATACACAAGTGGCCAGTAAGCACAGGAAAAAAATGTTGAACATCAGTCATTTGGGAGACGTTCCCGTCGTGGCTCAGCGGAAACGAATCTGACTAGCATCCCTGAGGACGAAGGTTCGATCCCTCGCCCTGCTTGGTGGGCTAAGGATCTGGCATTGCTGTGAGCTGTGGTGTAGGTTGCAGATGCGGCTTGGATTCTGCGTGGCTGTGGCTGTGGAGTCGGCTGCCAGCTGCAGCTCCAATTCAGCCCTGAGCCTGGGAACCTCCATGTATGCTGCAGGTGCAGCCCTAAAAAAACAAAAAAAGCCAAAAAAAAAAAATCATTAGGGAAATGCAGATCAAACCGCAAGATACTGCTTCAGACTTTGTCGGATGGATAAACTCAAAATGACAGACAGTAACAGGCATTTGCAGGGAAGCAGAGTGACTGGAACACTGGTATATCTGTAATGGGAGTGGAAATGCTGCAGTTTGACATTCCTCAAAAACTTAAAACACAGCATTACTGTGGGATCCAGTATTTTCCCTTCTGGGTACATACTCAGATCTGAAAACAGGGACCCAAAGCAGATACTTGTATACCAGCGTTCACTGATACTGTTCACCAGTATTCAAAGTAGCTGATTCATTCAGCAGAACCAGTGAGAAAGCTGCGTGTTTCACCTGGCGGGCCCCCAGTCCACTGCTCCCACCAGATGGTGCTTCCCTGGTGCAGTCCTGGAACAAGGAGCCCCCACGGATGGCTCTGGGGTTTGCCATCTGTTTTCATACAATTTTGTCTGAACATCCTGAGACGTGTTCCAGTAAGGCCCCTTGTGGAGACATTGACCTCTTTCTCTTACATGCCTGTTTGATGACAAAGGGTCTGCTGGGGACCCACTTCAGATCTCTCCCTGGGGCGCAGATACACCTTCTCAAAGAAATTTCTTCACGAGCAAAGGATGTAAGTTTCAAGTGCCACATTTTTGAACCGGCTCAGTTTGATATCCGTGCATGTTCCTGGTGCCCTGGGCTGGACAGCTGTTCAGTGTCACCTGTGCTCCTGGCTGAAAGAAGTCTGAGCTCACTCTGCCTCAGTGGCACAGCGAGGCTTCCCCATCCTCAGCAGAGGCAGAAAGTGCCTCAATAACCTTTTTGATGTGGTTTATCTTTCACTTCTCAGGAGAAAATTCATTCCGACTGCATCATAACTTTTTGAGGACTTTCCCCAGATCTTAGCATTTCAGGAATGAAAGGCTTGTGTGTTTCATTCAGGAAACTTCCAGCTGCTGGAAGGAGTGGATCGTTCAGCATCGAATCACTGTTAGGGGTTCAAAGATATTCTTCAAAAGGGCTTGAGGAAGAAAAAAGACGAGAGCAATGGCAAAGCCCACACGTGACTGTGGTATCAAGCCCAGTGGCGGTGCTCTGTGCTGCTCTTACCACACGCAGAAGCATTTTTCATGAGCCTTTGTTTGGTAAATAATGATTTAATGAGACATTCTAATGATATAGGTGGATTTGAATTACTATAAATATATCAGTTGCTGCTTTTCCAGTCCTCACCCCCTCCCCATTTCAAGTCAATATTTATCAAAAATCGTTTGATTTTCGACTGTCTGCTGTTTGTACAGCTGTTTTGGTTTCTTTACGTTCCTGAATTTGCAGTGAAAGTGTCAAAAGTTAAAGGCCGACATGAAACCAAGACGTAGGCAGTTTATGCCAAGTGCAAATAACAGGATGAAACGCAGTCAAGAAAGACAATGGAAATGGCTCCAAGGACCTTCAAAGCCTTCCCAAGTTCAAAACGCTTTTCATAAAATAACTTCCTTTTTAAAAAGTGCTTGTTAAGCTCTGACTTCTCATTTTGATTTTTTTTTTTTTTTTTGCCTGTGGCTTTATTTGAAAGTTGCTTCTAGTATTATTCTGGGAGAAAACTGTTATCCGCCCTCCTTCAAGAGGTGGCCAGAAATGCTTGCAGACAGAAATCGCAAGATCAGGAAAAATAGCCATGGGCATAAGATGCTCACGGGAGCAGGTCAAGAGGAGGAGTCAAGGCATCTGAGCAGTGAGGTGGGGGGAATTCCTCCGGTGCGGGGCCCGTGTTCAGTTGTGGTTCTGAGCCCCCCGTACCCTGTAACCCCCCTGAGTTCTCGGTTTGCCTCTGGCCGTTAAAACTCAGAGTAACATCACTATCTGTCTATCGCATGTCTGTATCTGTCTGCATCTGTCTGTCTGTCTATTATCTATCATCTATTATCTGTCATCTATTTATCTATCATCTGTTATCTATTATCTATCCAACTATCATCGTTATCTACCTATTTATCACCTGTTATCTATCTATTATGTCATCTATTATCTATCACCTGTTATCTGTTATCTATTATCTGTCATCTATTATCTATCATCTGTTATCTGTTATCTATCATCTGTTATCTATCTGGGACTTCAAAGGGGGGGGTTAGACCCTTGGTCAGGATGGAATCCAGGGCTGCCTTGCATTTTCAGTGAGCTCTGTCAGAGTTTAGGAAGTTCCTGAAGGCTCAGATTGACATCTTGAGACTCACCTATAGAAAATCCTCAATATTAGTTATTAGCCATCTAAAAAATTTAGAACAGGAGTTCCCGTTATGGCTCAGTGGTAACGAACCTGACTAGTATTCATGAGGACGCAGGTTCGATCCCTGGCCTCGCTCAGTAGGTTAAGGATCTGGGGTTGCCGTGAGCTGTGGTGTAGGTCACAGGTGCAGCCCAGATCTGCCATTGCTGTGGCTGTGGCATAGGCCAGCGGCTGTAGCTCCAGTTCAACTCCTGGCCTGGGAACTTCCATATGCTGTGCATGCGCACAGGTGCGGCCCTAAAATAAACTAAATAAATACTAAAAATTTAAAACATAAACAAAACAACAACAAAAAACCTCTTGGCATATTTCAGCCAGGAATATCTGTTAATTGTTTAATTCTGGTTTCACCCGGTGCTATGGTTTCATCCTTACTAAGGTTTATTATTGGAGTTCCCTTGTGGCTCAGCTGGTTAAGGATCCAGTGTTGTCACTGAAGCAGCTCAGGTCCCTGCTGTGGTTCGGGCTCTGTCCCTAGCCCGGGAACTTCCGTGCTGTGTGTATGGTCAAAAATTTTTTACATTGCTTGGTCAAATAAAACAGAACTTCTCTGACCTGCGCTTACTGCTCTCAAGAGCGGGGCTAGTTGATAGGATTGATGACATCCCATAGTCCTGGCACTAGACAGGTGGCCACCTTGGGGGGGTTCTCCAGTGGTCCCTTTGGACCCCTTCATTGCCCCCTGCAGGGGGCTGCCTACCGTGGAGCCAGGGAGAGGGGTCTCTGTGCACTGGCTCTGTTCTGAGTCCTGCCCTTTGGGGACGTTTTCTGTCTCATCCGCCCTTCCCTGTGGGAACATGCGAACCCAGCCCAGTGAACTTTATTTTTTAGTTTTTAAATTAATTAATTAATTTGCATGTGTGTATTCTTCTTGGAAGTTTTGTCTTTTTTTTTTTTTTGAGTTGAAGTAGAGTTGAATGACAATGTTTCAGGTGTAGAGCAAAGCGATTCACGTATTTGACACTCTATCCCTGTGGTTCCCCGGTGTGTTCTGGTTGGTTATCGATTTTATATATAGGGGTGTGTCTCTGTAAATCCCAAATTCCTAACGTTTCCCTCCCCCCTGCCCCTTTTGGTAACCATATGTCTGTTTTCTCTGTCTGTGACTGTATTTCTGTTTCACAGATAAGGTTATTTGTATCATGATTTTAGACTCTGCATATAAGTGATCTCATACGATCTTTGTCTTTCTCCAAACGTTGAAAGTCTACATAGTGGGACTTTTCTTCCAGCCACTGGCCTACAGGCAGGTGCTTCTGATCCCCATGTAGTCAGAGCTCTCGGCCACATCACGCCCTCTCTAGCCCGTTCTTCCTCTTGACGTTTGTCCAGGTTCCGGCCCTGTCCCTGCGGTTGGCCCCCACTGCGCCCTGATTTCACCTCTTCCTGTTTCCCCATCTCTCGCAGAGACCAGGTAGGCTGATGCTCGCTCTAGGCTCGCCTACCTACCCCCACCTGGCTTGCACAGAGGTTTTGCTCCAGGGCGCCCCCTGCACCTGTGGGCATCTTTCGAATGTGCAGGACGCAGTAGGATGCCAGCAGGATGAACTTTATATCCCCCACACTCAGGCTCCCATTGAAAGCATCTTCCACCCCCTCTTCCCAGTCTCCTAGGTGCTGGACTTGCCCCGGCACTTCCGGGGGGTCGGTAACAGTCTGGTTTTCAAGTATGAGAAGCCCACATAAGTCTCATAAATACAAGTCCGGTTTTCAGTGCATGTCCAGATCCTTGTATGCTGAGCCCGTCGTAGAATCAGAAAGGCCTCCGGGGCCCCGGCCCGCCCCTGTCCCTGCCCTGCCCCTCCTCTCCTCCCTCCCCGCTGCCCCACCTCTGGTCAGGGAGGAGGGCAAGGGGCGGTGCCCTTGGTGTCCAGGGCATTGTAATGTGTGAAGCTGAGCTCCGAAGCTGGCTTTCTCCCACGGGGCGTGTTGGAAGGCTCCCAAATCCCTTTCTAGGGACCACAGGTCTCCTGGGCCCGGTGATGCCCCTGGGCTTGTCTGCTTGATGTCCTCCTCCTCCTCGCTGCTTCCCCCGGGACACCTCCAGCCTCCTTCTCCCTGGCCTGACTTGGCCCCCCGAAGTCCGGCAACCTCCCATGGCACTGCAGAAGAGGCTCAGGCCGTGGGTGACAGCTCAGGCCGTGGGTGACAGCTCAGGCCATGGGTGACAGCTCAGCCCGCTCCCACCACGGCCCATCTACCTACCTGTTCCCAGGTGGCTCAAGCTGCCTTTCTGAGCGAGTCTTCACCTAGGAGTCAGGCGCCAGTCCCTGTGCCCCCGCAGCTTAGAATCTTGGGGTCCCTGTGGCTCCCCAAAAGGTCCTCCTGAAGCCACTCTCTCCTGCTTTGAGCTGTGTGTGTGTGTGTGAGAGAGAGAGAGAGAGTGTGTGTGTGTGTGTGTGTGTGTGTGTGTGTGTGTGTGTGTACTTAGGCAGTTTCACCAAGTCCCCTTTCCCTTGGAGCTGGGGAGGTGCTGCACGAATGCAGACAGTACTCCAGCTCAAGAAATACCAGACCTCTGCCCGCCGATCCCAGTGCCCCCTCCCCTGTGAGAGCTGTGAGGACCCCTGTGCCTTCCCCCCACCTCCTCGCCTTGGCAGATGGGATCCAGGGTGGGGGACAGTCACAGCACCCAGACATCGCCAACCCTGCAGACCCCCTTCCCGCTCTAACCCTGGATTTTAGTGAGGCTCCCTTCTGCCAAGCTCCGGGAAGGGTCGGGCTCCGTCCTTGCTGCGGGAAAGTCCTGGGTCTCCTATCTCACAGGTCCATAACCTCACGTGCGGAGCCCTGAGGACCCCGGTCCGCAGAGGTTGGCCTTTAGGTGCCATGAACATCTGATGCAGTCCATTTGTACTGGTGTATTTCACACCTAATTAGTGATGTCTAAGGTTCCTCCCCCCAACTCTAAATTGTGTGATTTTATTATCCTGGGTTTTACCTGACCCTTCTGGTCCTTTACTTTGTATCTATTTAGTTTCTCTGGTTGGCATGGACTCTGGAATGTGCTGCCCCCTTCAGGACTGGAGGATTTACTGCGTCAGGTGCTGGGCCTGTGGCGGGAAGATGTCTCTTAGCTGTCAGCCCCTCTTGGGGAGTGCCAGCTGCAGGGGACCATCCTACCCAAGGCCATGCCTCCTTCCTGGGCAGCCAGCACCTATTCAGCACAGGGCTACCAGTCAGGTTCTCCAGAGAAGCAGATCCAGTAGGATGGATCTAGATAATTTTATAAAAATATCTATCTATATCTACGTGTGTTTATATCATCTCTATCTATATTTATACATATTTTAATGAGATTTATTTTAAGGGATTGATCTGCACAATGGTGGGGGGTTGGCCAGTCCAAAATCTATGGGATAGACTAGCAGGCTGGAAAAAATATAGATATTTTCAGATTCTTTTCCATTATGGATGTTACAAGATACTGAATATTTTCCCTGTGCCATACCATAAGTCTTTGTTGCTTGTCTATTTTATGTTTAGTAGTTTGTATCTATTAATCCCATACTCTCAATTTACCCCTCTCCTCCTCTTTCTGCTTTGGTAACCATAATTTTGTTTTCTGTCTGTTGAGTCGGAGCCTGTTTCTGTTTTGTAAGTAAGGTCATTTCTGTGACTTTTTTTTTTAGATTCCACATATAAATGATACTATTTCATATTTGTCTTTCTCTGTCTGACTTACTCAGTTCTGATGTTCCAGTCTTGATTCTGAAATTTGTAGGGCAGGCTGGCGAGCTGGCTACCCAGACAGAATTTATGTGTGACTTTTGGGAGATTTCTTCCCCCAAAACCTGGTTTTTCCTTGGTAAGGCCTTCACCTGATTGGGTGAGGCCCACCCACAGCAGGGAGGGCTGTCTGCTTTGCTTAGTCAACTGACTAGATGTTCTCCACCTCTGCCAAAGGCCAGCACAGCAGCACTCAGACTAGTGTTTGACCAGAGAGCTGGGCACCAGAGCCTAGCCAAGTTGACTTATAGAGTTAGCCACACAGCAGAGGTGAAAGGCCTGGCCTCTTGCCCCTGACTCCCAGCTGTGAAGGGTTAGATCCCTTGAGCACCCCATGGGGTTTCCTGAGCCTTGTCCGAGGGCTGCCTCACAGCTCCCCGCCACCCCACCCAGGCCTGCTTCCTCCTGCTGCATCCATGGGTGTTGATGACAAGAGCACACTCTGTCTAATGCCCTGTACATTTATCTCTGACTCAGATTTCGCTTCCTGGAGCTCACATCCTCCCAAACCAGTTAATTGGCAAAGCTGAGCGATGGGAGCAAAAGTCCTGCCTTTCCTACCCTGGGTGTGTAATTCACACTCACCTTTAAATGACCTCCAGGAGTTCCCATTGTGGCTCAGTGGGTTAAGGACCTGTCATTGTCTCTCTGAGGATACGGGTTCGATCCCTGGCCTTGCGTGGTAGGTTAAGGATCCAGTGTTTCCACAAGCTGCGGTGTAGGTCACAGATGTGGCTCCAACCTGGTGTTGCTGTGGCTGTGGTGTAGGCCTCAGCTGTAACTCCCATTTGACCTCTAGCCCAGGATCTTCCATATGCCACAGATGCAGCCCTAAAAAGAAAACAAAAATGACCTCTACTAGGTAACGAGTAGTATGACTCTAATGGACAGAATATTTATGGGTCATTAGTAATTCCTGCAAACTTGTCAAAACATATCCGTAAACTATTTTATGTAACTAATGCAATAGTTAGCACTTGCTACATTCCAGGAACTCTTCTAAACTCATTAACTGTATTAGCTCATTGAATCCCCACAACAGACGAATAAGTATATATTACTATGGTATCCATTTTATAGATGTGCAAATGGCGGCACAGAGAGGTTAAGTGACTTGCCCAGGGTCACACAGCTTCTCCTCTCACTCATGAAGGTGTAACCATGAAGCAGGGGTAGATGGGAGGCAGTGATGGGGTTGTCCCGGGTTCAGTCATCCTGCTCAGCACCAAGGGCAGGTGGCCTGTTTCTCAAGCCCCAGGGAGACTGAGAGCACTGAGTTGAGTGTGACCAGGGCTCCATTCTCAGCTTCGGAGGAACGTTCTCCAGAGCAGGTAGCAGGTCCCAGGGAGAAAAAAGACGATGATGACGTTACAGCAGCAGAGCTCTCCTCCCAGATCTGAGAAATCACTCAATGCTCAGCTTTCCTCTGCAAGGGCCCTGGGCCTTTTTCCCTGTCTGCCTTTTGTTTTAGGTAAATGGGGATGGACAGGATGGGGTGGAGAGTGGGTGGTGTGGTGGCCAGGTCCACGCCACGTCTGGAACACCAGTGAGGGGAGCACCATCAGGGAGAGCCCAGCCCAGCCTGCAGTGACGCTTCTGAGCCTTCCCCAGAAGGCCACCATGGCTGGATGAGATTTGAGGAGGTTGGTTCAGAGGATCCTTTGCATTTCGGAGACACCTAGTAAACGGAGGGATTCTCCAGGGAAACTGGAAGGCATTCAGGCCAAGACTGGCTTGCACGTATCCAACCTTGTGGATGTCGTCCTTGGGGTGTGAGTTCGTTCTGAGTGATCCGTCCAGGAAGTGTGTCAGCGTTGAGCTTCCTGGGGGACGTCTTCCCACTCATCCTGGATTTTAACCCTAGAGGAGCCCAGCTCTTGGGAGGGCTGCCTGCGGTGGAAGTGACTCAGAAAGGGCTCAGGCAAGCTGGCCTCGTGTCTGTCTTCTCTGTGCCTGAGCCAGCGTGTGGCTTTTCCTCCACGGAAAAGACAGCAAGATTCACGGAATAAATAGAGGCTGGGGGGTCCGGTCCTGAGTTCCAGCCCCCCGCTCATCCACTTACCATCTGTGGGCTTCACGGGCCTCGACTTCCTTGTCAGAGAAACGAGGAGTAATAAGCACCCTCTAGGCTCTCGATAAACTGCCTCATGACTGGTGTCACCAAAGGTCCCCAGTTTGGATGATGAACGAGGACGTTACCACCACCCAGAAAAACAGCCGCAGCCTTGCTGGGCTCCCTGGATCCTGGTGCATTTGGGTTTTTTTTTTTTTTTTCTCCTTCATTTTTAAAATGGAAATATAGTTGATTTACAGTGTTGTGTTAGTTTTAGCTGAACAGTACAGCAATTCAGTTCTACCTGTCTTTCTATCTATTCTTCTGTAGATTCTTTTCCCTTATAGGTTATTACAAAATACTGAGTATAGTTCCCTGTGCTATACAGTAGATCCTTGTGGTTTATTTTACATATGGTAATGAGTATATGTTAATCCCAAACTCCTAATTTGTCCTTCCCCCACCTTTCTCCTTTGGTAACCAACCATACATTTTTTTTTTTTTTTATGTCTCAGAGTCTCTTTCTGTTTTATAAATAAATTTATTTGTATATTTGTATCTTTTTTTCTTAGATTCCACAGGAGAGTGATAGCATATGAGATTTGCCTTTTCCTGTCTGAATAACTTCACTTATAATCTCTAGGTCTGCCCATGTTTCTGCAAATAGCATTATTTCATTCTTTTTTATGGCCGACTAATATTCCATTGTATATATGTACCATAGCTTCTTTATCCACTCATCTGTCGGTGGATATTTAGGTTTTTTCCTTGACTTAGCTGTTGTAAAGAGGGCTGCAGTGAACTGATGTATTTGGGTTTTTTACACAAAGGTCAAGATATTCTGGAGTTCCTGTTGTGGCTCAGTGGTAACAGACCTGACTAGTAACCATGAGGACGTGGGTTCGATCCCTGGCCTCGCTCAGTGGATTGAGGATCTGGCGTTGCTGTGAACTGTGGTGTAGGTCGAGGCCTGGATCCTGTGTTGTTGTGGCTGTGGTGTAGGCTGGCAGCTGCAGCTCTGATTTGACTCCCAGCCTGGAAACTTCTGTATGCCTTGGATGCATCCCTAAAAAGGCAAAAAAAAAAAAAAAATTTCTATCTCCCATAAACTCAGAAGGGAGAAGGGCCTCCATCGTCTTTTTTTTTTTATAGCACTAGAGCCAGCCTCGAAGATCTGGTTTTCAAGTTCGCACCATCTGGTCCCATTTCAGAGGGTTAGGCCGGCAAAATAAGTCCAAGGGCTTGATCGTTCTTTTCCCAGCGAGAAAAAAAAAAAAAAAAAGTGCTGAATAAACGTCATTGTATGTCGTGAATGCTGCCAATGGATAACTCAGAGAAACTTCAGGCGAGAAAAGAATCCCCCAGCAGAGCAGGGTGTAGGTTCCGCGGGGGTGTGAGGCCGGGGGTGTGAGGCCGAGGGTCAGGCTCCGCCCTGCAGGAGGGCGCCCTCCGCCCATTGGCTGAGAAGCCTTTTCCCGCCTCCCTGCAGCCCCTCTCACATCTCTCGGCGCCGCCCCCCACCCCGAAACTTTATCGCCCCTGCCTGGACCAAGCTCCAGAGCTCCTGTTTGCCACGCGCAGCTCCTCCGGCTGGGGCCGCATTCTTGGGCTGGAACTGCATGCCCCGTCTTCATCAAAACCCCACCTTCCATCCCTCTCCTTCCCTCGGCCCCCTCTCCTTCTCGATGGCCGATGGGCATTTTCCTCTCACCTCCGCCCTGCCTCCTCACTCTCTCCTCCCTGCCATCAGCTGCCTCCCAATCTTCCCAAAGCCACTTTGGGAAGCTCTGTTCTCCAGATGCTCAAAGAATGCGCAGCTGCTCCTTTCGGAGGAGGGGCTGCCCTTAGTAGCCTGCACCTCCGGGCTCTCCCGATGGCTCTGTCTGGCCCTCCGTGATCCACACGCAGTCCCCCAAGGTGCTCACGGCCCCTCCTCGGGTGCTCCCCACTTCTCTGCTTTTCCAGAACACCTGCTCGCGGGACCAGCCCAGCTTCTCTCCACACCCTCTGTCCGAGGCCATTGTTCTACTTTAAAAAGCGCCCCTCAGCCCCCGGGAGTCGGTAGAGACGCTTTCAGTGTTATCAAGCTGTCGGCAGAGGCTCCCGCGTTGCGGTCTGGTTCAGTCCTCAGAGGCGGAAGTGGCTGCACTGCGCCCTCTATTTAAACGCGTCCTGTGCACCCGCGTCGTACTTGGCCAGTCTCCTGCCTGGACTGCCCTCCTCTCTCTCTCTCTCTTTTTTAATTGTTGATGGTTATTGTGAGTTTTTTTTTCCATTTTTTATTACTCAAAATGAATTTATCACATCTGTAGCTGTGCAATGATCAGAACAATCTGATTTCACAGGATTTCCATTGCCCTCCTCTCTCCTATCCCTATGCATTCTTCGTCGTTTTCATCCTCTAATTTAAATCCTACCGTCCAAAGCTGAAGCCCCCCTTTCCTCTTCCCTGAACTGGCCCGGCCCTTATGGGAGCTGCTAAATTGCCCCTTATTCCACATGGTAAACAGTTGGACCACAGGCTCACTCTCCCACAAAGCACGAACTTTCTCATCGTTCATCATCCCTGGATACCGGTCTGTGCGTGGTGTCTCAGTTAATACTTATAGAAAGACTCACTGGTGATGGATTTCGCGGCGGAATCTCTCTGGACGGAAGGCACAGCTGTGCAGCCGGAGGCACGCGGTAAACCTCACGTCCTGAGTATCCGCGAGGGGCATGTGTGGGGAGGCTCGTGATTTCTGCTTGAATATAGGAGAGGGTTTCAAAATCTTCATTTCCAAGTGCGATGATCTTGGCGCAGTTCTCTTAAACTAGTCAAAAGTCAGCAGAAGTGGAAAAGCTGCTTTCCGTGCTTCTGGTGTGAAAGACCCATTACCAGAGAGGGTTCTGGCCAAGCCAGTGGGCATGGAACTGCTCTCAGGATGAGTTCAAGGTTCTTTGAAAGTCCTCACTCGTCAAGCGCCCAAGGGCACCTTTCCCAGTTGGTATTCTGTAGGTGTCTGACAGTTGGTTTGCTTTTCAAACAAAAGAGCAATAACGGCAGATAATGGAGTGGATTATCTGCATTCTTGGATTTTTTTTTTCTCAGTATCTTTTCTTTCAACTTTTATTCCAGTTAATTTTCCATAGGGAAGCTTCTGACTCTCCCTGTCTTGCTCCTGCATACTCTGTTCAAGATAAAAACATCAAAGTGATGCTGAAAGAAGGAATTTCATCTGAAAACGATGCTCGTAATAGTCTTTGGGTCCCTTACGTGGACTCTCTATTTCTGTAAGTTATTTTCGTTTTTACTCTGGTATAGACCATTCTTGCTGCACAGGAATTTTGCATTTCTTATTGAGATAATGGTACAACATCGACTAATTTAACTGGCAATGTTATTTTATATGCAGCGTCTAAAGAAATTATGCTTTAACAATGTTTTAGTTTTTTATGCCCAATGTTGTTAATTGAAAAATCTGAGAGCGTTCCCCTGTGGCTCAGTAGGTTAAGAACCTGACTGTTAGAACCACGAGGAAGAAGGAGGAGGCAGAGACTGGAGTCATGAGATCTCAAGCAGGTTTATTGACCAACACAGTGGCGGGTAGCACTGAGCAGAGAGAACTCAGCCTCCAGTCTTTGCCTCCTTCTTCCCTGCTGTTCTAGCATAATTGGTGCCAAGACCCGGGAGGGTTACCTGGCCCTCCTTTTCAATTCCTTGGCCTCCACGAGTGCTCTCAGGCTTGAAGGGACAACAGAAGAGACCAGCCAGAGCTACTCTCTGGGGTGTTCTGAAGGTCCAAGTCCTGGGGGCAAGTAGTGTCAGCCCGAAAGGGTGGAAGCCTCCCCTCCCCACCCTAAGCGAGCCTGTGTGGGCATGAGACGTGTCCTGGAAACGAAGTGAGGGCAGAGTTGGAACTGAGGTGACCTCATATATGTCATAAGGCAGTCGTTTTGGACCCAGCTGGGCCGAGAGACCTAGTCGGGGATTTATATTCACCTGCCAGCAGCTAAGAAGCATCAGCTGGGCTTCCTATGAGGGTGATGGCTGGAGACAGACGAAGTGATTCTGTAAGGAGTGACTGACCCCCCTTCTCCCCCCCTTGAGACCAAGGGTCTGAGATCTTATCCTCCAGCCTCTGCCTCCTGCTTCCCTCACCATTTCTAACACCGACTAGTATCCATGAGGCTGTGGGTTCGCTCCCTGGCCTAGCTCAGTGAGTTGAGGATCTGGCATTTTCACAAGCTGTGGCCTAGGTTGCAGACACGGGTTGGATCTGGCGTTGCTGTGGCTGTGGTGTAGGCCAGCAGCTGCAGCTCCGATGGACCCCTAGCCCAGGAACTTCCATATGCCACAGGTGTGGCCCTAAACACACACACACACACACACACACACACACACACACACACAAAGAAAAAAAGGAAAGAAACAGATCTCACTGTTTGCAGAGATGGCTGTTGCTGTCATTAGAATATGGCTCTGTGATTGCATCAAGACAAAATTCATTTCCAAGGCCAAATTTGTTTCAAAACAGACTTTGGGATTCTGTCCTCAAAGATATATTTTGTTTGATGAACTTTCTTAGAAATACATAATGTTCCTTTAATCTGTGGCCTGCTTGTCAGTTGTCTGCTGTTACGAAATGACTAAATATTTATGTTTTTCCAGTTGAGCTTGGGGAAGAAAAAAACAAAAAACCAGACCGCTCCGGTAAAATGTGTTTCCTTTAACAGAAGGCTCAGTGTAAATCGGGAGAGAAGTAGTATTTATAGTTGTTTTCCCATTCTTGATGACACCCGCCCTTCGAACGCAGCCTGCTTTCCTTCAAATGTTGGTCTCATGTTCAGTGGGACCCCGAGGCACACGACGGTCCCCAGACCTGGGGCTCTGGGGCTGTGGGGCGACTGGGTTTTGTTCTGGGGAAGGGGTCAGCCGCCCCTCGCAGCTTGATCAGGATGAGGCCGAGAGGGAGCGAAAGCTCCAGTGTTTACCCTTCCAGGAACGTCTTGGGCTCCAGAGGCGCATTCGGGTCCAGCTTGATTTTGCGCACGCCCCTTGGCAGAAGCACGAGAGAGCGGGTATTAAGGATGGAGGCTGATCCTTAATCAAAATGAAATGAAACCAGACAGCGACAGAGCCAAACAGAACTGACAAGCGGCTTCCAGGCCGGGCCACGCAGTGGCTCAGACGTGATTCATGGGGCCTCTTGCCATTTTCTTCCGGCTAAGCTGCCCTGGTATATTTTTACAGCATTTCTCTATGATGAAGAGGAAAAAGAGCCCCTTTGGGCACTTGGAAACGATGCCAAGAATTGCCTCATGGAGTTCTGAGTGAGAGCGGATAACGCAGTGCTGTGCCTTACACGTGGAAACGTACACACGTGTGTGCACAGAAAGCTTCAGATCCAGGGACCGTAACGTGCCGTAGCTGTGGGGCTCCGTCTCCCTCGTTTCTGCCCTCCCCACAAGGGCCGTGTCACCGCAACTCGCCTGCCGGGAGGGGTGGTTTTGTTGGGTTTTCATGGAGTCCCTTCCCCATCGCCTCTTCACCTCGCAGTGCTTTCAGGGTCCTTTGCCACTGCTCAGCTTCTGGGGCACAGGGATGCCAGGGCTGGCACTTGTGGCCTTGCTAGAAAGATCACCAGGACCTCTCTATTCAACTCTGCACTCTTCTCTACAGGTTTCCTGAGATTGCCATGATAGGAATAGTTACAGAAATTGCCACATGCTTTGAATCAGAGATTTTTCCCCTGGAGAGCTGGTTGCTAACCTCCAGTAACACATCACTTCTGAGGCCCCTCGGTCCCTCCCACCTGCCAGAGCTGACCCCATGCCCTGGCCTTTCCTCTGCCTCTGCCAGACTGGACCGTCCCTGTTCCTCTGTCTCTACTGCTGCACCTTCCCTTCCATCCTACCTACCCATGTATCCACCTTTCTCATCCTTAAAAAAACAACTAGGCAGATAAGATAAACCTTCTTCCTAGTTGGATGGTACGACTGAGTCTTGTGCACAGTGGCAGCCCCAGCTGGGAAATTTCTGAAGCACAGTAGGCACACGACAGTTGCTGGCTAAGTGAACGCGTTACTGCTTTTTATCCATGAACCACTCTCCCCTTTCATTTCTCTGTTGCTCAGAGCCTTCCCTGAATAGCGTATGTTGACCTTCACATAGCCTCCCAACCATCCACTACTAGACCTTTGGAAACTGGTGACATTGAAGTCACCGAGCAGTTTTGGCTTGCCGAATCTAGTACCTTTTTATCAACACGTGTGATTGGTTGATTGCATTTCTCATCCTTCTCAGCTCTCTGTAGGTCGGTATTGTGCACCGTTTCTGCCTTTTACTAAATGTCCCTCTTTGGCATCCAGGACTTGGATCTTTTCTAGCTTTCTCCTAATTCTCTAACTGCTCCTCCCTGTGTTCTTGGATGTCTAATTTTCCTTCTCCAGTCTCTCAAATAGTTCAGGTGCTGTCCCCAATTGTATTCTGCCTACAGGACTCCCTCAAGGGAGTTATTCTGTAGCTGGAGATTCAGACAAGGCAATGAAGGAGTTGGTATTTGTGATTGTTACACAGCCTTGTCTTTCCCACTAGACTCTGAACTCATGGCAAATCACTCTAGTCCAGTGACTGCATCTGGAGGAAACTGACTTAGTGCATGTTGGATAGATGGGTGGATGGATGGATAGATTGATGGATGGATGGATGGATAGGTTGATGGATGAATGGGTGGATAATAGATGATAGATAAAGGATGATGGATGGTTGGATAATGGTTGGGTGAATGGATGAATAGATAATGGGTGGATGATAGGTAGATAGATTGATGGAGATGGATAGATCTGTGGATGGATGGATGATGGATGGATAGATTGATGGCTGAATGGATGGATGATGGATGACGGATAGTGGATTGATAGATGGAGGAGCAGTGGAATAAATGAATGGATTTGAAGAGCAAGTTGAGCTTAGACCGTGGAAAGAGACAAATATCAACATAATTTCTTAATTTCGGGGGTAAGTCAGTCAACATTTCTGAGCTGTGTTCTGAGAGCAGAAGAAGATCCTCTACAGTGTGCCTCTCCTGCGCGCACTTTCACGTTCATCCTTCCGCTCATTTATCGCCTCTGCTTGCACACTTTCCTTCCCATTCATGTTGAAGACTAAGGGCCCATGGTGTCGTCGTTACTTTGAAGAGGCAGTATCACTCCGTGCTGCCTGGTGGAATCGCCGCCTCTCTCGTCTTTCTCTGATGACCCTCATCACACTCTGCCTCCAATCAGTCATTTAACTAGAGGGGTAACCCCCCATCAAACCCTTCGTTTATTGAGGGCACCGTTCTGTGTCACCTTTAGTGACTGCACACTCAATGCATGTGTAGACTGAGATAGATCAGTTATCTTGATAACAGTTATTTGTTTCCCAAGTCTCAGATATAATTTTGTAAGTAACCACAGCCATAGAAAACAAACTTACGGCTACGAAAGGGAAAAGGGGGTTGGGGAGGGATAAGTTAGGAATCTGGGATTAAGATATACACCCTACTGCACTACTGTATGTAAAATAGATAAGCAACAAGGACCTACTGTATAGCACAGGGAACATAATCAGTATTTTGTAATAACATATAAGCAGAAAGAATCTGTAAAAGAAAAGCAATGTGTATATGTGGATATAAATATACATATATACGTATAACTGGATCACTGTGCTAACGTGATGTGTAGATCAATTACACGTCAATAAAAAATAAAATAAAATAAAATAAATGTAAGTAGGGAGATTTATGGGCTGGGATAATTTCCAGCAGATCATTTTATTTAAAAATTAGAACAGAAAAGCGTATTCAGCATGTTTGTCGGAGTTGATACGGGGGTTAAAGAGAGGAAGGTGACTCTCTTGCACAGGCCTGCAGGGCACATGATGCTTTGTGCCTTTAGGGTTGATGAATTCTATTCTTCCCCTCCTGAAGCAGAATCCAGAGGCTGCCTTTGTTTCTTCCCTGACATCTCAGCATATTGGTCTTATCCTCAGGCTCCCTCCTCTTGTGGTCCTAGGATGACTGTCAAAGTTCCAAGTATCACGCAGATAGTACGATATCATGGGACCTTGCTTTGTTGGCAGAGAGCCTTTCTCCAGGAGTCTCCTAGTCACTCTGCTCCGTGTTGAGGTGACCAAAATTGTATCCCGTGCTCATCCCTAAGCCAGCCAGAAGCAGGGGGTGCCCTGATAGGATTTGCCACTGAAGCTGGGGCAGGGTCAGCCTTCCCCAGGCATGTCAGAGGTGGGCTGCATACCCAAGCAAGGTTGGGTTTCCTGTCAGAAGAAGGGGGCAGCCAGTGTGTCAGCTGCCTTTACCCCCTGTGAGGAGAATGGGCTCCTCCATGGCTGTTCCCCATGACATTCCCTGGCATTGCTGGGGCGAGTGGAACCTCACCAAAGATGGCTCCTGTTCACTCAAGGGCCAGGGTGTGTTCTGTCCAGAGGGCAGCTCTCTGGGACAGTCTGGGACAGCTCATTTTCCATCCTCCAAGGAGCTGACCTCAGCTAATGCACCATTCGCTGTTGCTGACACATGGTGGCCAGGAAAATCTGTGTATGGGGAGCAGCTTCTTGTTGGCTTCTTGTGGGGAACGAGAGGTTGCAAGTCCCCGATCATATGATGCCCTGCGGCTGTCCCCTTAGCCCTGCCACAAACACTGTCTCATCAGACGTGTACCATCTCTCTCTAACCCATGCTGGCAGATGGGCAAACTGAGGCCAAGAGCAGCCTGCTGGGTGCTGGTGGTCAGCACCCACCTGGCTTCGAGCCCTGGCCTCTTTGGGCACCACAGGTGCTTTGCAAATTAAACTTGCCTGTGGGATGCTCAGGTATACTTGGCTTGACCGTCGTTTCCAGTGAGAATTTTCCAGCGATCACGATTACGTGGGTTCTCCTACTGTGTAGAACATGGGGCGCATGGGATCCGGGGGTGATGGGCTTCGGAGCCCTTGACTGGGGTGGGGCTAGGTGCCACGTTCCTTGTCCTCTGCTTCCTGCAGGACCAGGGGCTCTTCAGTGGGCTTGAGCAGTTGTCTCTCATACGAAAGTTCTCAGATGGCTGTGTTTTTTGAGTTCTTGAGTCTGGTTTGCATAATTTTCTGACTTTTCTGCTTTGATGGGGCTGGCTGTTACCTCACGCGGCTGGTAGCGTGCCTTTCTCTGGCAAATCTTCCTTCTCCCCAGACTATGTGACATCTTTTTGGATCCTTTGTGGCTTCTCAGCCGGGTTACGGATAATTTATGTTGTCAGATAAATGCCCTCTGGGTAAATGAAATATTAATGACATTATAATGCTAATTTAAAAGAACTCATTGCATATATTTAATAGAATCTTCTCTGGGATTTGCTCTTGTCTTTAAATCAGCTCCAACAATCTTCCATCATAAATCAAGTTATTCTTTTGGCATAGAAGAGGTTTTGGCACAAAAGTGAACTATAGGATGACACAGTGCAAGGAAATTTTAGCCCAGGCTTTTAAAACTTGTGTTCCCTTTGCAGCCGTTGGAAACTACATAATATTTTAACCACGTGTCCACGGAGAGCATTTAACCAAGTCATAATCAATATTGGCTCTTGGATTTAGAGGAAAAGAAATTTGGAAACGCCTTCATTAACTCAAGATCTTTGCAGCCATGCAAAGCATGACCTCATTCGCTGCTGTGTCCCCCGCCCCTTTCCTGCTAAGCGGCCTGTCACTGAGCACGGGAGGCCCTGGGCTCTGTGAGGCTGGAAGCTTCTCCTACATCCCCATGAAGGAAGCACTTGGCAATGTGTTTAGGATTATACGGTGCTTATTCTTAGTTCCCTTCTGTTCATCAAGATGAACGTTCTTGGTTCTGAAAAGGTGGAAAAGGCCCACAATTATGAAGAAGAAAATACGGCCTCCCACAATCCACACTGGAAACTCAAAGACCACTTCCGGGATCAATTTCATGCACTTCCTCAGAGCTTTTCTCCTGTGCTTCCTGTCTCCCCATTGCTTTTCATTCATTGTTTTTCTTTTTACAGTGTTGGAATCAGACTATATATGGTTTCGTACTGTAATGTCCCCCCAAGAATTTCCATACCCCGCAAACACTTTGCTCGCCAGTTGGGCCTTTTGGATAAAAGGTCCTGATGCACAGACCCACAGCCTTCAGGTGGTGCTGGCTGGGGGCCCTTTTGGGTGGAGTGGGAGGCTGTGGAACCATTTATAAATAATATCGCCCATTGCAAATATTGATTTTGATGCACTTCTTAAGGCATTTTCTAATTTGGAAACATTTTCAACCGAAAAAGCTGCCATTTGCAATTTGTCATGTTGTGGGGATGCTATTAAATGTACTGCATATTTTGGGATTGGATATTTTACTTGGAAAGTTGCATAAGCACGGAAATTCCTGTATCTCCAAAAAAAGAGATTGGATTTTCGAGCTGTGCCAACAGGCATATTCTAAAAAAAAATTTTTTTTCTTTTGGTATGGTAGTGCTCTAATCTTTTTTTAAAAATATGGATTCTTATAGCATCTACAAATTAAAAAGGACTGTTTCTTTCCTGGGACTAAAGCAGTTGTCTAATTATACTTCTCAGGATGTTGAATAAACCCCAAGCTCTTTGTTTTGAGCAGAGAAAAGTGGTCAAATAGTGATCTGGGGAAACCGTTGTTACTAAAGTTGGGGGCTATAAGGAAAGGAAAACATTTTCAGAACATTTGCTTTGGAGAAGTATAGGTGGGCTTCAGTAGGTCAGTTCAGCCTTGGTCTTCATTTCATTCCTAATTTTTGCTTCTTAATGCTGAATTTCCCTTGGAGCACCACTGCCCCCTATGCCGCCCCCCGATTTTTTTTTTTTAAAGGGAAGGATTTTAAGTTCATCCCCCTTTTAGGATATTTTATTTTATTTTTTGCTTTTTATGGTAGCATCCGCGGAATGTGAAAGTTCCCAGGCTAGGGGTTGAATCAGAGCTGCAGCTGCTGGCCTACACCAGCAAAACAGGATCCAAGCTGTGTCTGAGACCTACACCACAGCTCAGGGCAACACCGAATCCTTAACCCACTGAGCAAGGCCAGGGATTGAACTTGAATCCTCATGGATACTAGTAGGGTTGGAAACTGCTGAGCCACCATGGGAACTCTGAGGATATTTTAAAATAATGTTTTAGAAATGGGTTCTGTCGCAAAATGTCCAGTGGATCCTTGGTTTTAATCTTTGGGAAAAAAAAAACCCAAGGTTTAATATATTGAAATTCTCTTTCAGGTTGTTCCAAGATCTCTGAAGATCCAGGAAAAGCCGTGTTGACCAGAAGTAAGACAAATGACTCACAGAGAAAAAAGATGGAGAAGTCAAGAATAATTAAAGGTGAAAAAAAAAAAATCCCATAACCCTACCCTTCCTAGTCAATAATTTTTTATAAAAAACATGTGAATATGTAAAGATTTTGTATCTTTATTATTTGATATCTGTGGTCCCCACACTCCAAAGACCTTCCCTTGGGTCGTTTGCTGTACGTTGAGGGGTGATATTGGTTCCATTGATTTCCCCCACAAATAAGAGGACCCTCACCCAGCTATGACCTGTTCCTGCCCCCAACATTGTAGCTTTTTAAAAAATCACTGCTTTCAGGAGTTCATGTTGTGGCTCAGCGGGTTATGAACCTGACTAGTATCCATGAGGATGCAGGTTCAAACCCTGGCCTCCTTTGGTGGGTTAAGGATCCAGTGCGGTGCAGTGTAGGTTGCAGATGTGGCTTGGATCTGGTGTTGCTGTGGCTGTGGTGTAGGCTGGCAGCTGCTGCTCTAATTTGACCCCAACCTGGGAAATTCCATATGCTGCAGGTAAGGCCCTAAAAAGCAATCAATAAATCAATAAATTAATTAATTTAATTAAATAAAAATCACTGCTTTCCAAGCACTTTAGCCATCACAGCTCCTCCTTTCTTCACTGCCTTCCACTTTCTCCCATTCCTTCTAGAAGAATCCAAGCGCCACCAACAAGGTCTACGGACCGGTGCTCTTATGATGGCCGTAGATGTATCTTTCTGTCCCATTACTAGCTTTACTTTGTAGCTAGTTTATAGTTGTTTCGCCTGAATTCAATTGAAACCTCATTTTAAGTGGCACATGCAAGGAATGAGTCTCTGCCTTCAGTAACTCTGCAAAACAGAAGATAAAATAAAGGTGGAGGATTTCAGCGCTTTATCTACAAAACCCTCCCCTTAGTTCGGGACTGTCAGGCTTCCCTTAAAAAAGCATTCCAGACACGGAGAGCAGACCCGTGGCTGCCGAGGGGGAGGGGGAGGGGGAGGGAGAGGGATGGACTGGGAGCTTGGGGTTGGTAGATGCAAACTATTGCATTTAGAATGGATAAGCAGTGAGGTCCTGCTGGACAGCACAGGGACCTCTATCTAGTCTCTTGGGATGGACCATGACGGAAGATAATGAGAAAAAGAATGGGTAAGTACGTGCTTCTGTATGTGCCTTGGGTCACTTTGCTCAACAGCAGAGATTGGCACAGCATTATAAATCAGCCATACTTTAATTTAAAAAAGAAAAAAGCCTTGCAGGGGTTGGAAGAGGTTATGGTGGGGCCCTAAGCTCTCAGGGTTTGTAAAACCCTCCCTTAGGCCACAGAACATGTCTCTCTCCTCTGCCTACATTCAGCCAGGAGTGAGGAGCGGATGGCTGTGCCCTGAGCAGAGCTGGTGTCCAGGTGAGTCTGGATGTGGTTCCTGCGGCCATGCCCCCATCTCAGGACCTGTCATCTTCATCAGTTAAGATACTGCAGTTAAAATATTGACCATCAAAGGGTATTAGTCTGCAGGGCGCCTCTATAACAAAGCATCACAGACTGGGGGGCTTAGACCACAGAGATTTCTTTGCTCCCAGCTCTGGAAGCCAGATGTCTGAGGTCAAGGTCGGGTCAAGGTTGGTCTCGTCTGAGGGTTGGTGGAAGCCTCTCTTTCGGGCCTCTCTCCTTGGCTTCTTGGTGGTCATCTTCTCTCTGCATCTTCACATTGTCTTCCCAATATTCAGGTCCCCTCGTCCACTTTTCCCTTTTGTGTAAGACAAAAATGACCGCTGTCTTATTGGGTTACAGCCCACCCTAGGGACCCCACTTTCACCTCATGACCTCTAGAAAGACCCTCTCTCCTCATAAGGTCACGTTCTGAGCTGCTGGGGGTTTGGACTCCAGCGTGTCAAGGGTTGTGTGATGGATGCAGTTCAACCCGTTGCAATAGTGACTTGTGTTCATGTGGGAAGATCAGCCGTCTCCTCCTGATGGGCTTCAGTTTCTTATTTTCTAGGCAAACCTAAGGTGCCTTTGGTTTCTCAGACTCCCATCCCCCTCTGGTCTCTCCTGCTTCCTTTGGGGAGGGCGGGCGCCAGGCCTGGGAGGGGGGTAAGCCAAGCAAGACGCAGAGTTTAAGGAGGTATCCCCTCTTATTTTTTTTTTAAATAGAATCTTATTGGACTCTAGTTGACTGGCAGTGTTGTATTAGCTTCAGGTGTACAGCGGAGTGAAGCAGTCATACATGTAAATACAGCCATTCTTTCTTCCCACGTAGGTTATTGAGTAGGTTTTCCTGCGCTCTGCAGTAGGTTCTCGTTAATCATCTGTTTTAAACACTCCATGTTTTTCCTTCCCAGGGGGGTGCTCCCTCTTAGCTGCTGGCTGTGCACTGCAGGAGCCTGGGAGGGGGCACCTCCTTAAATCATAGGCCCTCGGCGGGGGGCGTCTCCCTTACCTCCCGCTTCCCCCAGTACTCAGCGTAGGTTTTGCTGGTAGAAGGCTGACCTGCCTGATACCCACTCATCTAGAACGAGTGTGCCTGATGACGGGTCCATGCAGTGAATGGATCCATTATCCTGAGTTTGCTTAGAGCCATTTTGCCTAAATGTCTTCACTTAATGACTAGTGAGCCTGAAATTAAAAAGACTCTGTTTTAAAACGAAGGACAAAGGGCCCTTATGAAAAACTGGCCATTTAGTTCTTGAGAACGAGGCCCCTCAAAGTTGCAAGATTTTATACACTATCAGCATCTTTGCTTTCTCCCTTCCCCCCCTCTGCCCCCCACCCCAACACCCCCAGCCATGATCAGCACTTTGCTCAGTGCTCACTATGTGCCCAGCCCTGTGAGAGGTTTTGGAGGTGTCGTTCAATCTATTACCCACCAAGGCCTGAGGGAGGACGTGGGGAAGATCAGCCAAGCAGGGGTTCAACCCAGGTGCTAACCAGCTGGAACAGAGCCTGGCCAGATCTTGTGTTTACACCTGTGTGAACCACTGAACCTTAATTTGGAGGTGGTAATTGAGACTCTTCCCCCTCCTGACATCAAACAGGTGGTGTCTTTCCTAACACCATCGGCCAGTTTTTCCAGCTCTTCGATGCCAACCGAGTAGCCTACCATTTGAGTCCATTCTGAGGCTCTTTCGAGTTAGTGCCCGACACCGCAGGCTAAAGGCTCCCACGAACCCGCCCCCCACGTCAGAGGCCCGTGGAAAGGGTCTGGTCCCCAGGCTACCCACCTTGCTGTGCACCTTGGCTGTAGCCCTGGGGGCCCGCACAATCCCCCTGCTTAGGGATCCCCGGAACTCAGGGCAGCGCTGTACCTCCTATTCCAGCTGATTATAAAGGGCACAGATGAGCCCAAAGTGGAGGTTCAGAGGGCAAGATCCAGAAAGGTTCCGGGCACAGGAGCCCTGGTCTCTGCGGAGTTGGGGGGCACCCCCCTCTTAGCACGTGGATGCCCTCAACTAGGAAGCTCTCCGGATCCTGTCCTTCAGGGGTTTTTATGAAGATTTCCTCCCACAGGCGAGATGGATCACGAATTCAGACTCCAGTCCTGCCTCCTTCTCCAAAGGAGGGGATCGGGCTCAATGGTCCAGGTCCTGGTCCAGGCTTGGTGGTTCTGAGATGGTCCTGAAGCTCTTGAGGGGTTCCCTGAGAGTCACCGCATCAGAACAAAACATGCTCCTGTCACCTTGATCACCCAGGAGGTTCCCAGGGTTTTAGAGCTCTGTGCCAGGACCTGGCAACAAAGGCAAAGTATGATTTTTATTATACTCCGTCCTACGATCCCCATTTGACTGATGCGTCACTAAAGCCCATCCAAGGTGGAGCGACCTTTTCTAGATCTGAAGAGGAAAACCAGGGCTGGGTTCCATCCGCCCTCTGATGCTGGGCCTCTGCTGGGAGATGCTGCTCTCCACGAGAGCCCTGTCCCCCAAGCTTCCAGGGCCTTCCCTTGCCCAACCCCCCTCCACACTGCCCTTGAGGTGCCTGCGAACCCAGAGCCCCTGCCCAGACTGGCGTGAGCATCTTTCCAGCCCTTGCAGGCCCCTTTCGTGAAGTCCCTGTCCTTGGGAAGGTCCTGTGTGTGTTTCTCCAGATCTGAAGGATGGCCGGTAGGGCCACCCTCTGACCCAGTGTGGCCACGTGGACTGGAGTGTCCCCATGACTGTGTGGGGGCCTCGCAAACAGGACAGAACCGGGCTGGAAAGAGAAGAGGGGTCTCGCCCCAGCCCTGCAGATATTCAAGTCTTCTCTTAAGCATTTTGCAGCTTTGATCCCCTAACTATAAAATGCCCATTTTCCTTGGGGTCCTGCGTGCCAGTCCACACTGAAGGCAATTATAGCTAAGACAATGCAGATCAAATGTTTGTTTCTGTTTAGGGCCATTGGCATTTCAGAAACAAGAATGAAGAAGGGAGTGTTTCCTTTTTCAAGCTACGCCGTCATAAAACAATACTGGATTGTGAAATCCAAAGTCATAAGCATACACATCACCAAAGGAATGTCTTGCAAGAAATACCTATTAAAGAAAGGGTTTTTAGACAACATGGATTCAAGTTCCCCAAGGGTTCAAGGGCAAGCGAAATAGAAAATAAAAGGCTCCCATGGTGATATAAAAGCACCAGGTTATTCATCATCGACTAAATATTTGAGAAATGATCATTAGAAACACAAAAGTGGACTGGAAGTGCTCTTAAAAAAGGCCATAAAATGCCTCTCAATGGGCAAAAAAGAGCATGCACAGAACGACTGCAGAAGGAGTCGAGGGAGGGAGGAGGCGTGAGAAAGATGCCAAGACCTTCATCCTCCTGGGCTTTGGGTGCATTGCTTGTTGGCTGCTCCAGTTTGGAAGATGCAGCCTCGTTCTCAGCGAGTGTTGAGAAACCCCTGGATTGATGCTTGATGATGCTGTACTGGTGGTGATGGGTGTTCGGGAAGCGTCCTCAGGCTCCCTGAGCGGGGTGGGGGGAGCTGGGAGGAAATTTGATCCCTGCTTCCATGCCTTCCTGCCAATCCATGTGCCTCTCATTCTTCAGTGCTCCTTGGAGGCCCCTTCTTGACCATCCACGTGTCAGCTCTCGTCTTCCTCTCGGTATCAGCCTTGCCCTGCTGGGCACCGCCAGGGGCTGCCTGCCCTCAGGACTGACCTCTTGGTATCTTTGTGCCTGGTTCCCCCATCTCCATCCCTCGAGGGGTGGGACTCTGTGGCATCTGGAATCTCTATGTCCTCTTGCCCACAGTTTCATCTTTATGCGTTGCAAGTACCCAGCATTTCCCCATAAAAGACACCAGATATAAACACTCGTTAAGTTGATATCTTGCATGGTTACAGATCAAATGGCCTTTGTAGCTTTTATGCCATTTCTGTGGTCTTGGATATCCAGTGTGTCGATCCCATTTCATTGGTGTTTGGAATCCCCAGCAGGCTGGCAGGGTCCCATCGTGTGAAGTGAGAAGTCACTTGCTCCTGGAAAGGGCTCGGGAAGCCCACAGAGTCTTCTGGTAGAAGCTTCTTGGTTCCTCTTCAGTTTCCAAACTCGTTTTTGCTTGCTTGGTTTGTTGTTTTTCTTTTTAGGGCTGCGTCCGCAGCAAATGGAGGTTCCCAGGCTAGGGGTCTAATGGGAGCTGTAGCTGCCAGCCTACACCACAGCCACCGCAACGCCAGATCCGAGCCGCGTCTGCCACCTACACCACAGCTCAAGGCAACGCCGGATCCTTAACCCACTGATCTAGGCCAGGGATTGGCCCCGCATCCTCATGGATACTAGTTGGGTTCTTAATTCCCTGAGCTACATAGGGGACTCTGACAGTTCTCCTTCTTTAATGTGGGTAGGCGCTGCTCTCATCTGAGAGATGACCGTTCTGGAACACGCGGATGGCTTCCTTGGGGGCCTGGTACCTGGTGCAGGGCTCATCTGGGCACCCACCTGGGGCCTTTGCCACCTGGCTGTGCTGCCCTGGAGCCAGGGAATGGGGTTCCCAGAGGCAGGAAGGGAAAGCTTCTGTTTCTGTTAAGGTCTGGACTGAGGACCCCAAAGCGACCCTTCTTCTGTTCTCTGGATCACAGGCAGCCCTTGAGGCAGCTGGGCGTGGTGGGCAGGGGACAAATTTGGGCTCGTGGACTTGAGTGGCAGCATGGGGGAGGGGCAGGGAATATGCTGAGTGATCGACCCCAGAGAGATGCTGAAATCTGCGGCCAGAGCGGTCCCCCAGAGCCTAAGGTCCTTTTGTCAGGAGGCGGCTGGATGGACCTGTGCTGGGCCGAATGACCCTCAGAGAAGACGGGTGTTTTCCGGGGATGACTTCTGCCCCCCTGAGAGGGCATCTTGGGGGACTCGAAGGCTTCCCGACAAGAGGACCCAACCCCGAGAGACCTTGGCCAGGACCCCCACCTCTCAGCCTCTCCTCTCCCTCTGGGCCAGGAGTGTGGGTTACCTTCCACAGCTGCCCATTCCAATTTCATGACAATGCTTCATTCCTTTTGCATTTTTAGCATCTCTTATCCCCCAAAAGGATTTGCTTTAGACTTAGGGGAAAAACTAGCATAGTTTCCCAGATCACGAAATTTGGCTGTAGTGAAAAATAGCGTCTGAGGTTCCCCAACTGTCAGCTTCTTGGATGGCCAGGCTCCCCTGATCTTTTGGGGGGATGGACCCCCAGCACACGGATCTGGAGGTGAGGGCTTCTCAGGAGAAGCCCGTCTGTGCTGGAAGTGAGTGTGTTTGCACCTCGAGAGGGTCAGAAAGCTGGAAATGCAGATTTCTTGGCTCCTGGCATATCCCTGGAATCGGGCGTTCAGTAGCAAACTGCAAGGTCAGCCTTTGAGTCTGTTGTCCTGCAATCAAGCTAGTTGTATTTATTTTGCGGTTTACTACTGCTAAGAGTCATAGGCCCGATTTACAAAGAAGAAAACACACAAAAGTAACAGTTAATTTAAAAAAAATCGTGGTACTGAAAACCATAAATTAGAAAAGGCATTTTCGGGAGTTCCCATCATGGTGCAGCAGAAACGAATCCAACTAGGAGTCCCTGGCCTCGCTCAGTGGGTTAAGGATCTGGCGTTGTGTGAGCTGTGGTATAGGTCGCAGACACGGCTTGAATCTGGCATTGCTGTGGCGTTGACTGGCAGCTGTAGCTCTGATGAGACCCCTAGCCTGGAAACTTCCATATGCCATGGGTGCAGCCCTAAAAAGCAAAAAAAAAAAAAAGAAAAAGAAAAAGAAAAAAGTGCCAGAAGACAACTGATGGATGAGACCTACAGAGAAGCAAAGATTGGTTGGGGAAAGGTTCCTGGAGCCTGGAACCTTGGGGGAGAGTCCCGAGGATGGGAGAGGTCACCTTGGGGCCCAGCTCTGGCCAGAGTGTGGAGGGAGCCTGGGGTGGGTGTGGGGAAGAAGTACCCTATTCTTCTCACCTCCCATCCCCTGGTCTCTAGATGGGGTCCCACTGATCAAAATTTGATGATGCCAGAAGGTGAGGGAGCCCTGCTGGGCCGTCTGTAGGGGTCAGCCCTCAGGGTGGGATGGGGCAGGGCGGAGGTGGGGCATGTGGAGAGCAGCTCTGGGATGCAGAGGGGCAAGCTCACAAGAACCAGAAATGGTTTATCATCTGAAAAAAGGAATATACGGGATGAAGTATGTATCTCTAGACTACAGGCATCTTAAAATTTGTTAAAAGGGTTTGTGGTATAGGTGTTTGTTTTTTGTTTTTTTCTTTTTAGGGCTACACCTGCAGCATATAGAAGTTTCCAGGCTAGAGGTCAAATCAGAGCTGCAGCTGCTGGCCTACACCAAGGCCATAGCGACACAGGACCCTTAACACACTGATGGAGGCCAGGGATAGAACCCTCATCCTCATGGGTACTAGTCGGGTTCGTTACTGCTGAGCCACAAGGGGAACTCCTGTTAAAATATAGTTCATTTTCCATGTTGTGCCAATTTCTGCTGCACAACAAAGTGATCTGATCATACGTTTACGTACATTCCCTTTCTCATGCTATCTTCCAACAGGGTCTCTCCCAAGGGATTGGATAGAGGTCCCTGTGCCATGCAGCAGGAGCTCATTGCTTATCCATTCTAAGTGGAATAGTTTGCATCTACTCACCCCAAACTCCCCGTCCATCCCGCTCCCTCCCCCTCCCCCTTGGCAACCACAAGTCTGTTCTCTATGTCTGTGAGTCTTTCTGCTTTCTAGACAGGTTCATTTATGCCTTCTTTTAGATTCCACATATAAGTGATACCATACTGGATTTGTCTTTCTTTTTCTGACTTACTTCACTTAGTATGATAATATCTAGTTGAATCCATGTTGCTAAAAATGGCATTATTTTGTTCTTTTTATTTTTATTTTATTTATTTATTTATTTATTTATTTGTCTTTTTGCCATTTCTAGGACTGCTCCCGCAGCATATGGAGGTTCCCAGGCTCTAGGTCGAATCGGAGCTATAGCCACCGGCCTATGCCAGAGCCACAGCAACTTGGGATCTGAGCCGCGTCTGCGACCTACACCACAGCTCACGGCAACATCGGATCCTTAACCCACTGAGCAAGGCCAGGGATCGAACCCGCAACCTCATGGTTCCTAGTCAGATTCGTTAACCACTGCGCCATGACGGGGAACTCCTATTTTGTTCTTTTTATGGCTGAGTAGTATTCCGTTGTATATCTGTACCACATCTTCTTGATCCATTCATCTGTCAGTGGACATTTAGGTTATTTCCATGCCTTGGCTATTGTGAATAGTGCTGTAGTGAACATACGGGTGCATGTGTCTTTTTGAATTATAGTTTTGTCTGGATATATGCCCAGGCGTAGGATTGCTGGGTCATATGGTTGTTCTATACTTAGTTTTCTGAGGAACCTCCGTACTGTTTTCCATAGTGGTTGTACCAGTTTACATTCCCATAAACAGCGTGAGGGTTCTGTTTTCTCCGCACCCTCTTCAGCATTTGTTATTTGGAGATGTATTAATGATGGCCATTCTGACCGGCATGAGGTGGTGCCTCATAGTTTTGACTTCCATTTCTCTGATAATTCCTAATGCTGAGCATCTTTTCATGTGCCTACTGACCATCCATATGTCTTCTTTGGAGAAATGTCTATTTAGGTCTTCTGCCCATTTTTCAACTGGGCTATTTTTTTTGTTGTTATTGAGTTGTATGAGTTGTTTGTATATTTTAAAGATTAAGCTCTTGTTGGTTGCATCTTTTATAACTATTTCCTCCCATTCTGTAGGTTGTCTTTTCACTTTTTTTTAATGGTTTCCTTTGCTGTGCAAAAGCTTGTAAGTTTGATTAGGTCCCATTTGTTTATTTTTGTTTTCATTTCTTTTTCTTTTGTCTTTTTAGGGCCACATCCACGGCATATGGAGGTTCCCAGGCTAGGGGTCAAATCGGAGCTACAGCTGCCGGCTTATACCACAGCCATAGCAACACAGGATCTGAGCAGCATCTGCCACTTACACTACATCTCACAGCAATGCCAGATCCTTAACCCACTGAACAAGGCCAGGGATCGAACCTGCAACCTTGTGGTTCCTAGTCGGATTAGTTTCCTCTGTGCCATGGCAGGAACTCCCTATTTTTGTTTTTATTTCTATTGCCTTGGGAGACTGACTAAGAAAATATTTGGATGATTTCTGTCAGAGAATATTTTGCCTATGTTCTCTTCTAGGAGTTTTATAGTGTCATGTTTTATGCTTAAGTTTTGAAACCATTTTGTGCATGGTGTGAGGGTGTGTTGCAGCTTCACTGATTTACTTGCAGCTTGCTGAAGAGTCTCTTCTTTTCTTATTTTATTTTATTTTATTTTATTTTTGCTTTTTAGGACCGCACCTGCAGCACATGGAGATTTCCAGGCTAGGGGTCGAATCGGTGCTGTAGCTGCCAGCCTACACCACAGCTCACAGCAATGCCAGATCCTTAACCCACTGAGTGAGGCCGGAGATCAAACCTGCGTCTTCATGGATGCTAGTCAGATTTGTTAACCGCTGAGCCACGACAGGAACTCCTCTTTTCTCATTTTATATTCTTGCCTTCTTTGTTGAATATTAATTGACTGTCATTGTCTGGGTTTATTTCTGGGCTTTTCTGTTCCATTGGTCCGTATATCTGTTTTTGTAGCAGTACCACACTGTCTGGATTACTGTAGCTTTGTAATATTGTCTGAAGTCTGGAAAAGTTATGCTTCCTGGTGTTTTTTTTTTTTTTTCCTTCAGGATTCTTTGGTGATTCTGGGTCTTTTATGGTTCTGTATAAATTTGGGAGTTGTTTGTTCTCGTTCTTTGAAAAATGTTAAAGGTAATTTGATAGGGATTACATTGAATCTGTAGATGGCTTTGGGTGGTATGGCCATTTTAACAATATTCTTCCAATCCAGGAGCATGGGATGTCTTTCCATTTCTTCGAATCCTCTTTAATTACCTTTATTAATCTTTATAGTTCCCAGGGTATAAATCTTTCACCTTCTTGGTCAGATTTAGTCCTAGATACTTAGTTTTTTTGATGCAATTTGTAAAAAAATTTTTTTAAATTACTCAGTGAATTTTATTACATTTATAGTTGTACAGTGATTATCACAACCCAGTTTTATAGCATTTCCATCCCAAACCCCCAGCCCATCCCCCACCACCCAACCTGTCTCCTTTGGAAACCGTAAGTTTTTCAAAGTCTGTGAGTCAGTATCTGCTCTGCAAAGAAGTTCATTGTGTCCTTTTTTTAGATTCCACGTGTAAGTGATAGCATATGACGTTGGTATCTCACTGTCTAACTTCATTTAGCATGGTAATTTCTAGGTCCATCCATGTTGCTGCAAATGCTGTTATTTCTTTCCTTTAATGGCTGAGGAATATTCCATTGTGCATATGTACCACCTCTTCTTTATCCACTCCTCTGTTAGTGGACATTTATGTCGTTTCCATATCTTAGCTATTGTATATAGTGCTCCAATGAATACTGGAGTACCTGTGTCTTTTCAAGTCATGGTTTTCTCTGGATAGATGCCCAGTAGTGGGATTGCTGGATCAAATGGTAGTTCTATTTTAGTTTTCTGAGGAATCTCCATACTGTTTTCCACAGTGGTTGCACCAATTTACATTCCCACCAACAGTGCAAAAAGGTTCCCTTTTCGCCACACCCTCTCTGGCATTTAAGTTTGTGCACAGCAAAGGAAACGCCAAATAAAGCAAAAAGGCAACCCATAGATTGGGAGAAAATATTTGCAAGTGAAGTGACTGACAAGGGAGTAATTTCCAAAATTTATAAACACCTCCTGTAGCTCAATAGCAAAAAAACAAACAATCCCATCAAAAAATGGGCAGAAGATCTAAACAGACAGTTTTCCAAAGACACACAGATGGCCAAATAACACATGAAAAGATGTTCCACATCTCTAATATCAGAGAAATGCAAATCAAAACAGCTATGAGGCACCACCTTCCCCTATCCAGAATGGCCACCATCAAAAAGTCTACAAACAATAAATGATGCGATTTTAAAAGATACTGTATCTACTCCTTTTCTGCTCTTTCATTGTTGGTATGCAGAAATGCAACCGATGTCTCAATGTTAATCTTAGATCTTGCTCCTTTGCTGAATTTGTTTGTCAGTTTGAGTAGTTTCTGTGTGGAGTCCTTAGGGTTTTCTATGTGCATCTTAAAATTTCATTTATTTAAATTTAAATTAAAATTTTAAAAGAATTTAAATTTATCTTCAAAATACAGAGTGAAACCTGTTAACTTACATCAAACCAAAACTTTTGTGGACCTTGGAGTCAGGCCAGTCTGACTTGAATCCTGGCTCTGTTGCTTATTAACCAGGGGTCCTGGATGAATCAGTGACTTTCCTGGGTGTCCATGTGCCCAACTGGACAGTGGGAATGTGAGCTCTGAGTGGTAATCAGAATTAAATGAGAAATTCGTGTGGCGTCCTTAGCCCTGGGGCTGCCGCTTCAGCACTTAGTGGACAGTAGCTGTGCTTTTTATTAAGGGCTTAATCATGAAACTTAAAGATGTGTAGCTGGCATTCATCTCACTAGAAACTCCAAAAGTCTGATTCTCTAAAACAATAGAACATGTCTCATTTCATCCTGTAAGCCATCACTCATAGATGCTGTCCAAGTGAAGTGCTGTGTGTGAATGGAATTGAACTTGGGTTTGGAGGGACCTGTCGTATTAGGGTTGGGGGGCAGGAGCTAAAAGTCAGTGACAGTCCCAACAGAAGAGAAGTGGGTATTGTAGTCATTTACTACGTGTGTCTAAAGGCACATGTTTAAGGCAGAGCTGGGTCATTTTTCTATGGCTGTGCTGAGTCCAGCCCTAACAGAGAACAAAACACAGAAACGTGTTATTTACTGCTGTTTGTGTGGCCTCTTGTGTCTCCTGGCTGTCTCAGGTTCTGCACGGATGGTACCTGAGCTGGCTTCCGGAAGGACATGATTCAGACTGTTCCAGACCCAGCAGCTCACATCAAGGTAGGTTCCATCTCAGCCAGGAAGCTGCCCTGGCTTCGCCTTGGCGGATGTTCCACAGGTGCCTGCCCACCCATAAGTGAACACCGAGGTCAGGAACCTGCAGCCATGGGCCACCCCAGCCCACCCAAGGAGCAAAGCAAATGAGTCTCATGTTTTTCTTTTCTTTTTTTTTTTTTTTGCGGGGGTGGGGGAGGGTTGCAATTTCCCAGTGAGTGTTTATTTAAGACATGTTTACTCTGTAATACCAACTCTTTTATAAAGGGTTCTTACCAGGGTTTGCACATTTTTCAGCGGTTGAAAAAATCAAAAGAAGGATCCTACTGCAGGACGCAGGTACATTAGGTGGCATTTAGATTTCATTGTCCAGAAGGAATGTCACACGGAGCCACAGCCCCACTCGCATCTCCATCACGTCTAGCGCTGCCCTCCCGCTGCCACTGCAGAGTCGGGTCCTTCCCACACAGACCCTGCGGGCTGCAAAACTGACAGTATTTACTGTTGCGCTCTTCGCAGGAAAAGACTGCTGACCCCTGAGTTAACGTCGAAAACCACATCCCAAGTTGTCTAACTCCTGCTCAGATCCCATCTCCTCCACACTTGCTGGGGTTACCTAGGGAGAGACGAGGGGCTGAGGGCTTGGGTTTCCAACACTCGGCCGTCCTTTTATCTAAGCTGCTGACACGTCAGCAGCTTGTCACCCTGCACCTGCTCCTCCATCCCCAGCCCCACGTCACCTCCTCATTGACAGCTCTTCCTGGGGCGCTGGAGGTGAGAACAGGGAACTGAGGTTCGAGCCAAGGCGAGTCCCCAAAGGAAACTGGCCCACTCCTTTCAATGCTATGCGTACACGTGGTTATAGCCACCAGGAGGAAATGAGATGATGGTTTTCATACACTTGATCCAAATAAAAGTTATAGCAAAAGTTGGGGCTCGAGCTACATTCTCCAGATAGGCTGTCTACACCTGGGCTGACTGGTTCACCTGTCTACATTGGCCCACCTGGCTCACTACCTTGCCAGTTCTTGACTTTCCTCATATAAATTCATTTCCCCTAATGGCCCCGTCGATTTTACTAATTTATCCTCCACCTAAAACATTTATTGCAAATGAAAAGTGGCTTATAAGGGGAAGGAAGTTTTATGGTATTGAAAATTGACTTTTTTTTTTTTTTTTTGCACTGCAACAAAATGCCCTCCAAAGTGACATTCACACACACATGTGAACATACACACACACACATTTTAAAGGCAGTATATTTGGGAGAGTGTTATGTACCATGTGTGCAACTCACATTCATAAATATTTGATTTCTTTGAAAATGGAATTAGAGGAATTCTCGTTGTGGCTCAGCAGGTTAAGGACCCAACATAGTGCCTGTGAGGATGCGGGTTCGATCCCTGGCCTCACTCAGCAGGTTAAGGATTTGGCATTGCTGTGAGCTGTGGCATAGGTCACAGACAAGGCTCGGATCTAGCATTGCTGTGGCTGTAGTGTAGGCCGGCAGCTGCATCTCTGATTGGACCCCTAGCCTGGGAACTTTCATATGCCGCAGGTGCAGACCTAAAAAGAAAAGGAAAAAACCAAGTCGCAATTGGAAGTAATAAGAGTGTAAATGCATTCTCTGAGCTTTGCAGGTGCTCCTGCGGTGTCAGGACTATGGGGAATCCAGGGGTGTGGAGGACTCTGAATTTATCCCAGGACAGGGAGGAGCAGAACCCCCGGGAGACACCGTCATTTGATTTCTGTGTCATAGTTTCTTGGGGCATGGCTATTATGTCTACAGAAACGCAGGTGGGAAATCTCTGGTGGATGTGATACTGGTTTCTTCAGAAATACCAGGAACACGTTTGGTGCGTGTGTCTGTGCTACATACACATGGGGGGAGAGGACTTTTTTCACTTCGTCTCTGTTGACCACGAAGCTGCAGGAAGCCAACAAAAGCTCTCAGCGAAGAAAAGCGATACAAGAAATACCTTCTAGAGTTCAGGGCAGGAGCAGTAACAACTGAAATCCATTCGGACTGGTATTTTTTCCCCTAACCAACCAGAGGGAGAGATGAGGTCGGCAAGAAATTATTGCAGGTTTTCGAAAGTTAATTCTTCAAGCGCAAATAGAACAAAGCTGAGCAACGTGCTCTCTGAAAGCGTGTTTGGCAGAAGTGTTCTGTATTTGATCTCAGGAATGGGCTCTGTTTTCAGCTCTGATCATCCTATTATCATGTCGACCCATGTAAATACAAACGAAGGATAATTATGAGAAATGGTGACCCCAAGAGTTTCTTAAAAACAGATTTCAACTCAAATTGCTTCTGTGTCTTTTGAAGACATGTGGTAACTGAGAGTTGCAGAGATTAATCGCTGCTGTTGTATTAACGACTCTTCCTTGTGGACCTGTCAAATTCTACCTGTTGGAATTTGGATAATTATTCCTGGATGACTTTTTTTTTTTTTCCTCCCCATATATGAAATTGGTGTCCTCAATAACGAGGTCAGGAAAGTAGATTGCCTTGCACTGTTTCCTTAAAATACCCGATTTGGGAAATTTATTCAGCACAGTTTTCTGTGCTGAGAATTTTCTGGTTCTGGGCTGAGGAAGGCGGCTCTTATTTCCAGGAGAGGAAGTTCTTATAAATGATACGTGACAGGTTCCACTTGATAGGTTAATGTTAGTAGTGGAAGATTTTTCTCTTTGGCTCATTGCTGCAGAAATGTTTTTCTCATCTGGGGAGGACTTGAATTCTCCATAGAATTGACTGCACATGGCAGGTGTGCAGGGAGACAGCCATGAAGATTTTATGTGCTCTTCACATTCATCCATAGGCTGATGTGCAGGAAAGAAAGCCTCCTTTTGTATTTAAGAACTGTATTCTGCCTAATTTCCTATAGTTCTTTTCTGCTGGAGCAAATTACCTTCACTCTTTCATATGTTTCAAGATCTAGAAGTCGTTTTTAAAAAAGAGGGATAAGATATTCTTGATTTCAATAATATAACAACTGTGGCAATTGATTTAAAAAGAAAACGAACAGAAATTTAAAAGCATTTTTCGCTTGTTTTTTTATTGCTAAGAATACTGAGTCATTAAGCACATTTGGTTTTGTCTTGCTTTGCTGGCCCTTCTAAGCACTTCCTTATAATAAAAATTATGGTAAGTGTCACACCAGTGTGTTCCTAGCTGGTTGGGTCATGTGACCATGCCTCTACTCTGCTGAGGGGGAGTGCCTTTCACTGCCAAAGATGGACCCATATTCTTATCTCTGTTACCAAATCCAAGCTCCACCTGCTCCACATGGCAGGACAACAAATTTAAAGAGGAGTTGTTGGGGCAAGGAATAGCGACTTTATTTGGAAAACCAGCCAACCGAGAAGATGGTGGACTAGTGTCCCCAAAGACCCATCTTACCTGACTTAGAACTCAGGCTTCTTTATGACTGGTTGTTGCAAACTTAGCACCAGCATCCTTTGTTCTTGCAGCTGCCCACATGGTCTGGTCACAAAGTCCCTGTAAACCTCCAGGAAGACTCTTGTTACTTTCTCCTCTGCAACTTTTTATCTCTGTATGAATGGACAAGTGTTACATTTTTAAAGGTCAGAGCCTTGAGGATGGGCTGTCCATACATTTCAGGCTCTAGGCAGTCTTCTTTTCCCGGACCTCAAGAGCCAGCCTGACTAAGCCCAGGCAACAGAGCACAAGGATTAGAGCGGAAGGAATAGATCCGACATGGAGTCAGGTCTGTTCTTCTCTGTTACAGCCCAAGCAGGGGAAAAAGGCTAGAAAATCCATTTTATTAGGAATTGACAAAGATCTTGGTCATGAATTCTCATTCTGATCAAGGAATTCTCAATTTCCGTCATTGCATTTCCTCCTAAGAGCTCTGTTTTGATGTCTTCATTTACTGCCACTAGATGAACAGGAGCAGCAGCGTACTCAGGTTTATAGCTTTAGAGAGACCTATGACGGGTACATTTTGTAATCGTTCCCACTGTTGTTCACAAACAACCCACTTGGAGTTCGGTACGTTTTGGAACTGACCAAAGGAAGACAGGACTGAGAGGGGAAGGGTCTGAATTTTAGTGCTACCCCCTAGATCACTGGCTCTGTGACCTAGAGATGCTGGTTCCCAAACTCTCTGAGCTGTGTGTTCTTAGCTAAGTTCATGTCATGGTTAAGAGTGAGGGTCCTGGTGTCCTAGGACTCGATTCAGATCCTGCTCTATCATTATCCACCTCGGTGATGCCCTACAACTTCCTTGATCTCTCTTGGCTCCTTGCTATTTAGGGCCACCCCTGTGGCACATGGAGGTTCCCAGACTAGAGGTCAAATCAGAGCTGTGGCTGCTGGCCACAGCCACAGCCACACCAGATCTGAGCCGTGTCTGCGACCTCCACCACAGCTCACGGCAGCGCGGGATCCTTAACCCACTGAACGAGGCCAGGGGTCAAACCCACAACCTCATGGTTCCCAGTCAGATTCATTTCCACTGAGCCACAGTGGGAACTCCTTGCTTTTCCTCTTGTATGAACTAGAAGTGCCTGCATTGTGGGTTTAGTATTAGGATTCAGTGAGTTCTTAAGGTTACCCACCAAGACCCCACGGAGTGTCCAACTATGGTGAGCTATTATGGTCTGTGAAATGGGGGTAACCCGTCCATCTCAAGGACATGATAACAGCATGTCCAATATACACAGAGCAGCGCAGGTGTGTGTTAACAAATACTGAGTTAAGTGAAAAAAAATCTGAAACCGCATATGCTCTCTGGCACAAAGCTACGTATGTATAGGAAAACGTGTGCTTCCCGAACAGCATCTTGTCCTTGTCATGGATGTGTACATATCTGAGACATATGGTGACCACACCAGAGGGGATAAGAACATATATGGGACATGTTGGTGGGTTGCTTAAGACACGGTTAGAGGATAAGGGAAACCATACTAATAATATACAGATAATGTCAGTTTCTAGCCTTCAGGTTTGAATGTGGCACAGAGGGTCCTCTCCTCCGCCATGGTGGTAAGTGGGTACAATATCAGTTGTGCCTTGGTACCAGTTTGGCGATACCTCCTAACAGTAACAATGGGCCAGCCCCCGTGCCCCAGCAGTTCACCCTTGGGTAGAAGTCTTACTGTATACCAGTGCCAGGAAACATACATAAGCTGAGAACTAGAACCACCCAAATGGCCACCAAGAGAACAGAGAAGTAACTTGGGGCCTAGTCCTGCAATGGAATACTATACAGCAGTTAAAAATAAACTACAAGCTTCTACAGTGTCTGTGCCTCAATGTGCATGATTCTCAAGGTTGAGTGAAGAAAAGGTCACAGAAGAATAAATAACAGTATGATTCTGCATATAAAGATCAAAAAGAGGCAAAACTACAAAACATATGTTTTTCAGAGACACATCTGTGGCACAAAGAAGAACAAAGGCACAATATGTATATAATTCAGATAGAAATTGCTTTGTAGGGGGGAGCTTTGGGGAGGGATGGAAGCCTTCTGAGGTCCTGTTGTGGGCTGAGGAGTGCCTGCAAGAGCATTTGCTTCTTTTGCCTTAAATGACACAGTATCACGTACCCTGTTTGTGTGAAGAGTGGTGTTTACAGTAAAGACCTTAAGATCCTGAAAGAAGAGAAAGGGAAGGTAGTGTTGGCATCAGCTCAAGGTGGTGTCATATTCGGGAAGACACTTTCTCACCGGGAACCCTTCTGCACTGTAGCAAGTCATTAATGTTAGAGATGGCTTGTTCCAGCGCTGGTCTAGCTGCTGGGAGGGCGGGAGACAGCTCTGGTCAAGAGATGGTTGATGGTGGTGAGAGGCTGTGTCTGCACCCAAGCTGGACACAAGGCTTTTCCACCGGTTCCGGTCATTTCTAAGTGGAGTAACTCCACTGCCTTTGTCTCTGTGGGTGGCTCCACTGCATCCTTTTGCAATAAGGGGCATGTATCTGGTGCACTCATTCATTCATTCAATCTACAAACATTTATCAAAGCCTTGCATGTACTCACAATGGGTTGGGAGTGTGGGTGTGGGAATAAGAGACCATAAAGTGACAGCACCCATCATCCAGGACACAGGTCACGTGTTCCCGAACACATGTCCTGGGAGGCTGGGTCTCCCCTGCTCCTCTCCACCAGCTTCCAACTCACCGCCCCCATCCTGCTCGTAGCTCGGTGCTCCACCAGCACTGCGTTGCCTGGAGACAGCCGGGAAGTCTCCAGGGTCTTCTTTCTGGGGGGGGGGGTCTCACCTTGCTGCTTATTTCAGGCAGAGCGTGCAGGTGATTTAGAGCATGTGCCTTGGACCAGATGGCTCATGGGTCCAGCTCACGTGCCACTGCATCCAAAAATGCCTGGAGTTGGTCGCTGTCCTGCCGACCCTTTGTCCCCCAGGGGAGGGGACCCAGCCCAGTTCTGGTGTTCGCTTCTAGCTCATCTCTGGCTCCTGTTCCCCTTGGTTTCCTGGAAGGATCAGGCCCAAACAGTGGAGCATGGGGTCAACAGTTTCTCTGTTCTGGCTTCTAGTTGCTTCCACATGTGGAGAAGGACTGAAAAGTCATCTTACTCAGGATTTGTTTCTAATTATGATTTTTTTTTTCCTTCCTGCTCCATTTCCCTTTAACTTTTATATGTCGTGTTCACTTTTATACGTGGGTCGGGGCCAGATGGTCTAGGTTTAAAGCTGGGCACCGTACTCTTCAGTTGTCTCAGTTTCTTTAGCTGTAAAATGGGGTGAATAGTGCACCTACCTCATAGGATCATGAGGGTTAAGTTAGTTAATGCTAATGGTTTTAAAGCACCCAGAGCAGTGCCTGGCTCACGTTAAACATTTTTTATAGCATTTTATGTTATTAGCATTATAATGCCGTTAGTATCATATTAATTACGTAGTGCGTTATTAATATATAATGTAATGGATTAAGTATTGGATGTTTGGGTTTATTGTAATGGATTAAGCTTTGTTATATTTTATGTTACACTAATTTTATAATATATTACTTTTATAATTATTTTATAATACCTTACATACATATAATGCATGTTACTGACAATGTATTATTAACATTTTATATATATATTACTTACATTATATATGTATGACACACCCATGGCATATGCAAGTTTCTGGACCAGGGATCCAATCTGACTGCAGCTGTGGTCAGAGCTGCTCCAGACAATGCTGGATCCTTAACCTGCTATGCGACAGTGGGAACTCCAACATTTTCTATTTTAACATATATAATTAATAATTATCAACATGTTATATATTACTATATTGTTAGTATTACTGTTAATAATATAGCAATGTATTATTATATTATTAAAAATTAAACAACGGTATGATGTATCATTATATTATTAATATACAGTATATATTTTCATACTCTTACGTAATAGTTGTAGAAGGGGAGAAGAATAAAGAGAATATTATGGAAAGAATTGGAAAGGACGTTCCCGTCGTGGCACAGCGGAAATGAATCCAACTAGGAACCATGAGGTTGCGGGTTGGATCCCTGGCCTTGCTCAGTGGGTTAAGGATCTGGCGTTGCCGTGAGCTGTGGTGTAGGTCGCAGACGTGGCTCGGGTCTGGCTTTGCTGTGGCTGTGATGTAGGCTGGCAGCTACAGCTCCAATTCGACCCCTTGCCTGGGAACCTCCATATGCCATGGGCACGGCCCTAGAAAAAAAGACAAAAAAAAAAAAGAAAAGAAAAGAAAAAAGAAATGGAAAGATAATAGGGTCAATAGTTGCCAGGAAGTAAACTGCTGAACTGACCTCTTTCCCATGTGCTTCCATGGCTGCCTCTCTGAAAGTAAAGCTACATGTTTCTGACGATGAAAGGTGCTAAACCAAACCTCTGCCTTTCATAGAAGGAAGGGTCCGGATGAGATTAAGGAAGCGGCCAGCGTTAAGTGCATGGTCACTGGGAGGCTTGAGAACCAGCCCAAGAGCAGGAGGCTTTTAAAGTAACACGGAGCAGATGCAAAGTGTGCCCATCTGCATCCCCAGGAAGGGCTTAGGCGGCTTCTGTGTCTGGTGGTGACTTAGCCCGTCGCCGCCACCACAGAGGAGCGCGGAGGTCAGACCCGACGGACAAAGGACCCATTGACCGTCAGCAGTTTGCACATCTTTGCAGACCTGAATTATAGTAACTTTGCTTCCCAGGAAGGTGGCAAGTTTATCCTTTAGAGGCTACACCCAACAGCAGCCAGAATTTTCCTCCCCAAATCAGTGTACTGTGAAGATGATGGAAGCCTTTGATGCGCTGCCTGTTTTTTCCTTAATAAATCAGCTTTGATCCGATTCCAGTGGGGTTAGCACATCCCAACAAGCCTGGCAACGGACTCTTTGTAGCTGCGAGCTCATTCTTTGCACTTTTATTTTTCTGTGGGATGGTGGCCCTTCATTAAACCCAGAAGCACAAAGTTGCTAAAATTCCCACAGTGAGTGCCTATTACTTTTATAATCAGAAAGTAACATTGTTGAAAAAATCAAGCTATTTGGTGGGACGGAACGGTGGAGACCCCAAAACCCAAACATCCGACTGTCTTTCCCCCAGGTTGAGGTTTTCTGTTTCTCCCCGCTGATGTCCTGTGCCCCTTGGGTCTAAGCTCGGTCACCTGCAGGGGGCTGTGCTCAGAGTGCATGCTGGGGGCTTAATGGTGTGTCACCCCCCCCCCCCACCAGCAACTCCTTGTTAAGATTTAGGGACCCTGCTCTTCAGGGAGGTAACCAGCTGTATTACCAGGAGGCGTAAACGGGTTGGAGGAGACTCTGATCCCTTTGGGGAGAATGGTGGAGAATGGTTCGAAGGTGTTTGTGTTTGCCTTGGAGGCTGCCCGGGGCACTGTCCTCCAGAGGTGGTTCTCAGCAGGCAGCCTGGAACTCTGATCAAAACCCAGGTTCCTAGGCTCTCCTCCAAAGCTGCTTCTCCAGTACGTTTGGGTTGCACTCAGTGATCTGCATTTTAACAAGTGCCGGAGATGCTTCTGTGGACCCCGCTTTAAATAGTGAATAATTATTAATTATTAACCTAGTCTTACAGAGGCTGGAGATGTGGTGAGCTCAAATATATATGGTATTTTACCAGCGTTACAACATTACAACCAGCATATAGATAAGTATGTATATATATTACTGATATTATTGATATATATCATATATTCACACATGTATGTATATATGTTATATGTTTATGTATTTCTATACCTATTGGAATGCTGGCTGGTATTCTCTAGAACAAAAGTAGTGTACACAAGAGCTCCTGAGAGAGAGCGGTGGAGGGAGGGGGGTGTCATTCTGCCCAGGAGCTTAAGGAATATTGTTGGGAGGAGCTGAAATTCAAAGAGAGACCTAAAGAAGTGCCGATCAGATGGGACATTGGTGTCGTGTCCCTGATTGAGGGGACAGCACCGGCAAAGGCCATCAGCCTGGAGCCTGCTTGTCATGTTTAAGGAACAGCAGGGAGACTGGGGGCTGGAGTGGAGTGAGGGTGAGGCCGTACACTGAGTTGTCATACAGAAGGACAAGGAATTCACTTCTTTTTTCCTTTTTACGGCTGCACTTCTGGGACATGGAGGGTCCCAGGCTAGGCATCGAGTCAGAGCCGTAGCTGCCCGGCCTACGCCACAGCCACAGCAACGCCGATCCTTAACCCACCGAGCGAGGCCAGGGATTGAACCCGCATCCTCACGGACACCATGTTGGCTTCCTAGCCCGCTGAGCCACAACCAGAACTCTGGACTTTGACATTTGATTCTGCCTGTCGGTGGGGGTGGAAGTACAGGGGACAATGGGAGGGTTTTATGCAGAACGGGTGACAGGGGCTGACTGACGTTGTTCCTTTGTTGATTTATTTTGGCCAGGCCCAAAGTTGGCGGAAGTTCCTGGACCAGGAATTGAACCCCAACCACAGTAGTGAAAGTGCTGAATCCTAGCCACTAGGCCACCAGGGAACTCCCTAGTTTTTTGGTTTTTTCCAACAGCTTCATTGAGGTTTAATCTACGTCGGTGGAGTCACTTATATCATGCATCATCAGCCTGTATTTGAGGCTGGGTGACTAGATGAGCTCACCTGGGGACCGAGGGACAGAAGAGCCTTAGGGCTGAGCTTTGAGCTCCTCCAGCACAGAGAGGTGGGGAAGAGGGGGAGGGACCCACAGAGGCTGAGAGGAAGGAGGAGCCCCAGGGGTTGAGGAAGAGCAGAGAGCGTGCCAGGCCCTTAGGGGAGAACCATCAGCTTTGGCAGCATAAAGTCCTTGGTGGAAGAGGGATTTGCATGAGGCAGACAAATGCCTCGATGGAGTGGCTTCACACCCAAAAGGGAGAGTGAATAAGGGTAGCCAGGTCATGCGGGTAACTCTTTTCAGTTGCACTTGAGAAGGCTTGGTGCTTTTCTCAACACCCTGTATGCGTTATGTATTTTTAAGAATGTTAACCCCAAGCTGCATCATATTAGTCACACAGATTGGTTTTTTGTGTGTTCGTTTGTTTGTTTTTTTAGGGCCAAACACGCAGCATATGGACATTCCCACGCTAGGGATACAATCAGAGCTGTAGCTGCCGGCCTCCACCACAGCCACAGCAATGCCGGATCCGAGCCACATTTGCAACCTACACCACAACTCACAGCAACTCTGGACCCTTAACCTGCTGAGTGAGGCTGGGGATCAAACCCGCATGCCCACGGTTACTAGTCAGGTGCGTTACAGCTGAGCCACGATGGACACTCCCCATACCGCTTGGTGCTGATGTTGATTGTGCCTTTTATTTTTACTTCTGTGAGAGAAATATTTCTACCTGCTTGTACCTCTTGATGTTCTTCTTTGCTGTTACCTTAGCGTTTCAACTTGGAAAGTTCTTGTCTATTTTTCTTGCTTTGACCGTTGTGTATTCCCCAGTTTTCTATATAGCTTGTCTAATAGAAATAAAAGAAAATCTAGATTATCTTAAAAACCACCAAGAATGTCCATCGGTGTTCACAGAAGACATGCAGGATTGCTGCCAGCATCAAATCCAGGGTCTTTCTTTCACCTGGAGTTCTGCGTTCTGTCCAGAATGAACCCAGCCTAACTTTGCAGCATTTTTTTTTTTTTTTGGCCAGTTCAGATAATTAAAATATTTGACAACTAGCACAGGCCCACCAGGCAGAGGGGGGCAGACCAACCAGAAGAGATCTCGGCTGGAATGAGCTGGTGCCTCTGTCAAAGTGTTTCTCTTCTTCTGAGCGTCCACTCGCCAGGGCCAGGATCTCTCCCTGCAGGTTCTTCTGGCTTCTTGCGTTCGCTTCCCGTCCTCCGAATCTCCATGTTTGCTTCTTGCCATTTGGAGAGAGGAGTGGGTATTTACCACATCACGATTGTTTTTGTGCCTGTTTTCTCTGCTTGCTAGATTACAAGGGATCCTGCGATCATTTGCGTCTCTCACGGTGCTTTGTGCTTAGCAGATCCTTCACGTACGGTGGTTGCCTGAACTGAATAAAGCAGTGGTCACAGGAAAGCAGGCGTGACCCAGGGACTTTGTTCTGTTCTGGACCCGAGGGCCTCGCTCAGGGCTCATCTGCCTTTTTGCCTCCTCTCTCCTCCTTGGTAGATGTGCTTGTAACTACACAGCTCATTTGCAGAAGGGTGAGTGTGTTCCAAGGACAGTGTGTCTTGACATCTGTGTAGTATCTGTGGCTTTAAATATATATGATACAAGTTATGTTTTTTTTTTAGAACTGTGTGTATTAGGCTCCATGTATATGTTAAGGTTTTTTAGACTGGATTTAGGTTTGCAGCAAAACTGAGCAGAAGTACAGAGGTGTCGCATCCACGCTCTGTCCCTACACACCCATGACGCCTCCCCCTGTCAGCGTCCCCCACTGTTGTGGCCCATTTGTTTATAGCTGGTGACCCTCCAGGGACACGACGTGTCATCGTCACCCAGAGGTCATCGTTCACATCAGGGTCCACCCTCTGTGTATTCTGTGTATTTGGAGGCTTTGGGCTGATGCCTAATGACACCGTTGCTCTCACTGATGTAGCATAATGGCTCATATGCTATTTCACGGCTCTAAAAATCCTTCGTGCTCTGCCTGGTCATTCCTGGCAAACACCACTCTTTTCACTGTTGCCATAGTTTGGTGTTTCCAGAGTTGGAATCACATGGTTTATAACCTTTTCAGATTGGCTGTTTTTGCACTGAATGATGTGCATTTAAGTTTCCTCATCTTCACTTTGCCAAGTTTTTAAAGCCTTCTAAGATTCAGCAAAGGCTATCTCCCCCCTACCACCACCATAACCCCACTCTGCTTGCGCACACATGTGTGCACATGAGGGCACACACACACACACACACACACACAGATACACACACTTTTGTTGTTGTTGTTGTTCTTTTTAGGGCTGCACCTGCAGCATATGGAAGTTCCCAGGCCAGGGGGTCAAAAAAGAGCTGCAGCTGCCGTCCTACACCACAGCCACAGCAATGCCAGATCTGAGCTGTATCTGTGACCTACCCCACAGCTCCAGGCAACACCGGATCCTTAACCCACTGAGCGAGGCCAGGGATTGAACCCTCGTCCTCACGGATGCTAGTCGGGTTCTTTACCGATGAGCCACCATGGGAACTTCCACACACACTCTCACATGCTCACAGATCCCCTGCAGCCGCCTCGGCTCCCTCACTGTGCCCCAGACCCCAGAGGCCCAGGGGTCCCAGGTTAGGAAGCCTGTGCTGGTGATGGAGACCCCACTGGATGGATGCACGGAATGAAAGTGAAAATACGTTGTCATGGGCACCTAAGTTCCCTTCCAGAAAATGTGCTGCCTCTGAAGTCAGTGGAAAGATGGCGCTTCTTTGAACACACATTCTTGGTCTAAATTTAGTTCAGATGACAGATACTGGTTCTGCAGTTTTGTGTCCTAGAGCAAAGCATCTCAGCCGTCATGTGCCTGTGAATCAGCTGGGCACTAGGACAGACAGACGGATGGGCTTCGCGATTCTGCACGTCCAACAAGGGCCCTGCTGGGGCCGCTGGCCCGAGGACCGGCCTTTTTACAGCAAGGCCCTGAAGCCCTGGTTTTCAAACTCCAGGTCACGACCCATTTGTGGAAGTGAGTTAAGGGCGGTATCCCCAAAAGGAAATGGAATGGGATGAGGTGGAAACTCTCGGGTGTGTTGCATGTAGAAGAGTCTTAGTTTGGAAAACGTGTTTTCGTTACACGTGTGTAGGTGTATATGACCTAACAGGATTTCTTACTCAGGGTACCTTTGGAAAATGCACCTTAAGGTTTTGGGGGAGGAAGAAAGGAGGGAGGAGCACCTTGCTAATCTTTTTACCCAAGAAACAGTGGCTTCGAAGGCATCGTACTGCCCATGCGTCTCCATGGATTTCACTGCTCTGATTCTGGTGTCCAGATGTTGGGAGTTATCCCAAAGCAGAAACTGTAAATAGCAGAGAAGATTTTCTTTTTCTTTTCTTTTCTTTCTTTTTTTTTTTTTAATTTTAAAGATCGAATTCCAGGGTAAAATTAAAATCCGGGTTGTGTTTGGCTTATCTGAGAAGACGTGTTGCTTCTGAGGCTGTCTTTTAAAAAATAAACAAATTGCCCTGAAGCATGGCTATCAATTTTTTGGTGATTCTTTGTGGACTTTCTGGAAAGGACTGTTCATTTGCATTATACATGAATTGCTAATATGCTGCTATTGTCAATATCCCAAAGTAAACAGTAATACCAGTTTATATGGACCTTCAAATTAGCCCCATAAAATTTTATGACAGTGGTATTATTGCGCCACCTGAGTTTGAGGCTGACAGAAATGTATATAACTCTAACCATATGAGTCTTACATCCTTTGTTTTCAAACCCTAGTTTCAAATGTCTCTATGTTTAAATTTTATCATCACAAATTGAAAGGGCTGGCCTAAAGTAACAGTCACAAATAAGTCACATTTCTCATGATGTTTGTTCTTTCAAAAAGCCTGCAATTCCCATTCTTACCTTGCATTATTATTTGAAAAAAGTTATATAAATTTATGTATTTCGTTACACATTATAAAAGGATCTGGACCCTGTAGGTGAGACTACAGGTGATAGGCGGGGTTCCTATTTAGCCTTCAGGGGAGGTTACCCTGGAAGAATTCTATATAAAATAGGCTATATTTGCAATGAACACAGCCATCGATGAGCAGTACGGCTCATCGGGTTAAGGATCCGGTGTTGTCACTGCAGTGGCTTGGGTCACTGCTGTGTTGTGGGTCGATCCCTGGCCTGGGAACTTCCACATGCCACAGATGTGGCAAAAGAAAAAAAAAAAAGCAGGCATCAAGAAAGAAAACAGACCCAAAGAGAGGAGATATTTTTATCTTCTGAATAATTTAAACAATATGCCACTGTTCTTATTCTTTAGTCTTTAGGGATGGAAAATTCACTGAAAGTCAATAAAAGGACTTAAAAAGACCCATTACTTTATTCCTCAAAAATGAAATAAAAAATATAGGAAACAACAAGAATTTACTATATGTACCCCAAGGAATTATATTCAATATCTCATAATAACCTATAATGGGAAAGAATGTGAAGTATATGTACATATAATGGAGTCACTTTGCTCTGTACTTGCAACTAACCCAGGATTATAAATCAGCTCTGCTTCGACTAAAAAAAACAAACTAGGGCAGAGCAACTACTTTATTGGGTTTAAAGTCCTTCTTGCAAAGTGATTCTGATCTCAGGACTCTTCCAATGAAATGGATAGATCATCAATGAAAACCAAACCAAACCAAAAAACTCCCAGGTGACATAGGATCTCTCTGGTAAAGAAATCTGGCAATGAATAAGAACAAATGACACTTTTTTTCTTGTTTATTTGTTTTTGTGTTCTCCCCGGCTTTATTGAGCTACAACCGCTATTTAACGTTGGTAAGTTCAAGATGATTTGTTCCATGTGGTGTAGTGATTACTGTAATAGGGTTAGTTGGCATCGCCCTCACCTCATGTCATTATCTTTTTTTTCTTTGTGGCAAGAACATTGAAGATCTATTCTCTTAAGCCAAAAAAAGAGAAATGGAATTCTGTTGTGGCTCAGTGGTCATGAACCCGACTAGTATCCACGGGGACATGGGTTCGATCCCCGGCTTTGTGAGTGGGTTAGGGATCTGGCATTGCCGTGAGCTGTGGTGTAGGTCGGTGGCCACAGCTCCGATTCCACCCCTAGCCTGGGATCTACTCTCTTAGCAACTCGTAAGTATACAATACAGAAATATTAACTCTGGCCATCATGCTGATGGTTAGATCCCAGCATTTCCCCACTTCCCTACCCTGAGCCCGTGGCAGACAGCACTTTACTCTCTGTTTCTATGAGTCTGCTTTTTTTGTTTTTTTGTTTTTTGTTATTTTTTGGCCTCACCACAGCATATAGAGTTCCCACGCCAGGAATCAGATCTGAGCTGCAGTTGTGACCTACACCGCAGTGATGGCAAAGCAGGATCCTTAACCCACAGTGCCAGGCTGGGGATTGACCCTGCATCCTGGTGCTGCAGAGATGCCACTGATCCTGCTGCACCACAGTGGGAACATCAAGTTTGGCTTTTTTTTTTTAGATTCCGCATGCAAGTGAAATCATACAGTATTTGTTTTTCTCTGATGTATTTCACTTAGCATAATGCCTTCGCAGGTTTTTTTTTCTTTTAAATTCGTTTTATGGTATTAAAATGTGTATGTCTTAGAAAACCTTTTGACTGACATGATATAAATCACTTGAGGGATTTATTAAGTAGCTGGCATTATTTTTGCATCCACTTATTTAGATGCACCTGAACTTGGAAAAGTAACATGTTAGCTGCAACCGTCATTATTTTGTGTCATCACGACGCTAATGCTGTTTCAGTCATCTGTTCCCTGAGTGAGGATTAAAATCTGTGCCGGTCGTCGTTTCTTCCCTTTGAAATGGCCAGATAGCATGGGTGATGGGAGTTGCGTGGAATTTTAACGTCTAGAACGTTGCTCTTCGTACCGGGGCGTGGAAAGTCACTTTTCGCTTGTGTCGCTCTTAGGAGTAGCCTGTGAGATGCATTCCCTGGGAAGCAGATGTTGAGACAGAATTAGGAACTCACGAAATTTATTTGAGGGGGAGGGGTGCTGCTGGTGGCGGTAAAATGAGGATGAAGCAGGAGTTGGCGGGGAGAGCCTCAGCTGGGATGCAGATTGGACAGTTTGACCAGCCCTTGCGGGGGCCCAGTGATGGGCAGAAAGGCAGGCGCTCACACCCTGCTGGGTTCCATTATTGGTCCCAGTGGCTAAGGCGAGGCAGGGGGTTGTGAGCAGCTGGAAGCCCTTCAAGCGAGTGCTGGGTTCTTTCTTGAAGGAAGATATGAGGGGCACACCTCTGGGGATGCCACCAGCATCTGCAGAAGCAAGAACAGAAGGCTCCTTTGAAGAGCCGGCAGGGCCATCCTTGGCGTGATATTGCTACTCCGTACTTTTTTTTGGTGGGGGTGCAAATTTACTGTTTGCGGGATTATCTTCTGCTGAGTCGTAGATGCCCTTTGTTCCCCAAATCTACGTGACTTTTCACAGCATGAATAACCTCTTGTCTTTAGTTCTTGAATTGGGAAACTCCACCGCTGAAAAGTTGCACCATTATTCAGTGCCACCATGATGGAAAATTGGAATGCTTAAAAAAATAGATGATTAAAAAAATTCTTTTAGGCTCAGACTCCTAATGCTATTTTTAGATGTTTCTTGGGTTTAGAGCCCTGGATAAACTTTTTTTTTTTTTACGTTCACAGGCTAGGGGTCGAATCAGAGCTGCAGCTGCTGGCCTACACCACAGCCACAGCAATACGGGATCTGAGCCGAGTCTGTGACCTACACGATAGCAATGCCAGATCCTTAACCCACTGAGCAAGGCCAGGGATCAAACCCAAATCCTCATGGACACCAGTCTGATTCGTTTCCACTGCACCACCATGGAAACTCCTGGATAAACATTTTTTACTCTATTTGTGGTATTATCTGCCTCTTCAATTATAGTTCAGAATTGACGTTACAGTTCTCTTGGGGCTTTTGGTCAAGTCTTTTATCGTTTCATCAGATCCCAAGTCTAAACATGCAAACCATGTTGGTCATTACACCAGCCTTTGCCCAACCGCATCGGAGTCCAGAATTTGGGCTTAATTCTACTGCTGCCTTGGGTCTGGGTGGCACCCCTGTGAGCCTCAGTGCTTGCAAAAAAATGAGATTCAAGGAGAGAGAATTGATTTCCCACCAAGGACTGTTCTAGAGGGCAGGAAGTTCCCCTCAGGGGTGGGTCACCAGGAGGCAGTTCTGCTCACGCTCCTGCTGTGCTCCTGCTCCAGCCCTTTGCTTCTACCAGATTCGGGAATTGGGGGACCAGAAAAGAAAGTGGGGGAGGCTCCCCCGGTGGATTTCCCTGTTCTACTCCTGCTGTTTCCACACCAGGCGCCTTCTAGGCGCCCTCAAGCAGGGTCTGTGCTTCGGTGCTGGGTGAAGCTCTCCGGCTCCCCTGTGGAACGTCTCCAGACATCCGTCACGCCTGTGGCACTTCTGTTTGCCCCGTGTCCCCAAAGAAGGTGAAATCGTGATCCCTTTTCTCTTTCTTGGCTCTCCAAAATTTTTTTTACATTCTGAGGATCCACTCGGTCATTTGGTATTATTTTTGTATGTTTCCCTTCATTTCTTTTTTCTGGGCATACCCACAGGATGCAGAGGTACCTGGGCCCGGGAATGAACCTGCACCACAGTGGTGACCCGAGCCACTGTAGTGACGGTGCCAGACCCTTAACCTGCTGCGCCACCAGGGAACTCCCATTTCCTTCCATCTTGATGGAGGACCTTGTACCTTTCTCACCCTTCTCTGTGTTGATGATTAACCTATTTACAAATACGGCCAACATGACTTTATTTCTTTTCAACTTCCCTTCAAGTGTTTGGTCTGTTCGTTGGAATCCTTGCCCCCTCATTTTGCGGTGTAATTTTTTTGTCCCCTCTGTGTGTGGTGTGTGTATCTGGGAGGGGTCTTCATGTCTTACTTTTGGCGTAATTAAAGCCACCTTCTTTACTGATCGATGATGGAAAAGCAAGCTCCCAGGGAAGAGAGATTCCAGATGGTCGGAATGTTGTGGCGCCATGAAACACAGCTCCGTGCAGTATTTCCATGCCTTTTCTCTTTACTCTTTGAGCATATGGAGCGTGATGGAAAATGATGTCTTCTTTGAAGCACTCTCATGGTAATCTTTGCCTTTGGATGAGACGTTTTTAAAGCCTTCCCAAAACATAGAATGTCTAATAGAATCCGATAGGAGGGGGGATGATTTAGTCTTTCTGGAAGAGTGAAATTGACACCTGTCCCCAGTATGATATTTACAAAAAGTCATTCTCATTTATTAGCCAACCAGCATACAAAGATGCAATCGTTCTCTTGACTGAGCTGGACTCGGGAAAGGGCACATAAAACCTCAATTTTCTCCCCACGGCTGCTTCCCATCTGCTTAGAGGAATATCCTCTTCTTCTCTCAAACCCTGGTCCATTGTCACGTGTAGTCACTTGTGATTGTTACGGCCACTTGTGATTGCTAATGTGCAATATTATTTTCAGGTAATGAGAAATCCAGTTTATTTTATTTTTTATTTTATTTTTTTTGCCAGCCCGTGGCCTGTGGAGCTCCTACCTCAGTAGTCCGGTCCTTCTGTTTAGAATGAGTCCAAAACTCTAGGTTCTGTCAGGGAGTGAATATCCTGCTCCAGTTAAAAAAAAAAAAAGGCAAAATTAAATATAAAAGGTCAGTTACCAATAGCACGTGTCACACAACTGCAAGCCCTAGGGGATTTTTAAAAATTTCGTCAGTGGGGTTCCCATGATGGCTCAGCTGTCACGAGCTTGACTAGGCTAGCATCCATGAGGATGCAGGCTCGATCCCTGGCCTCGCTCAGTGAGTTAAGGATCTGGCGTTGCTGTGAGGTATGGTGTAGGTCACAGATGTGGCTCAGATCCTGCATTGCTCTGGCTGTGGTGTAGGCTGGTGGCTACAGCTCCAATTTGACCTCTAGCCTGGGAACTCCATATGCCATGGGTTTGGCCCTAAAAAGAAAAGAGAAATAAAGAGAACAAAGAAGAAAGGTAAATACCCAGGTGTGTGGCGGGTGGAGGTGTGCATCTTTATAGGTCAGTCACCCCCAAAGACCTACTCCAGAACATTCTGAGGGTCCTCCGAGGAATCAAGGGAAATTGTCCACAAGACACACTGTTTTTCCATGTGGTTAGGATTTAGTCTGTATCTTGAAGAGCTTTTCCATTTAAAGTGTCACTTTGCTCATTAGTTTAAAGCCCTAAGACTTCTAAGTTGTCAAACATTTAACAGCTCTTATTTTTATTTATTTTTCTTTTTTTAAAGGGCTGTACCTGCAGCATATGGAAGTTCCCAGGCTAGGAGTTGAATCGGAGCTGCAGCTGCCGGCCTATACCACAGCCACAGCCACGCAGGATCCTTAACCCACTGAGCGATGCCAGGGATCGAAGCCAAATCCTCATGGATATTAGTCGGGGGTTTGTTAACCTCCGAGCCACAACGGGAACCCCTGCTATTCTTTTAAAAATATATTGGATTTTTCTTAAGCTAGTATCTCTTGGGTTATTGATCTTCACAGAGCCCTTAAGAAGTCTGGGAGATGTCACCTAACAGTCACCTAAAGTCTTGCCAGTGCAGTTCTGACGTGCAGCCTGGAGGCGCGCCTTCAGTGTGAACACCAGGGGGATTATGTAACTTCACAGATCTTTATGTACTGGATCTTTTCATTTTACTCTAAAGCAGCATCTTGCACTACTGAAATTCAATATGGAAAGATTTCCTTTGCTTTTAAATAAGATATTTAGAATTGCATATATTAACAACCAAAGATAGAGAAAGCCCCAAATTTCTCATTTTTTCCATAGTTATGGGTGAGATGTAACACTTTTCCAGAAATGTAATCCATGATGTCCCTGGTACCAGAAATAGAACTTTCTCTTCAGGAGCACCTGTCGCTTTGAGTGGCTGAATAGCTGTGCCTCGTGGGAGGTTAAGTGCAGAGTCTCATGGGATGGGGTTGATGGCAGATGTAGGAAGCTTTTGTAATTCTAAGTGCTGGCTACTGCATGTTAGACTTCTCTTGTCTGCTGGGTAACTTCTGCTGCCTGGCAAGGCTCTGCCGGGGTGCTGGGCAGGAACGAGGGGCAGCCTCAGAGTTAATCAGGGAAGATGAGCATCTCTAAGAAACTCAGAGATTTCCGTGGTCCAGCAAAATAAGTTTATTCCTCACTGCTGACTTAAAAAAAATGTACAACCCGAAGGTTGAGAGGTAAGTTTTATTTGGGGCAACATGAAGCCTGAAGCCCAGGAGAGAGCTTCTCAGGTAGCCCTGAGAAACTGCTAGGAGGTGAGGGAGGAGCGAGGGTATATAGGAGCTTTTGCAACCAAGGGCAGGGAGCAGGTACCAAAGATGCCTGGGCTCACGGAAATCATTCCTTTGATGTGCTCTTGCGTTATCAGAGCCAGGATCCTGAGTTTTCACAGCCTGTAGGACTCAAGGGCTCTCACCGTGGAGGTGGCTGCATTCACAGATGGCCCTGACATTCTTTGTTTGATCCTTCACTATAGCCCAGGTGGGGGACTCTCAGGCCGTGACAAAGACGAAGGGGGGGGGTGTATGCAGCACACACATCTTACACAAGTTTGTCGTGATCTCCTGCAGGGTGCTCCTAGTCCCAAGGAGCAGCCGTCCCCATGAAGGATTTTCGTGTTTTTCTAGATAGGAGACGATGCAAGAATTGGGCACGCACCATCTTCTCCTAAAAATATCTGACTCTCTGAAGACCTGCTGTCTCAGTTTGCCCAGAGCCCAGAGGGCTTCCCCATTGATTCGCACCCTAAGCTGGGTTCAGGGTGCTGTGGGTCAGCAGCTGCCTTGGCGCGTGATTTAATCCATGTAGAGGATGATGGCAAGAGCCAAACTTCAGTGTACATCCCTCAGTCCAGTGCAGGGGTTCTTGGTGTGGTAGCTCTGCTGGGGAGCTCTCTCGTCAGCAGTGACTCAGGGATCCAGCTTCCTCCCAGCCTCTGCCTAGACTCTGCCCTCCGCTGCATCCCCAGAGCCTTTCCCTGAAGCCCCCGGGTGGGAAGGACTGGATGTGGGAGTGTTTCATGGGCCAGGCTTCCGCCCACTTCCCATTGGCCAGAATTCAGTCAATGACCACACCTGACTGCTCTTTATAAAAAAAGAGAGCTCCTGTTTTGGCTCAGAGGGTTAAGAACCTGACTATATCCATGAGGATAAGATTTCGATCCCTGGCCTCACGCAGTGGGTTAAGGATCTGGTGTTGCCGCAAGCTGTGGAGTAGGTCACAGATACGGCTTGGAACTTCCGTATGCTGCAAGTGCGGTCCTAAAAATAAAAAATAATCGTCTCAGTGCTGTTTATTGAATAACTCATTTTAACTTAACTGATGTGCAAAAGTCACCTTTCCTCCTAAATTCCTGTCTCTAACTCGCACTATACAGAGCTTTGCTCCTGCCGTCTCATCCATCGGCTAATTGTTAATTCCTGATGGCTGCTCTTGCCCACTCGTCAGCCTCCCCCTTCTTGTGTCGCAAACTGTGTGTGACACTGAGTCCCATCTCTGGCTGATTGTAGTTAGTCTCTGCTTCCTCCCTTGTCTAGAAGGCCGCTGCTCCCACAGTGGGTGGTGGACAGAGTATGTGCTCCAGCATGTCCGTGGCCTCCGCCCACTCTTGCCTTGGAGGCCTCAGCTGCTCCCTCTGCCTCCGCTGCCCCATCAGCTGACCAAGTCCTCCCAGTTCACCTGTCTGGAGCTGGCCGGGCACCTGCCCTGGAAGGGCTGAGCCTTCCTCCCCATGGCTGAGCAACCAGGTGGAAGGATTTCTGGATCCACTTGCCATTTCTGCACTTGCACCCCACACAGGCTATAGAACCTGACTTTGGGAGTGGTCATCTCTGGAGCCAGATGACATCACCCAGAAGCACAGGATAACTCTGACCCACAGCAATGAGGATATGGGAATAACACAGGCAATGAAAGCCCCTCTTCTCCCTCCCTCCCTTTGAAAGCACATTAGAATCACCTGGAAGCACTATTTTTAAGACAGACAAGCCCATATCTGACCAATTAAATCAGAATCTCTGGAGATAAGGCCAGGCATAGGTATTTTTTTCTAAATACCGTTAGTTTGATTTATTTCCTTCCTTCCTTCTTTATTTTATGGCTGCACCTGTGGCATGTGGACCGTCTGGGGCCAGGGTTTGAATTCAGGATGCAGTTGTGACCTACACTGCAGTTGCAACCTGCACTGCGGCTGCAGCAATACTGGATCCTTTAGCCCACTACGCTGGGCCAGGGACTGAAACTGAACTTGAGCAGCGGCCCGAGCCGCTGCCGTCTGATTCTTAACACCCTGTATCATGGCAGGAAATCCAATTTATTTATTTTTACTTGCAGCGCAGTGGGTTTACAATATTAGGTTGGTTTCTGGTGCCCAGCAAAGTAATTCTGTGTCTATAAACAGCAGTACAGTCTTAACAAATGCTGGCTGGGGTAACAGGCTCTGGCATTGGGCTGTTCTTGGTCTGTTGAATTGATGGAAATATCTCCATGGCCAAGAGTGTAGGAGAATGGGCTGAGGGCACGTCTTGTCTTTCTTTTGTAGATCTCTGTGCTGATAACCATGTTTATTTTGCCAGTGAAAGGCAAACCAGTTTGCACAGAATCAATCAAACAAAGCAAAACAGAAAGCATCCAGGAGCCAGCACAATCTGGGTGGTATGCTGGCGCTAAGGGCAGGCGTTGCCTGGGATCTGGCTGCCTTGCCTTTCGGAGGTCAAAAAGCTCACCGCTCCCCTTTGCTTCTCTCTTGTTCACTGTTAGGAGGACCACCTGCAGGTGCCCCAGATGGTGGCTCCAGTCCCACGTGGAAGAAGCATTCCCTCTTGTCTTGTGAGCAGAAATTAGATGCTGGTTTCATTTTCCTGCATTGATAGTGGGGCTTGTATGTGGTACATATGGTCAGACATGGATGGACAGTCCGCTGGGCTGATCTTACTGGGCATGGAGAACCCTCTTCCATCACTAACCCGATTCCAAATATTTTAGCAAGAATAAACCCATAGCTGCGTACCAGGGAAGATGGATGTTAATGCTGAGTCAGGACATCTGAGGTCAAGAAGATGGCAGAAAATTGGTGTCTCCTCATTAACTTGTGAGCTGACTCAGAAGTCATCCAGGACAGACTTGACCAAAGAGATGGGCACTTCTCTGTGTCTCCCTTAGACTCTTCCTTTTTTTTTTTTTTTTTTAACACTGTAGTTCATGCTCCACCTTCAAGAAATGATGAGAACCCTCCCACACTGTTGGTGGGAATGTAAATCGGTGCCCTGAGTATGGAGGTTCCTTTGAAAACCAAAAACAGTTACCGTGTGATCCTGCAGTTCCACTCCTGGGCTTCCTTCCGGAGGAAAGTCTAAGATCCAAGCACCCCATGTGCATTGAGGCACTAGTTACAGTAGCCAAGACATGGAAACAACCTAAATGTCCAACACCAGAGGAGTGGATGAAGACAATGGAATATTACTCAGCCCTAAAAAATGACACATGCCGTTTGCAGCAGCATGGAGGGGCCTAGAGATGATCACACTCGGTGAAATAAGCCAGACAAAGATAATTATCATAGGATATCACTTATATGTGGAATCTAACAACATGATACAAATGAGCTTATTTCAGAAACAGAAATTGACTCAGGACAGACATAGAAAACAAATGGTTACCAAAGGGGCTAGTGGGCGTTGGGGGAACATAAATGAGGAGACTGAGTTTAATAAATACACGCTATGTGTAAGATAGGTGAACAACAAAGACCCACTGTCTAGCACAGGGGACGCTACTTAATATCTTATGATAACTTCCAATGGAAAAGGATCTGAAAAAGAGTATGTGTGTGTGTGTGTGTGTATGTATAACCGAATCACTTTGCTGTACCCTTGAAACACAGTAATGTCGCACACAATATTGTCAGTAAACTATATTTCAATACAATTAATAATAAAAAGAAGCAGTTCTACAGACAGGCAGACCGCCTGCAGACAGGTAAAATCCCCTTCCACGCCTAGGAGTGGAATGCTCTTCCTGATGATTGTCACTTGGGTTGAGAACCACGACATGCCTCCACCTGCACCAAGAAATAAGAAGTCCTCACTGATGCCCAGACAGGAGACATAGGTGGGTGGACACCATTCTTACTCTCCAGAGATGTCCAGCTGAGAGAGGGAGCTGGGCAAGGAGACAGATGACCGAGGTCAGAGGGAAGCTCGGCCTTCGCATCGGCACTGCCCACTCGATAAGTTTCCCCAGAAGATGTATGGTTGTTTCTGGGGAGTTGAGTCCAGGAGCAGGTACCTAGAACAAGCGTTTTCCAGGCATCTCTCTGGTGGCTGTGGCTGGGGCTGGACCAGGTTATTTCTTTGTGTCCCCCTCCCTCCCCCCCGCCCGGGCTCCTCCTCATTGTGTTTCTTTTTTCTTTTTGTGTCTTTTTCTAGGGCCACACCTGAGGCATATGGAGGTTTCCAGGCTAGGGGTCGAATTGGAGCTGCAGCTGCCGACCTATGCCAGAACCATAGCCACAGCTGTGCTCGGGATCCGAGCTGCTTCTGTGACGTACACCGCAACTCACAGCAATGCCGATCCTTAACCCACTGAGCAAGGCCAGGGATCGAACCTGCAACCTCATGGTTCCTAGTCGGATCCGTTAACCACTGCACCACGACGGGAACTCCCTCATTGTGTTTCTTTTGATGTAGACACAGAGATTAGTAGGAAGAAGGTGTTGGCCCCAGAGCAGAGCTGTTGAAAACTGCCCATCACCGAATGGGGTGTGGGCACGAGTGCCAACGCCAGAAAATGAGCTCCTACCTCAATCCTGTGATGGTGGCAGGAGGCGTTGCATGGTAAGCAGTGCCTGTGATGCTATCACAGGACCCCACACACGGATGAGGAAGGACCTGCCATACCAAGACTGGGGGGACATAGGACTGTCCTTGGTGCACGAGGCTCCCTGCTGGACAGGAAAAGGGTCAGAACAGGGTCCCTGTCCCTGGAGCACTTCCGTATGAGCAGGGGAAGGTCAGACACAGCATCAAAAGGTCTAATATGGAGTTCCCATTGTGGCTCAATGGGTTACGAGCCCAACTAGTATCCATGAGGATGCAGGTTCAATCCCTGGCTCCGCTCTGTGGGTGAGGGAACCGGTGTTGCCGTGAGCTGCGGTGTAGGTTGCAGACATGGCTAGGATTCTGCGTTGCTGTGGCTGTGGTGTGGGCTGACAGCTGAAACTCCAATTCGACCCCTTGCCTGGGAACCTCCATATGCCTTGGCTGTGGCCCTAAAATGAAAAAAAAAAAGAAGTCCTGATACGACTGGATGGGGTAACAGACAACAATCAAAACTTCCATGGGATTTTAAACATCTGGAGCAGGCGAAGGCTCTACAGACCAAGGGACAGGATGCGAACTTGGGAGGTGGGGTTGGGCATTGGTGATAAGGTCCTCCAGGCTGGGGAGGGCACGTGGTAACTGCCTGGGTCCAAGGATGCGGGAGGGGAGAGCTAGAGATGGACCCGCAGGCCGGGAGGGCGGGGTGCCATGTCTCAGAATGGGAAGGTTCGTGAAGAAGAGGAGGCTGGCACTTCATGGGAAGGGGAAGGGAGGATGAGTTTGGAGAGTGTGACTTTGCAGAGCTGGGGAGAGCTGTTGGGCAGGAAGTGAGTTGGAGCCAGTGGGCCAGTGTGGAGCTGGAGGGTTTTGAAGCTCCCTGTGGATGGGGGGAGCGAGTTTCCCCCTTGGGGATGGGTGTGATCAGGGCAGGAAAGTTTTTTCTTCTTCTTCTTTTTTTTTTGTCTTTTTGCCTTTTCTAGGGCCGCTGCTGCTGCATATGGAGGTTCCCAGGCTAGGGGTCTAATCGGAGCTGTAGTCACTGGCCTTCGCCAGAGCCACAGCAGCACAGGATCCGAGCTGCATCTGCGACCTACACCACAGCTCATGGCAACGCCAGATCCTTCACCCACTGAGCAAGGCCAGGGATTGAACCTGCAACCTCATGGTTCCTAGTCAGATGCATTAACCACTGCACCACAATGGGAACTCCAGAGCGGGAAAGAAGTGGCAAGAAGTGTTGACGGTTCCTTTTTTTGGAGAAATAAGGTGGCGAAAGCCCGCACCCCATCACGTGTGTGTCTGAGAATGGTAGCGCCTTACCAGCTTAATGAGCATTTGTGGAAACAAGGCATTGTGTGATATTGACTGTTGGCTTAAGTGGATTCAAGAGAGGTTTGGGATTGTTCGTTTTGGGAGGTTTTTTGCCTGAGTCCAGAGACAAGGAGGAGAATATGGGTGAAGCTACTGAGAAACGTGGAGAGCAAGAGGCTCCTGTTGGAAAGCGCTTATTTTGGGAGGCTTCCTTCTCCTCAACAGAATAACAAGCATGATCTTCTGCGAGGGAAGCGAGAGCAGGTGTTAGGGTAAGAGGCAAAAAACGAGGAGCTTTCCAATAGCTGTGCTGGCTATTACGTTGGAGGGGAATTAGAAAGGAGAAAAGAAACGTTAAGGAGTAGACACATTCCAACTGAGTTTGCTAAATGAAGGGGCTTGCAGGAGACCCAGCCCATCTGGTTGCGTGGTTTCTCCAGCCATGCTTAGAGGTCCGTCTGGGATGGGCTTGGAGCAGGAAGAGGGGGTGTCCAGGTGTTCTGCGTCTCGGCGGGTTGTCGCTGCAGTGCCGTGGGTTCGATCCCTGGCCGGGGACCTTCCACATGCTGTGGGCGTGGCCAAAAAAAGAGGGAGCATCTAGCCTCCTGGTTCGTAGGGAGATGAGAGATTTCCGGGGACCAGTAAGAGGCTGGTGAGCTGAGGGAAAACAGGAGTGGAGAAAGAATCTGCGAAAAAGGAGACCAGACCAGGGTATGGGGACATCACGGGGATGCAGGGAGTGTCAGAAACGGAAGGAGAGAAGGCTGTGGGTAGTGTGAGGAGTGCAGTTCCCAGCTCGCCTTGCCCCCCCCGCAGGTCAGAGCCCGCACGGGCTGGGGGCCTCCCGTAATCCTTTGCATCATGCTGGCTGGCTCGTCCTGAAGGTTGCCATGTTTGTGAGAACAGGATACCCTGGGAAAAGAGATGGAAAGTCGTCTCTCTCGTCTGCCGTGGGAAGACCACATTTGCAGGGTTGGGTTTCGTTCCAGACATTTCTTTTCACTCTATTTGCTCCACACATCCTGTTGGCTGGGAACCTTGGCCACCAGAATAGGACAGCTTCTCTGGTCTGGGCCACGGGTACCCTCTGTGTGTATCTTCTCCTCACCAGCCTCCCTTCTGCTCTAACCTTTCCTGGGCCTGTTCTCCTGGCAGCCAAAGTGGCCGGTTAAGACCCTAGGTCAGCGCCTGTCGCCCCAGTTCCACACTCCTTCCAGGGTCTTCCGCCGCCTGCCCTGGGGTTGAGACCGGAGTCTCCGCGCTGGTCTCTGCAGCTCTGCACCATCTCATCGGCTCCTTCCTCTGCCTCATCTCCCAAAAGCATCGGCTCCTTCCTCTGCCTCATCTCCCGAAGGCTGGCCCTTTGTTCCCGCAGCTCCACCCGCTGGGGCTTTCTGGGTGTTCCTCATGCATTCCAGGCGTGTTTCTTCTACCCCAGGGCCTTTGCACAGGTGCTGTTCCTTCAGTCTGGAATGTTCTGCCCACGGAGGGCGGATTAGTCCCTCCCTTCCGTTCAGCCTGTGCCACCTTCGTAGGAAGGCCTTCCCTGCCCATCCTGCTTGGCAGTGCTCTGCTCACCTCACCCCTGGAAATAGAAACCCCCCCTGTCGATGTTCTGTCACCTTTTACATGCGATTATTCATTTCATTCTTTTTATTTTTTTCTTTATAAACCGTGTGTCTCCTCCAGTGAGAAGTTATGTTCACAAGGTTTTCATTTCCCTTGCTTCTGGCTGCAGCCTCCCGTCTCACAACAGTTCCTGGCACCTCATGGGTGCTCAGCAACCGTTCTTGAATGAATGAATATTGAATTATTTGGCTGTCAGCGTCACACATGCCCGTGGTAGATGGTTAAGGGAACACAGAAAAACGTAGAGAAGAAAATGAAAATGGTTCATTGTTTTATCTAGAAATAATCTCGACTCCTATTGCAGTGCCATCTTTTTTTTTTTTTTTTAAACCTATGCATACTAAGTGGATGTCGCAGCAGAGCTATTGGTAAATAGAATAAGGATCTGAAGTCTCATCCCCTGAAGGACATTCTGAGGGATGTTGGACCTGGAGATTGGAAGGCTTTGGGAGCGTGTTGAATGCTTTAGATGTTATACTGCCTAAGACCAATTATACTTATTCTGCATAAATCTAGAGCAGACAGAGCCTACGTTAATGAGGAAAGCTGCAGAAAGGGTGATTTCAGCTCTGTTGAAAGACCAGTTCTCTCCAATTGGCCACACATCAGAGAGACTCAGTTCTAAAGGACAGAACTTTCCATCACTGGAAGTTCAGAAGAAACCCTACGGCCACACCTGAGCTGCTGTCCTACTTGAGGGCTTTCACCTGAAAAATTTCAGGTAGCAAAACACATTAAAAAAAAAACATATTAATGTGTTTAAACTGGTAACAGTACATTTGCATCTGGTACCAGGGAATTTTTTTTTTTCTTCTTTTTAGGGCTGTACCCAGGACATATGGAAGTTCCCAGGCTAGGAATTGAATCAGAGCTAGAGATGCTGCCCTATACCACAGCCACAGCAACGCCAGATCCGAGCCACAGCTCATGGCAACGCTGGAGCCTTAACCCACTGAGCGAGGCCGGGAATCAAACCTGCAGCCTCATGGATGCCCGTCGGATTCTGGTTTGTTAGTGCTGAGTAACGACGGGAACTCCTGGGGATTTCTTATAGTCTTGTGGGTTTTTTTTTCCTTTTCTGTAAAATACCCTGATTGTTTCTTGTATGGTAATGCCTTGTGTCAAATACCTAGTTAGTGTTTATACTCACCTTTCTGTGCTGAACCCCTTTGTACTCGCAGTGGGAAGGGTGTTCATTAGTTCTGCATAATGAGATGAGACGAGTCATTGATTTTCTTGTAACAAAACGCTTTCTCTATTTTTAGAACTCTATTGCTCCAGAAACATCAGGAACACATTAGGCGTCGTAATAACTAAGATTTTAAAGCTCTGTTTTGAAGACCCTCAAAAGCCAATGGGTGTAAACACAGTTAAGCTTGGCGTGGTGATGTCACTTGTCCTATAAACATCTCTTCGCCTCTGGGACTCCTAGCAGACCTATCAGCAGAATTCATAAACAAACCTTTCAGAAATATGTACAAAAGAGGAGTCGGTAACTTGAGGAATTTAATTTGAAAAATCCCAGGGCATCTTGATGAATTTATAAATGAGGTGAGAGAACTAACAGTGTATAGTGTTTTGACTTTGAAGCTGTTGAGATTTTCAGATTATCTATTTTGAAGAAATGACTTGAATTCTACTTGGCCTGCTCTGTTAAGCACGTTAATTCCTGCATGCTGGCATTCCATATGTATTTTAAACCAGTTTGAAATAAAACTTTTTCTGCAGTGGATTGGATGGCATTTTAATTTCATTCACGAAACCAATTTTCAGTTGTTTTAAGGTTTCTGTTGAAGCCCGATTTACTGCCTTCCAAAGCATGTCATCGATTTTTTCTTTTTTTTTTTTTTTATCTCAGTTAGTACGAGTGATAGGTCTGCTGTTTAAGGCTTGGGTGAGACTATCACAAGTGACAGTTTCTGGCATAAAACAAGGCCTTCCTGTTATGATAAATGAAATGTAATTAAGTGTATTAGGATAATGTAAAGCGAAACGGGAGACAAAGCGTTTCTTAGCCAGAGTATCCAGACAGCCCACCTTCCTGCTCAGAATGGATTTGGATTAGCACAGCGATGGAGGGATTTTTTTCCCCTCAGGTCATTATTATTGGGTAATTTGGACTTTTCTTCAAATTTCACTTGAATGAAGCGCCTTAAGCAGAAACAGCTGGGCATGTAAAAGCCAGCATCCGAACTCTTACCAAGCAATAAAAAGAGGAATAAGAATTTATAATTGGATGGCATCTTTCATCCAGATGGGTTTGACAGCATGTAAAGTCCTCGTATAGAAAAGGCAGCAGATGTACGGCGGGGTGCTTAGCGATCGCGGCTGTGGTCCAGTTACATTTGAAGTGGACACCCCCACAACCCCCAGAACCTTTCACCACCACCAAAGTGCTGAAGGGGCAGCAAAGGAGAGGCGCTCGGGCCCCGACCCTCTCCCCGTGGCTTCTGCTGGACCACACTGGCCCCGTCTTTCTCCCCAGTGTGCCTCCCGCCACGAGCATCACGAAATGTCCTCTAACTTAGATCGTGGGGCTGCTTAGGCAGCTGACATGTGGCCGATATTTTACAGAGGCAGATTGAAAAGTTCTAACACTCACGAGAGCCTCATTCCTCGGAAAGATTAGATTGAGATGACAAGATTAGATTGAGAAGGTCCCCAAGGCAGGGTCTGGTGCTTGCCAGTGTGTTGATGAGCAGCGGGGTGATGGAGCCTAACCAGTGATCCCCAGATCTGACCCCTGCCTGGGCCTCGCTCGGAGGAGGGGGGCTTCGTCCCCTGGATGGGGAGAGGGAGATGTATGCTCTTTTCGGGGTCTTTTATTGTGTTTGAGGTAAATCGTTCTGTGTCAGGATGTCGAGAGAGATTAAATCATCCACTCACTGTGGACTTGTCGTTCATTCGTTTTGTTTATATTTTAACATAATAGCTAAGGGAAAATCCAAACAATAAGGCTGCTGGAGTTCCCGTTGTGGCTCAGCGGGTTAAGGACCTGACATTGTCTCCGTGATGATGCAGGTTCGATGATTTCCTGGCCTCACTCAGTGGGCTCAGGATCTGGTGTCGCTGTGGCTGTGGCACAGGTCGCAGATGCAGCTCCGATTCAAACCCTAGCCTGGAAACTTCCATATGCTGCAGGTGCGGCTGTAAAAACAAAACCAAACAACAAAACCCCAGTACGGCTGGTGGGGACTGGGGGTGGATTAGGGAGTAGGTTTCTTTGGGGAGTGATGAGAATGTTCTGGAGGAGTTCCCGTCGTGGCTCAGTGGTTAACGAATCCGACTAGGAACCATGAGGTTGTGGGTTCAATCCCTGGCATTGCTCAGTGGGTTAAGGATCTAGTGTTGCCGTGAGCTGTGGTGTGGGTCGCAGACGCGGCTCGGATCTGGCATGGCTGTGGCTGTGGTGTAGACCAGCAGCTACAGCTCCGATTAGACCCCTAGCCTGGGAACTTCCATATGCCGCAGGTACGGCTCTAAAAAAGACAAAAAAAAAAAAAAGAATGAGAATGTTTTGGACCTGGATGGAAATGGTGGCTACACAATGTTGTGGGTATGTTCAGTGCTGCTGACTTATGGCCTTAATTTATTTATTTTTATTTATTTATTTTTTTTGCCATTTCTTGGGCCGCTGCCGTGGCATATGGAGGTTCCCAGGCTAGGGGTCAAATCGGAGCTGTAGCCGCCGGCCTACACCACAGCCACAGCAACTTGGGATCCGAGCTGTGTCTGTGACCTACACCACAGCTCACAGCCACACCGGATCCTCAACCCACTGAGCAAGGCCAGGGATCGAACCTGCACATTCAGCAGGTTCTAGGACTTTGCTGCCTGAGTGAGCGTGCACAGGAGCCGGGCTTCTTAGCAAAAAAAACCCCAAAAAGTGCAGAGAGGAGGAGTCAGGGAATTGGTGGCTTCAATGGTCAGGAAAGGGCTCTACAGTTACTGCTCCAAAAAATTGTCATAATGGCTAATCTGTCTCTAAGTTTTAAGCTTTGGCTTTATTCATTGATGTCTTCCTACCCTCCCATGCTTAAAAATAACTCAGAAGTTATATCCATCAGTTTAGAGCAGCGCTGTCCAATAGAAATAAGAATCTGAGCCATCTATGGAATTTTACATTTTCCAGTAGCCATATTTTTAAAAAGGCAAAAGTAAAAAGAAATACATGAAATTAATTTTAATCACAAACTTTCTTTTTTTTTCTTTCTTTCTTTTTTTTTTTTGTCTTTTTTCATTTTAGGGCCACAACCTGGGTGTATGGAGATTCCCAGGCTAGAGGCCTAATCGGAGCTGTAGCCACCGGCCTACGCCACAGCCACAGCAACTCTGGATCCGAGCTGCATCTGCGACCTACACTACAGCTCACAGCAACACCGGATCCTCAACCCACTGAGCAAGGCCAGGGATCGAACCTGCGTCCTCATGGATGCTCATCAGGTTGGTTTCCGCTGAGCCACAACGGGAACCCCTAATCACAAACTTTCTTTAAATACTTTCCTTAAATACTGTGTCAGTATCAGCCTAGAGAGTCCAGTATGTCCAAAACAGAATCCTTTCAACATGTAATCAGTGTAAAAATGATTCCTGAGATCTTTCCTTTTCCTTTTTTTTTTTTGTACAACGTCTTCAAAATCCGGTGTGTCTTTTATGCTTAACAGCGCATCTCAGTCTGGACTGGTCGCCTTCAAGTGCTCAAAAGCCACAAGGGGCTAGTGGCCATGGTGGGGGGTGGGGAAGGTGGGGGGGGTGCAGATCTAGAAGTTACTGTTCTTGTCAGACTCTGGGCATCAGAAAGAGATGCTCTGTCGTGGAAGTGAGGACCCTCCCCCCTGCACGTTAGAATATCAGCAACAGCATCGGTCAGGCGCCCTTACAGAGACGTCAGCGCCTGACCTAAGAAGCATGAGTCTTTTCCGTTGTGTGGGTGAGAAACCTGAGCTTCTTATGGCCTAAGGACGCTGGTTTATTCCTGCCGAGGAAGGCTGCTGAACTGCCGTTCTGCTTCCCACTTGTCCCGGATAGACCCTGGGAAGTCTCTGATCCGGGGGGAAGGATTCATGCCGCTGCAAAAGGAACCCCGTCTCCTTTTATACACTAGAGAGTGAGGCTCGGAGCAGTAAGTTACTCCTTAACTCTCCTGGCTGCTTCACAGGAAAGTCAACAGTGGCCCTTGAACAAGAGCCACGCGAGCAGAGAGCTCCTTTGACGTGCAGATTACAACCAGCAGTGGGGGGCCCTTCCTGTGCCCATCTCCTGATCTGTATCAGATCTGTATCAGCCGTGCTTGGCCATGTGGTTGAACGTGACGTGGCATCCCTCCCTTGAAACCATGGAAACGGACAGACTGGTTCACCAACTTAGCCGCTCAGCCCCAGGACAAGCTCTGGCCAGACACCAATTCCAGAAATCTGGAATTGCCCCCAGCCAGTGTCTCTCCCGCCGCAGCTCACTTGGGTAGTAAAGTCAGTGGTGACCGGATGGCAGCCCAATGTTCATTAGACCCCTTCGTCACTTTGGACGTGTTTCTATCTTCGGTCCAAGAGCTGTGAAGGAAGGAGGACCTACGGATCCGGGAACCCTCAAGGACACGCTTAATTTGCTTTTCCTTCCATAGCACTAACTCTGGAGATGGTATGGACAAGAAAACAAAACAAAACAAAAGTGCACCTGAGGAGTTCCCGTTGTGGCTCAGCAGAAACAAATCCACTTGGGAACCATGAGGTTGTGGGTTTGATCCCTGGGCTTGCTCAGTGGGTTAAGGATCTGGCTTTGCTGTGGCTCAGGTGTAGGCCTGCGGATACAGCTCCGATAGGACCCCTAGCCTGGGAACCTCCATAATGCCATGGGTGTGGCGCTGAAAAGACAAAAGGCAAAAAAAAAAGTGCATCTGGAAGTCCTGTCCTGGCTCAGCAGAAACGAATTCAACTGGCATCCATGAGGACGGAGGTTCCATCCCTGGCCTCGTTCAGGGGGTTAAGGATCCAGCGTTGCTGTGCTGTGGTTGTGGTGTAGGTCACAGACATGGCTCAGATCCCACATGGCTGTGGCTGTGGTGTAAGGCATCGGCTATGGCTCTGATTGGACCCCTAGCCCGGGAACCTCCATATGCAGAGGGTATGGCCCAAAAAAGATTAAAAAAAAAAAAGCCAAAAAAAATTTTTTTTTTAATTTTAGTTAAGTAAAAACTTCACTTGCAAAAACAACTATTTGCGTTGAAACAATTTCAGGCAAATCAATTTGGCATTTCTAGGCACAGACGGATCATGACTAATTGTACAATGTTTAGCTGGCGTTTTGAAATAGGAATATTGATGAGACCCCATTGTCTTGTCTGTTCACGTAGCCTTTTATCCACGCAGAGTCTGAGGCTGTGGTCGGTTCTGACTTTCACACGCGTAGCCTGTGACCCCCAAATGCCATGGTGGCTACAGCTGCACAAACGGGAGCTTTGACAAGATGCACAAAATACTGCGGACATGGGAGTGGGAGCAGCCTTCCAGAAAAGGCTTCACTTAGGGGAGGCCAGGTCTGGGAGGGAAGAGGGGAGAGGCCTTCCCAAAGTAGATTTAAAAGAAGGAAGAGTATTTGAGGCTTGGGAGAGAAAACCACAATTATTGGCTGTGGGCTGCTCTCCCCACGGCTCATGCTTGGTGTTAGCTGACCCGCTTTCTAGTTTGAACCCTGGATGGAGATGTCACTGCACAGCTTTGGTGGCTCCCAGAGCCCCGGTTGTATAAGTCAAGGTTGGTTGGAGACAAGCTCAGTGTCCCCCTGGAGACCCCAGTTTCTAACTTACCAGCAAGATATTTCATAAATGTGTCCTTCCGTGATCTGATGGACGTCCTTGCAGGAGCTCCGTTCCAGGGCGGGGGGGGGGGGGGGGGGGGGAAGCAAGCTGATGGTTCTTGGCCCATGCAGTGCTTGTCGTCGGATATGATAACCTGGGACAAGGCCCAGAGACAGCAGGTATAAGCAGGGCAGAGCAGCAGACAGGACGAGATGTGAAAATGCACCCAGGACATGGTGCTCATAAAAGAATAACTTGGGTGTGTGTGTTTCTTCAGGATGGAAGATGTGGATTTAACAGGAAGTTTCTCCCGTCCTTGGCATCCCAGAGCGTTTCATCTGCATCCTCCTGGCGAAAAGGGAAGCTGTGTCAAATTCTAGCCCATTTGAGTTCCCTGGCGGCCTAGGGGTTAAGAATTCAGCAATGTCACTGCTATGGCTTGAGTTCAGTCCCTGGCCTGGGAACGTTCACGTGCTGTGGGCATGGCCAAAATTTTTTTTTTTTTTAAAAACCAAGCACATGAGTTTTAAACATTGGTGCGTGAATGGGGCCAATGTGATAGGATATTTGAAATTGTGATGGAATTGAAAAAACCTAGGAAATAGGAGCTTTCAGCAGTGAACACCTTCTGCTTTGGATGGCTCTCCTTCCAAGTCTTGACATGGAGGGAACACCCCGGCCTCGTCTTTCTGGGTTATACAGGTGTATACACTGACAGGTGTATACACTGTGCCATTTAGACATGCCTGCCATGTAGAGGAATGAGCAATGGAATGGGAAAGTGTTCTGAAAATCATGGAAGCGTTACCAGTGGAAGAGAGCAAATGGTTTTTATCCATAATCATTGCAAAGAATCTTTTTTTTTTTTACACTTTTAATTTTAGTAAAAGACACTCAATAGAAAGTTTGCCACGTTAAGCAGTTTTAAGTGTACGTTCCGTCCCGTCCCTCTGTTCACACCTCGGTGCCGTCACCTTCAGAACTTGTTCGTCTTAGAAAAGGAAACTCTGCAGCTGTTGATCGACAGCTTCCCGTGTCCTTCTCCCTCAAGCCTCTGGCAGCAGCCTTTTCACTTTCTGTGTCTGTGAATTTGATGGTTCTAGGGGCCTCATCAAAGTGGAATCGTGCCGCATTTGTCTTTTTGTGCCTGGCTCATTGCGCTGAACATAGTTTAGGATCCACGCCTGATGTGATGTGTCAGAGTGTGCTTCCTTTTTAGGGCTGAGTCGTATTCCATTGTGTGGCTATACCACATTTGTTTATTTGTTCATCTGTTGATGGACGTGTGGGCTGCTTCTCCCTTTTGGCTGTAGCGAATAATGATAGGAACATGCATGGACACATACCTCTTCAGGGGCCTGCTTTCCATTTTTTTTTTTTTGGGGGGGGAGGTATATATATCCAGAAGTGGAATTGTTGGATCATAGGGTAATTCTATTTGTAATTGTTTGAGGACCTGCCATGCCGTTCTTCTGGCAGCTGTGTCATTTTATACTTCCATGAGCAGGACCCGAGAGTTCCAATGTCTCCACATCCTTGCCAATATTTGCTGTTTTCTGTTTTTGTTTTCATAGTAGCCATCCTTAGAGGTTTAAGGTGCAAACCTTTTTTTTTTAAGATTAATGGACAAAGCCATTGAGTGCCATTTGTTTGTCATAAGTCAGTGCCTTTTAAGAAATTATTCTTTTGGAGTTCCTCAGTGGCTCAGTGGGTTACGGATATGGTGTTGTCACTGCTGGGGTGAGGGTTCAATTCCTGGCACAAGAATTTCTGCATGCCATGGGCATGGCTTAAAAAAAAAATATCTTTCTTCAAAGCGGACTCCTTTTTTTTTTTTTTGGCCGCACCTGCAGCATATGGAAGTTCGTAAGCTAGGGGTTGCATTGGAGGTGGTAGCTGCTGGTCTACACCACAGCCACAGCAACGCAGGATCTGAGCTGCATCTGAAACCTACCCTGCAAAGCCGGATCCTTAACCCACTGAGCAAGGGAGGCCAGTGATGGAACCCTCATTCTCATGGATACGAGTCAGGGTCCTAACTCATGGAACCACAGTGGGAACTCCCAATGCATTTTGATGTCATAGGCTTCCTCTGTGTGGCTTTGGAGAACTTTTCGAATCAACTGTTGTTTAGGCAACCACAGCTTTGATGGAACATCTCAAAAAAACCTCTTCTCCCAAACCTTAAAAATTGTAGAAATTGTCTTTGAAAAAAATTACACATTGTTCTTCTGTCACCAGTGAGTTTTGGACTCAGGCACAGGTGACAGTCAACAGGTAAGTCATTTCAGGATGGTAGGCAGACAATGAAAATGGTAGTGGACTCTATGGTATTGTCTGTTTTTGAAATGTGTGAGCGAAGGAGCTGTCCAGCAGGAGAGAGGCAATTATAAAAAGCTTTGTTTGCACATAATGTACCATAATTCTTTGTTGCAGTGTAAGTAGAAGTGAAGCGTCTGGTGTGTGCTCTTGTGCATTCGTGTGTGTATGTGTGTGTGTGTGTGTGTGTGTGTGTGAGAGAGAGAGAGAGACTGGGGGGTGTTTCTTGGGTAGGACAAACATGGCTCTGTTTACCCCTGAAACTCCCTTGCTTACGGTACAAGAGAAAAATACATACTTGCCGACGGCAGGCGGTTTTAAGAGCTGGGATAGCGTGACATCATCCAGCAGAGTTAAATATCAGTTGAGCAGCTGGTGTGAGAGCGGTTTGCAATGAGTTACGAGGCTCTGAAACGTTCCGAGTGGGTTTACGTACGCCCTTTGTGGCGATGGTATGAAGACTTGCGTTTAGCCTAAGTGTTTGTTTTAATGAGGTATTGCCATGTAGCACACACGCAAATGAAAAACACATGATGGACCCCAGGCAAGAGAGAAGCAATAACTCTACAGATTTTTGAAGAAGACCAGTCATAGCACAGGCTACCATTATAACAGAAAAAATAACAAGAATTTTAATGCAGTTGTCTGGCCAACTATATTAATTTAAACTGAATGCCTTTTAAAAAATATTATAGCTGTGAGGCAGGACGTTCCATGGGCCAAGCATCTTCAAAACCTTCATTTTTAGAGGATTCATTGAAAATTATTGAAGTGGGGGCACTGCTTGCCCGTATGTGCATTTGGAGGAACCGCTGAAAAGTCTTTGATCCTTCTTGTGAGGCTTCTTTGACACGAAGAAGCTAAAATAAGCAGGTGGACTTCTTTGCATTTATATCAGGGCACGGCCGATGGATTGACCGATGGCAGACACGCGATGGAGAATTCTAGAATCAGAACCCCGGGCGGTGCCTTCCCGGCAGCTCTTTCCATTGCCTGGACCACGTGTGACTTGAGTTCACGTTCGGTGATGTGTCGCATCTCCCTTGCTCTCATTTGGAAATGTTTCTTAGGAAAGGGCCTCTGTGACCTCACTTGGGTATTTCTCTTGGATTCTAATAATTCTCGCCAGGGGGGGGGGATAGCACATTTTTGTGTATATCCTTTAATTTAGAAATCTGAAATTTCAAGGACTCTTCTTCATCTTCATCTAAAAAGCAGAAGGAAACCCAGAGATAAAAAGGAAGCTGTGCCTTCAGGAAGCTCGGAGCTTACCAAGCAGTTAAGTTTTACCAAAAGTCTCTAGTCCGTTGAGGGAGTTCCCGTCGTGGCTCAGTGGTTAACGAATCCGACTAGGAACCGTGAGGTTGTGGGTTCAATCCCTGGCCTTGCTCAGTGTGTTAAGGATCCAGCATTGCCGTGAGCTTGTGGTGTGAGTCGCAGACACGGCTTGGATCCCGCATTGCTGTGGCTGTGGTATAGGCCAGCAGCTACAGCTCCAATTCGACCCCTAACCTAGGAACCTCCATATACCAAGGTTGTGGCCTTAAAAAGCAAAAAAAAAAAAAAAAAAAAAGACGAAAGTCTCTAGTCCGTTGAGAAGCTGACATAAAGTGTCGAGTCCTTTGAGAAGCTGACATAACATTGGGAAGCTTGATGGGGCAAGGGATGTAATTTTATCATTTGATTTTTTTAGCATATTTCTTTTGAGTTTGCCTCACACAAAACCACCGATGAAAATGTCAGGGAGATCCTGCCTTCTCTGTGGAGAGACCCTTGAATTCCAGGAACGTGGAGCTGGGAGGGAGCTGTGAGTGTGTAAAGGCCAGGTCCTCAAAGCTTCCTTCTCGTCAAAATATCTGAGGTGACACATGGTCTGCTCTGAACCTGCACACACCCAGCGACTGACAACCAGAAACCCTCGCTCTCAGCCCTTCTCCTCCCTCCAGACCCTGAAGCTTCTCCTGACACCCCAGCCTTGTCCATAAAGCGGCCCCTTTCGAATCTTCTACAAAGAATCACCTTTTCCAGTTGTTTCAGCTGAAGGATAACACAGGCTCTGGAGGCTTCTTTCCGTTCTGAGAAATCACCTCTAGGAGCAACTTGAGAAATCATTTTCCATCAGTTGAAAAGCAGCCCACAGACACGTTTCCCCCCCTAAAGAGTCTCTTCATCTCCAGCTACTGGGTCTTTATTACGTGAAAAAATAAATCAATATTTTTTTTCCCCTGCAGCAGAAATGCGCATCTTGGACTCACATATTAACAGTTCAGGAGTTCCCGTCGTCACGCAGCAGGAATGAATCTGACTGGGAACCACGAGGTAGTAGGTTCGATCCCTGGCCTCGCTCAGTGGGTTATGGATCTGGCGTTGTCATGAGCTGTGGTGTAGGTAGCAGATGCGGATCAGATCCGGCCTTGCTGTGGCTGTGGTGTAGGTTGGCAGCTGTAGCTCTAATTCGACCCCTAGCCTGGGAACCTCCACATGCTGCTTAGTGCGGCCCTAAAAAGCAAAAACAAACAAACAAACAAAAAACAACAAAAAAACCCAGTTCATCCTGTCAAAACTTACATGCTTCCTGCTATTGTCATTTGTCCCTCTGTGTCTGTGAATAATGGGGAAAGGTCTCCCCGATGTTAGATCGGTCTGGGTAAGAATTGAGCTCTCTCGCAAGCTTATTCCCTTTGCTGCTTCCTGGCCTCAGAATAACCAAGAAAATACAACATACTGGTTATACTGGCATGACTTGGTTTTGCGTTGAGAGGCCAGAGAGAGGAGCGGTATGATAATATTTTTCTTTTTTTACATTTTGTTTTCTCTGATGAAGTGAATTGTCTATGGGGTAGGTACCAGTGAAAGCGTGCCTTTGTGGAGCTCTTTCTGGACCGGGTTCTGCCCGACCCCCCACGCTTCGGTTCTGTGGAACGTGTTTCCTGAGCTGTGATGTGTAATTGGAAACAGCCATGTTCCCAGCAGCCCTGGACTCTGAAGCAGGGTCCAGACTTTTTTTTCCCAGCTTTGTTCATTCTTCATTTGTCCCTGTGCCATGCGTTTTTAAAAATTGAATTCAAATTTGCAGCTTTTAAAAGAAAACCACAAGAACATGCTTTTTAATCTCTTGAGGTTTGGTTGCCCCTGTTCTGCATATAAATTCGCAATTGCTTTAATAGAGCCAAGCCAGGCTTCTAAAACAATTAAAAGGGGCATTTCTTTCTTCATTTCGGTTTGAAAAAGCAAGCCTTTGACTGGTTAAGGAAGAGCGTGCCTGACCGGAGCAAAGCAGAGCTTCTCGCCCCCGGGGCGAGTCGGAGGGGTAAGGGTGGCTCTGTATGCGGATCCCTCGTCAAAGTGTCAGGGCAGGGTCAACCCTTGTTTTCAGTGGTAACTTTAGCCTGCAGTCAGAGTCCAACCTTGGGGGGGGTTGGACAATCAAGTCCTGGAAAAACTGTGTGGCCACATGTCGAGTGATGTCACCGGTGGCAGGGGGGGAAGGTTACAGAGCGAAGATGAAGACTCCTAGGGCTTATTTTAGTTGTGACCTGTTTGTGATTATCCCACTGGGGCGGGGGTCACTTTGAATAATGATGCCTTGACATCCCTTCCCTGGGGGATCCACACCACTGGTCTCCAGATGTGTGAGGGCAGGCGCTTCGAGCCGTCCCCTGTGACCTACACGTGGGCAGACTCTGCGTCCATGTGTCCCTGCCGAGGGACAGCCAGACCCGAAACCCACTCTCCCCAGGAAACAAAGGTCTCCATCCCGATGACTCCTAACTAACAGTCATGTCCCCGGGGCCCCGTCCGTGTTCCTTGAGCATCACGGCGGGCATGGGCTGTCGCTTAGCAACTGACAAGGAGGAACTCTCTTGGTCCTTTCGAGCTAAATACTCAACATAGGAGCACTTTCCGAGATGGGGGTTTTTGTATTTACGTGTGTTAACGACAAAACCCCGGATGGGGCTTTGGAGATCATTGCCCTTGCGGATTGTTCCATTTTCACCTTAATAGGGATTCTTTTATTTTTCTTTATTTTTCTTTTATTTTATTTTGCTTTTTAGGGCGGCACCCGAAGCATATGGAGGTTCCCAGGCTAGGTGTCACATTGGAGCTGTAGCTGCCAGGCTACACCACAGCCACAGCCACGCCAGATCCAAGCCACGTCTGCGACCTACATTGCAGCTCACAGCAACGCCAGATCCTTAACCCACTGAGCAAGGCCGGGGATCGAACCCACAACCTCATGGTTCCTGGTCGGATTGGTTTCCCCCACGCCACGATGGGAACTCCCTTAATGAGGATTCGAATAAGGATTTCTAATAAGAATCCGAAAACTATGCAAAACTACTGAGGTCAAATCCACTCTGTAGAAGCAGCTTGCTTTCCAGGCTCTGTCGCTGTCATCGGGAACAGCGGGAACAGCCGTGTGCTAGATGAATATGTGACAGTCCGTGTCTGAGAGGTTTACGGCGATGAAGACGTTGGCTCCTCTCAAAGAACCCTAACAGTGTAGACCACGGATGGAGCGAAACTCAGATTTCTGCCTGCCCAGCCCTCACCCAGTGGAAGCATCTTCCCTGAAGCATCCCGACAGGTGGTATGCGACCTTTTCTTGACGCTTTCTTCTGCTGGAGAAACCTTTTGGCCTTTCTGTGAAGTTCACCCCTTGGTCTTAGAGAGACTTTTCCCAAACTGCTAAAACGCAAAGCAGATTTTAAAATGATATACGTTAAAAAAAAAATAAAATGATATACATAGGAAATCCCACTGTTTTTTGGCTGAACCATTTACCCACGCTTTTCATAAACATTTACATAGAAAACTGTCTGAAAAAATATTGCTCAAAAGGTTGACAGTGCTTTTCTTATTTCCTTTATCCCTGAAACATTTGCTCTGAATTAACTGAAAGGCAACCTTGGGATCTTTTCATATAGTTAAAAGACCATCCTATGATTAGGCCAATCTCATGTACTCTAAATGAAGCTCTGTGTTTTAGCTAAATTTTGTCAAGAAAGAGATTTAAATGTTAATGATACCAAGCTCAATAAACAGTGGTTTTTGAAAAGTTTGCTCTAGCTTCCTAGTACTAACCCGGCGACCCATTATGGGTTGATTTGTGTCCCCACAAAACTGGTTTGTTGAAGTTCCAGCCCTCAGCGCCTCGGAATGTGACCCTGTTTAGAAATGGGGTCATCACAGATGCAGTTAGTTAAGAATAAGTCATCGTGGCGTTCCTGTTGTCGGTTAGCAGGTTAAGAACTGGACCTTGTCTCTGTGAGGATGTGGGATTGATCCCTGGCCTCGCTCAGTGGGTTAAGGATCTGGCGTTGCCACAAGCTGCGACGTAGGTCACAAATGTGGCTTGGATCTGGTGTTGCTGTGGCTGTGGTGTAGGGCCTCAGCTGCAGCTCCAATGTGACCCCTAGCCTGGGAACTTCCATATATGCTACAGATACAGCCCTAAAAAGAAAAAAGAAAAAAAAGAGAAGGAATTGGTCTCTGTGAGGTTGGGGTGGGCCCTCATCCAAGATGACTGGTGTCCTTTTATCAAAAGGGGAGGTTTGGAGGCAGATACACACACACACACACACACACACACACACGCACACAGCCATGTAACGAAGGCAGAGATCAGGGTGAGGCATGTGTCTATAAGCCAGGGGACCCTGAAGATGGCCAGCAAACACCAGAAGCTGGGAGAGAGGTCTGGATCAGAGCCATCTTTACAGCCTCAGAAAGACCCACCCTGCTGACACCTTGACTTCTGGCTCCACCCTGAGACAGTACATTTCTGGTGTTTAAGCCCCCTCAGTCTGGGGAACTTTGTCACGGCAGCCGTAGGATGCTCGTACACGCTCATGGACGTGAAGTCGCTTATCTGGAGCTCCCCACCGTGCCTAACGCGTTGGCCTGTTGGACCCAACGCCACAAGATCCCACCTGTTGGACCAACAGGGATGTTTAGCAACCCCTGACCTGAGAGCTTTTCTGGGCAAGACCATTCACACGATTTTGGGTCACCCTTTGGTCTTTAACAGGCCTGGCCCTTTATGGAACATTCCAGCTCTTTCTTTGGCTTCTCTCCAAAGAGAAGTGGGCTGGAGGGGGTTCCATTAATGGGGAGCAGAGGCAGAAACTACTGTGGGTTGGCAGTGAGCCATGTAACCTCTTGGGATCCTCACTTGTGACCGTGGTCCTGGGTGGCATCAGCTGTGAGGCATCCTGGCCGGGAGTTCCATGTTTTGAGGGATGATGTGGGGTGTTACCCATCAGCGTGCTAGGAGCATTATTCCGCTACTCATTGAGCAGAAGGCTCTCTGCCCCTAGGGATTTAAGACTGGAGGGCGTGCTACAGCCCTGTTGCCTGGGCTTCCTCAGAAATGCTGACTCGGGGCTCTGCGGAGGGGCTCCTGCCTTCCATCTCCACCTGTCCCCAGGGATGCTGATGCTGCGGGTCCAGAGAGCCCGTTTTAGAGCGGCTTTGACCTCCTGGGTCTGGACTATGGTATTGACTCCAGTCCAGGGGGGATGTTTTCTTCTCACCGCTTGAGTTGGATATTATGTCCTGGAAGGTCACCCAGGACCGGTGAGAGACAGACCTGGCCGGTGGTGTCCAGGGACATGTCACGGAAGTCCTCCTTTTCCCACCGGGTGTCCCTCCTGGGAAATTACCCTCCCACTGACTCTCTTCTTATAAGCTGGCAGGCTTCTGGAGTTCCCGTCATGGCTCAGTGTTAACCAACCCGACTAGTATCCATGAGGACGAGGGTTCCATCCCTGGCCCTGCCCAGTGGGTTAAGGATCCAGCATTGCCATGAGCTGTGGTGTAGGTCACAGATGTGGCTTGGATCTGGCGTTGCTGTGGCTGTGGCATAGGCTGGTGGCTACAGCTCCGACTGGACCCCTACCTTGGGAAACTCCATATGGCGTGCGTGTAGCCCTAAAAAGACAAAAGACAAAAAAAAAATTTTTTAATTTAAAAAAATAAATAAATTCTTAGTAGATGGAAAAACTTCTGTGAGTCATCCTGTTTTTCTTAGCACTTTGACTAGTAAGATGCTCAGGATGCAGATTTTTCTCGACTGCTACAGATTCACTCAGAATTCCTGACATGATTTTCCAATTCTTAAGATGATTTTTTGGAGGGAGGGGTGCTGCTTGGTTTTGTTCTTTCATATGTTCTAATAATATTTGTATAACTGTATTTCTTACTCTTTTTTATGGAAAGGTAACATTTTCTTTTCTTTTTATTTTTTTCATTTTTAATGGCCACACCTGTAAATATGGAAGTTCTTGGGCCAGGACGTCCCGAGCTACAGCTTCCACCTATGTCACAGCTGCAGCAACACAGCTTCCTTAACCCACTGCGCAAGGCCAGGGCTCAAACCTGTGCCTCTGCAGCAACCTGAGCCATTGTAGGCAGGTTCTTAGCCTATTGTGCCACAGTAGGAACTCCTGGAGAAGTAACATTTTCTTTGTGTTTTTTATATAATGATTTTTATTTGTTTTTCATTATAGCTGGTTTACAGTGTTCTGTCAATTTTCTACTGTACAGCATGGCGACCCAATTAGACATACATGTGTAGATTTTTTTTCTCACATTTTCATGCTCCATCATAAGTGACTCGATACAGTTCCCGGTGCTACCCAGCAGGATCTCATTGCTTATCCATTCCAAAGGCAATAGTTTGCATCTATTAACCCCAAGTTCCCAATCCATCCCACTCTCTCCTCCTCCCCCTTGGCAACCAGGAGTCTATTCTCCAAGTCCATGATTTTCTTTTCTGTGGAAAGGTTCATTTGTGCCATATATTAGATTCCCGATATAAGTGATATCACATGGTGTTTATCTTTCTCTAGTTCCATCCATGTTGCTGCAAATGGCATTATTTTGTTCTTTTTTATGGCTGAATAGTATTCCATTGTGTATATGTACCATATCTTAATCCATTCATTTGTCAAAGGACATTTAGGTTGTTTCCCATGTTTGGGCTATTGTGAATAGTGCCCAGTGAACATGCGGGTGCATGTGTCTTTTTCAAGGAAAGTTTTGTCCAGATATATGCCCAAGAGTGGGATTGCTGGGTTATAGGGTAGTTCCATATATAGATTTTTAAGTTATCTCCATACTGTTCTCCGTAGTAGTTGTACCAATTTACATTCTCATCAACAGTGCAGGAGGGTTCCCTTTTCTCCACACCCCCTCCAGCATTTTTTATTTGTGGACTTATTGATGATGGCCATTCTGACTGGCGTGAGGTGGTATCTCATGGTAGTCTTGATTTGCATTTCTCTAAAAATTAATGATGTTGAGCATTTTTGCATGTGCTTGTTGGCCATGTATATGTCTTCTTTGGAGAAATGTCTATTCAAAATGTTTATTTTGCCCATTTTTCCATTGGGTTGTTGGCTTTTTTGGTGTTGAGCTGTATAAGTTGCTTGTATATTCTAGAGATTAAGCCCTTGTCAGTTGCATCATTTGAAACTATTTTCTCCCATTCTGTAAGTTGTCTTTTTGTTTTCTTTTTGGTTTCCTTTGCTGTGCAAAAGCTTGTCAGTTTGATTAGGTCCCATTGGTTTATTTTTGCTTTTATTTCTGTTGCTTTGGGAGACTGACCTGAGAAAACATTTGTAAGGTTGATGTCAGAGAATGTTTGGCCTATGTTCTCTTCCAGGAGTTTGATGGTGTCTAGTCTTACGTTTGAGTCTTTAAGCCATTTTGAGTTTATTTTTGTGCATGGTGTGAGGGTGTGTTCTAGTTTTATTGACTTGCATGCAGCTGTCCAGGTTTCCCAGCAATGCTTGCTGAAAAGACTCTCTCTTCCCCATTTTATATTCTTGCCTCCTTTGTCAAAGATTAATTGACCGTAGGTGTCTGGGTTTATTTCTGGGTTCTCTAGAAGTACCATTTTCATCACAAAGTTAATAATCGTAAATATTTTAGTAAATATTGTTAGGAAAAAGAAAAAGAAAACCTTTCTAGCCCCATCACCTCAGAAGTAATATCTGTTCTTTTTAGGTATTAGTCTTCTAGTTATTTAAGTTTAATGAAACACATTTATATAAGGATATAACACATTTATTTTAAAAAATAAAATTAAAATTTTTGAAATTAGTGAACTTGAAACCATTTCGCTTAGAGTTTTATGAATTGCTGTATATGTTTATCACAGAATCATGAGTATCGTGTCTGTTGTGACATAGTTTCCTATGACATGGTAAAGATGCTGTATATTCTTAGAGTCCTACTTTGACTCTTTTCGTTTCTAGTTTTTCTCTATCATGAACAAAATCGTGATTAATATTACAGTAAATGCATTTAATTTGTCTATTATAAATTCCAGAAAAGGATTTATTTGGTGTGAGAGACAGAGACAGAGAGAGAGACAGAGACAGGGAGAGACAGAGAGAGAGACAGAGAGGGGGTGAGACAGAGAGGGAGAGGGACAGAGAGAGAGAGACAGAGAGAGAGAGACAGAGAGACAGAGAGAGTCAGAGACCGAGACAGAGAGGGGGCGAGACAGAGAGGGAGAGGGACAGAGAGAGAGACAGAGAGAGAGAGACAGAGAGACAGAGAGAGTCAGAGACCGAGGCAGAGAGGGGGCGAGACAGATCGATGCGGAGTGGAGCTTACATCTCTGCCCTGGCCACCTCTGCCTCTTTCCCTGCTTCCGGGCTTGTGGTCCACTCGTGGCTGCTTATACTTTCCTTGGCATTTAATCCCCGTCCTCCACCACGGCTCAGAGCAGAGAGATCCTGGAGTTCCTTTCCTTGACTTTCCCCGGCACCGCCCTCAGGCGCAGCATCCGTGCGGGTAACAGACCGCAGCCTTTGCTCTCCAGGACCCTTTTACCATCCCGCCTGTCTTTGAGTTCACTCCCCGGCATTCTAGAGTTACCATTCCCCTACTGTAGTCCAAATAGAATTCTATTTTTTTTTAAAATGGATTCCTGGAGTTCCCACCTTGGTGCAGCAGGTCATTGCAGCGGCTCGGGTTGCTGGGGAGGTGAGGGTTCCATCCCTGCCCCGGTGCAGTGGGTTAAGGATCCCTCATTACCACAGCTGGGGCATAGGGTGCAGCTGTGGCTTGGATTCGATCCCTTGCTCGGGAGCCTCCATATGGCTCGGGTGTGGCCGAAAAAAAGAATGGATTCCTAAGATATCCCTGTTAACCTCATTGCCTTAAGAGAAAAAACAAGCTTTTTTTTTTTTTTTTTTTGCTTTTTAGGGCTGCACTCAGTGGCATATGGAAGTTCTAGGGGGTCAAATCAGAGCTACAGATGCAGCCAGCAGCCTGTGCCACAGCCACAGCAACGCCAGATGGGAGCCTCATCTGTGACCTACACCATAACTCACGGCAGCACCGGATCCTCAACCCCTTGAGCGAGGTTAGGGATCGAACCCACATCCTCGTGGGTACTAGTTGGATTGGTTTCTGCTGCGAGACAAGGGCAACTCCCAAAAAAACAAGCTTGATGTTTGACTCAGCCCCTCATGGGCTTGTGGTCTATCTTTTCATACCCACAGATGGATCGTAGCCCAAACGACAGGTGAAGGCTGCAGCTCTAGGCTTCCTTTCTCCCTCCTCTTGGCCAGTTCTAGGATCCGATGGGAGATCAGGATTCTCCCGATAGAAATATGCCTCTTCTCCCGGGGTAAGGAGCCATCCTGGCTGAAGTAGCAACACAGAGGAAGGAAAAGGCAGTGGCAACTTGGGAGTGAATTGGATAGTGGGGCTGAGGCAGCAAGAGGGCGCTCAGACTGCTGGCCCCTGGCATCTTGGCCTTGGAGGGCTGGGAGGGAGCAGAGAGCCCTGGACAGAAAGCCGTGGAGGCCTCTACATTGGGTTGGGATCATGTTTCATTGAAGGGCTAGTGTTCGCTCAGGTGAGGCTTCTGGGTGGCACGTGGCTGCACAGATCCACATCTAGAGGCGGGTGGAGCAGAACTGAGAGGGCATCTGTCTAAGAGGTGGGTGCGAACGTGGCCTTTCACAGAGAATGTGGGCAGCAGGGACCTGATAGAAGGGGTAGGATGGCAGCCAGGAAAGGAGATGTGAGTAGTATCACCTCCTCTGCCACCAGCTTTAGGTCCCACCAGCAGAGATGGGTCTTGAGACTCCTCCTACATTTTTACTCATTTTCTTGAAATAGCGGAAATTTTCCTTTGGCTGCTCAAACTCATTTTCTGATCTCTTCCTGGGAGAACACATGCTGTGCATTCTGCATCAAGCTCTACTCCTTGCAACAGTGGTTCCATGTCGAAGGCAGCACGCATGCCTTCTACGCTGGCGTCTTCATGTAGGACTGTTGGTCTCATTGTCTGGAATTAGCATGCGCGCTTGCGTTTTGTATGAATGCCGTATTTTCTTTAGGAAGAATTTCAGAGGAGTCTTGAGAATTCTCTTGCAGGAGCAGTTTCAGGAGTTATTTTCAGAAGTGCTCAGGTTGAACCAGGAGACCATTCTTTGGACTTTTAAATATTTCCAAATAAAAGTTGCTGTTTCTGGCTCTGGAATTTCTTGCTTCGGGGGACTTTGGCCATTGGGCAGTTCCTGTCTCCTCCACTTCACTAAAGAAAACCTAACCTCTCCTTATTTCTTTTGCGTTTCGGAGTTTCTAATAAGGAATATTTTGTTATCGAGGATTGGTTTGCAATGATGCAGACATGCAAGGATGTTTCTAAAAATGCAGGAGTTCCCGTCGTGGCGCAGTGGTTAACAAATCCGACTAGGAACCATGAGGCTGCGGGTTCGGTCCCTGCCCTTGCTCAGTGGGTTAACGATCCGGTGTTGCCGTGAGCTGTGGTGTAGGTCGCAGACGTGGCTCGGATCCTGCGTTGCTGTGGCTCTGCCGTAGGCCGGTGGCTACAGCTCCGATTCAACCCCTGGCCTGGGAACCTCCCTATGCCGCGGGAGCGGCCCAAGAAATAGCAACAACAACAAAAGACCAAAAAAAAAAAAAAATGCCCTGATAGAGAAATGCAAGTAAAAGCTACCATAAAGAATCAGCTCACACTGGTCAGGATGGCCGTCATCAGAAAGCCTAGAAATAACAAATGATGGAGAAGGTGTGGAGAAAAAGGAACCCTCCTACACTACGGGTGGAAATATAAATTGGTGCAGTCACTATGGAGAACAGTATGGAGGTTCCTTAAAAAATGAAAAAAACAGAACTACCCTATGATCCAGCGATCCCACTCCTGGGCATATATCTGGAGAAAACTGTAATTCGCAAAGATATATGCACCCCCGTTTTCATTGCAGTACTGTGTACAATAGCCAAGACATGGAAGCACCCTAGATGTCCATTGACGGATGGATATAGAAGACGTGGTTCATGCATACAATGGAATATCACTTAGCCATAAAAAAGAATGAAATAATGCCATTTGCTACAGCATAGATGGACCTGGAGATTTTTCTAGTAAGTGCTGTACATCGGCAGAGAAAGATAGATATCACAGGTATTGCTTACATGTGAAATCTTTAACAATCGTGCAAATGAACTTACTTGCAACATAAAAATAGACCCACAGACATGGAAAACAAACTTGTGATAACTAAAGGGGAAGAGGAGGGCAGGCTAAATTAGGAGTTTGGGATTAACAGATACTCACATTGTATATAAAATAGATAATCAACAAGGGTCTACTGTATTTAGCACAGGGAATTATACTCAATTTTTTTTTGTCTTTTCTAGAGACCACACCTGCAGCATATGGAGGTTCCCAGGCTAGGAATCTATGCCACCACCACAGCCACAGCAACGCGGGATCCTTAACCCACTGAGTGAGGCTGAGGATCGAACCCGCAACCTCATGGTTCCTAGTCGGATTCGTTAACCACTGAGCCACGACGGGAACTCCTATACTTAATACTTGGTAATAAGCTATGAGGAAAAAGTTTCTGAAAAAGGACAGATGGATAGATGATAGATAGATAATTGAATCACTGTGCTATACACCTGAAACTAAGACAACGTTGTAAATCAACTCCACTTCAACGAAAAAACCGAAAAAAATGTAAATGCTCTGAAACGAAGTGGGCTCTGCCCGTTTGGGTGGCTGAGGCCGGTCCTTCAGGGCAGCAGCTCTTTGGCTTTTGTGCTGGTCCCGTGGCCAACAAGTTGCTGCCCCTTTGTGACATATTTGGATTTATTCTTTGTTTATAGAAATCCAAGCCAGAAAGACTCACAGTTTTGGCAGTTGATTAAAGCCACTGAAGGTAGATTTTTGACACCCATAATTAAATATGAGCACACGTCAAAGAGAGCTTCCATATTCCTTATGGTGGGGAGGGCTCCGAGGCTGGCAGAGCGTCACGGTCTAGCTTGGGTTAGGCGTCCAGGATTCCAAAGAAAGCTTTGATTTGCAAACGGTTGGGTTGAACGGTGCCTTCCAAAATAGATCTTCCAGAGGTTCTGAACTAACAAAATAAATGAACGAAAATTGGATTAATTTGAATAAGTCTCCCGCTTTGAGTCCAAAGCCTTAAACACCTACAAAAACAGAGTGCCTCTTAAAAGCACAGCTCTGCCTGTGGATACTGGGACTCTGTTTCTGTTTATGAGCAGGAGAAGCCAGACGTGTATTTTTAGATGTGTGGAGGCATCCAGAGGGGAGTGAAGGTAGCCGAGGAGCCGGATCCAGGATGCTGGTCCGAGATCACTGGGCTTCTTGGAGCTCTCAGGGCGAATTCCTTTCAAATTATGTTTTTGAAACCAGATCCAGGCCCTTTCTGTTATTGATTGTTTTCACATGAAATAACACTGAAATCCAGTAGCAAATTGGGCTAGATGTAGATGAGGATTCCACATGGGTAACCGGGGATGTTTTTGAGAATTACCAGAGTGAATGGAGCAAGACTCAGACCCCGAACATTAACTGGGCTGAAAGCCCAGGGCTGCCTCTTCCTTTCTGACTGAGGATAAAGGACTTACCCTGTCTCAGCCTTAGGTGCTTCACCTGCAAGATGGGAAGAATAGCATCTGACTCACAGGATTGTGGTGAGAATTCTTGTACACGAAGCATCTCCCCGGATTCCTGGCCTGCGACAAATTAATAGTGTTTTTAGCACGATGGTAATCACCACTGCCACTCTTGAGATGAAGTCGAGAAGAGGTGTTTTCTTAGAAGTTTTTTTTTTGTGGGCATTTTTGGGGACCCTTAGTGACAGGTACTCTTTGGAATGTTCTTTATAAATACAGACTTAGTGTTATATAAGATACAGCGACAGTGACACCCCTCTCTGGAATCTACGAAATGGTACAAGGAGCACATAATGGATTGTTTATTTGCAGTAGATAACCAACTATCTCATAACTCTTTTTATTTTATTTATTTTTTTCCTTTTCTTTTTGGGGGGTGGGTGGGGGTGGTGCCTCTGTGGCATATAGAAGTTCCTGGGCTAGGAGTGGAATTGGAGCTGCAGCGGCAGGCCTGTCCCACAGCCACGGCAACACTGGTTCTGAGCTGAATCTGCGACCTGTGCCACAGCTTGCAGCAACACCAAATCCTTGACCCACTGAGCAAGGCCAGGGATGGCACGTGCATCCTCAAGGACACTATGTCCAGTTCTTAATGCTCAGAGCCAGAACGGGAACTCCTGATAGTTTGTTTAAAAATATCAAATGCGGGAGTTCCTGTCGTGTCGCAGCAGACATGAATCCGACCAGGAACCATGAGGTTGCAGGTTCGATCCCTGGCTTCGCTCAGTGGGTTAAGGATCTGGCCTTGCCATGAGCTGTGGTGTAGGTCACAGAGGTGGCGCAGATCCCATGTTGCTGTGGCTCTGGCGTAGGCCGTCAGCTACAGCTCCGATTAGACCCCTCGCCTGGGAACCTCCATATGCCGCGGGTGTGGCCCTAAAAAAAAAAAAGACAAAAGACAAATAAAATAAAATATAATATCAAATGCTCAGGCAGGAGCTACTTGGGAAACAGGATGTAAAACATTAACCCACATTATTTTTCACCTCCCCCCCTCCCCCTGCCACCTATGTGTGTTTTTTAAGAACTCTAGGCCCTGCTTCAGGGAGGGAGGCTGGACGCGTGGGATCCAATGGCACCGAATGAAGTGATTCTGAGTGGAAAGCTGGGTCCCCCTGAACACAAAGCCTCCTTTGATAAACTGTTTTGTGCAGCCAGCGTTACTCCCATGTAAGAAATAACTACTCTGGCTCATATGGAACAACTCATTTCTTCCCCAAACACATTTTATGTCCAAGAGAAATAGGCTACTAGAGCTTGCACCTTCTTTTCGTTGTTGTTTTATTTCCATCATATCGCATCTAAACAGATGGTTAAGGGCGAGATTGCTCAGATTTTTCTTTTTTACTGGAAACTCACATGAGAACAACAGCTCTGTCTTTGGGATCTGGCTTGAAAAATACTGAAACAAACAAGAATTTGCGTATTCCTTTTGTCTCGTCTGAAATTGATTTATGAGACAGGACCGCCATTGAACTTTGATAAATACCTTGGAAATATCTGATCGAACTTTCACGTTGCCACATGGAGCCACCTCTAGGTAATTGCTTGATTAAAATGAAATATTTTGGCATGCTTGATCTGCACTAGAAACTGATAATTAAAAATAGCTGGAGTGTTTGAACATCGCCAGTAGAGCAGTTATAAAGTTATCCACTTTATAACTTTCAAACGGCTTTTATTGATTGTGACGTAACATAATCATTTGTCATACTGCAAGGAAGAGAATGCAGTTGGTGTATGGATTTCTAATTTATGATGGCCTCTTCTTGCAATACCAATATAATCCATCTTTTCAAATGTTACTAAGTCAAAACAGAACCTTTTATTCATGAATTTATAGATACTAAGAAAAAGGAAACCCAAAATGCACAGTTGGTAAAGACCATTACTTCAGAAGTAAATCATTCCTTACATTTGAGAAAAAGTGTGTATCTTATTTTATATCTTTAATTAATTTCATTTAAATATATGTGGCCAAAATTTATATACGAAACAGGCCACACTTAAACCACTTCTTAAAAGCAAACCTTTTTTCCCCCACTGCTTATCATAGAGAGGGGGCCACATATGATGAAAAATTATTAATGCTACTTAGGTTTAGATTTACGCAATTCTTTCTGTAATAGAAAACGCTCCATTTTCCTATGGTAGGATTTGTAGCTATGGTACATCACCTGACTCAGAGCCCTTCGTACTGAGAACCTCAGCTGATGAGAGGATTAATTTTCAAATTTACCCAGAAGTAAATGAATTTCACTCGCATCATATTTTTCATATTCAAACCACACAATGCAAAATATCAGATCAAAACATCACAGATAAGAGTGCCTGGATCTGAAAATGTAGCCCTGTTGCCGACATCTCGGCCGCTTCTGTGCGCCAGTGTCAAATAGACACGCAGAGACTGAGTTAGAGGAAACAGAAAAAGTAACTTTAATTGCCAGCCAAAGAGGGGCCACAGCAGGCCCAGTGCCTCAAGGACTGTGCCCCTTCTTGGAGGAGATTGTGAAGAATCTTATATACAATGTTTGAGGAGCAGGGCGTGGTCAGCTCATGGACTCTTTCCTGATTGGCTGGTGATGAGGTCATTGGGCGTCAGTGTCATCTCAACCTTCTGGTTCCAACTGGCCTGGGGTCTAGGTGCTTGTGGGCAGCACACAGTTGCCTTCTTCCACTGGTGGGAGCTTCAGCACCTGCTAGACAGCTCTAAGGACATGACTCGGAATATTCTCTATAGTCTTTGAGGAACTGAAGGTCCTTGAGTTTGTTGAATGGCTGAATTATTATTACTGTTTTCTTTTTTCTCTGAATTTTCTCACTTTGCTGATTAAATTGGTTCTTTGACTAAAGTTTTTCTCTAGATGAAAAGGCAGGGGGAGGACCTGTGTGGGGGTCCATTCTGGGCAGGCCTCCCAGGGGCCTGCTGGGTAACACCCCTTAAATGCTTATCTGATCACGTAGCCAGGTTGAGCTCGCTTGGAGCTCCAGGAAGTCTGTCTCCCTTTGTCTGCTCAGAGGAGCTTTGTTATGTTGTGTCTTATAATTTGGACTGCAAATTTCTTTCTTTCTTTTTTTTTTCCTTTTTTTTTTTTGTCTTTTTAGGACTGCAGCCGCAGCATATGGAGGTTCCCAGGTTAGGGGTCCAATCGGAGCTGTAGCTGCCGGCCTACACCACAGCCACAGCCACGCCAGATCCGAGCCGCGTCTGCAAACTACACCACAGCTCACAGCAACGCCGGATCCTTAACCCGTTGAGCAAGGCCAGGGTTCAAACCCGAAACCTTATGGTTCCTAGTCGGATTCATTTCCGCTGCAGCTGGATGGTAACTCCTGGCTGCAAATTTCTAAAACATTTCCTAAGCGGGGTCCCCATTTTATTTTAGTTTCCAAAATCAAAACCCGAATTTTGGTTTCTTGCAAACGAATTCAGCAAGCTTCATTTGCATCACTTTCCTCTTTCATTTTCTTCATCACACTGCGATGACCCGTATTGCATGCTTATGGTGGATACTTTTCCCAGGAACCCTTGATATCCTTCAGAAGTACCACACTTTGTCTCTTTTTGGATATTTCCTTTTTGTGAGCTTCATTTGTCCCAGAATCCCTTTCTCTCCTCTTCTTTGGGGGCTGCATTAGAACAGTGTTGAAAGCTAGGAAATATGGGAGTTCCTGTTATGGCGCAGTGGAAGGGAACCTGGCTAGTATCCATGAGGATGCACGTTCAATCCCTGGCTTTGCTCAGTGGAGTTGTGGTGTAGGTCACAGACATGGCTCAGATCTGGTGTGGCTGTGGCTGTGGCGTAGACCAGCAGCTGCAGTTCCTATTTGACTGCTAGCTTGAGAACTTCCATATGCCACAGGTGTGGCCCTAAAAAGCAAAAAAAAAAAAAAAAAAAAAAAAGATGAACTATGGAAGAAGAAAGACTTTTCTTCAAATTGGATGAGTCCTATTCTTAACCTCCCTGGTGAGAATCATCCCCTAATTAACATCCCAATTTGCTGTGACTGTGGGCACGTTCCTTAACTTCTCTGGGCCTCTGTACCTTCAGCTGTAAAATCGGGCTCATAATAAGACACCTCTGGTCAGGTTTTGTGATGACTGGCCCTGGGCTTGGCTCCCTGTATAGTAACTGCACTTTGAATTGCTAAATGTTGCCTGAGAAAACATACAGAACTCTGCGGGCTGCTCTCGCTCTAAATTAGTGACCGCAAATCTCGGACGGGCACTCAAGGCTGCGTGGAAATCCTTCTGTGCTGCCCTGAGTCCCAGGCTGGCTCTTCTTTCTCTGCTCAGCTTCTGAGTGATGGAGGGTCCCAAGGCTCAGCTTTAATTGCTTTGCCTGTGCTCACTTCCCCAGCCCCCAAATGTGATCCGATCACATGGCTTAATCCCTCCCCCCAATTTCAATGATTCCCAATCCTATCTCCTTGTTAATAATGATCTCTTAATTGATATCTCAACATGGCCATCCATAAATAACTGCCTTTAAGTGCAAATGTGGATCTGCCTTCCCCAAGCTTGTATTCTCCCAGTCTCCCCCATCCCTGGAAAGTGGAAACAGTATCTTCCTGTAGCTAAGGACTTGCAATAAAACAAAACAACCTCCTCCAACCACAAGTCATCTCTGATTCTTTTCTTTACCCTCTGCCTCCCTTGTATCAGCCCACTCTTCCTCCAGCGGCTCCTGGTCCATCTCTTCCTCCAGCGGCTCCTGGTCCATCTCTTCCTCCAGCGGCTCCTGGTCCATCATTCTTCACCTGCATTGATGCAGTAGCATCTTAGCTGGCTTCTCCCAGCTTCCCTTTGTACATGTGGACAGACCTCTCCTTTACACAGCAGCCGGAGAGCTCTTAGGGCATGTCCTGTGGAACCTACAATCTCTATTTCACCTTCAGCCCCAGTGGCTTCCCGCCCGTATCGGGGAAAAGCCCAAACGCCTCAGCGTGATCTGGATCTTTTGCAGACATCAGATGAAATGACTGTGCCCTGGCTCCTGGTGCTCCAGGATGCTGTCTGTTTCTCTGATGTGCCAGAGGTACGCCTGCCTGTGGAATATCGAATGAGCTGGTCTCTCACCTGGAGGGCTGCTTCTCTGCATCCGTAAATGGATCCTATCCATTGGGTAGGTTTTTAACTTAATGCCACATCCTCCGTGAGGGCTGCTTATCACCGAGGGCCACTCCATCGAGTTCCTGGACCCTCATGGAGGAGGTGCCCCTCACTGAGGAGTGGTGAGGGTCAGATGTATTCATCATCCTTCCTATTGCTGATCTCTGCCTCCTCCCACCTGGAAAAGGTGGCATTGATACATTACTGCAAGTGTCCTCTTTTCACTGCCAAACCCCTTGTTCATCCGGCTGCCGGTAAAGTAGGTGTAAAGTTTTGATCTGCTGTCCCGAGGAGAAAATGTAGCCCTGGAGGTTCTCCTCCTCCCTCCCCCCTCCCTCTCCCCTCCCTTCCCCCTCCCTTCCTTCCCCCTCCCTCCTCTTCCCTTCCCCGTCCCTCCTCCTCCCTTCCCCTCCCTTCCCCTCCTTCTCCCCCCCTCCTCTCTCCCTTCCTTCCCTCCCTCCCTTCCTTCTTTTCCTCCCTGTCTTGCCTTTTCCCTTCCTTGTTGATGGGGGTTTGGCAGAAGGTATTTTATACAACATGTTATCTGTAACCTGCTCTGAGTGTCTCTTACTTGGGAGCTAATTGGATGGCAAAACACTTCTCAACTGCTCCTTTCTCCCAGATCAGGGGCTCCATCCTCATTTACCTCATGCCAGATGTAGTGTTTAACTGAGCCGACAGCAGAATGCATCCCTAACATCTCCTATTTCGTGGTTACACACACCTTTTCATTACTCGTTAAGAGTTTGAAGCATAACACCCAGAGAAGCGCCTGGAAGATGAACGCGTGCCTTGATTAGTTCTAATACCAGGAACAGCCCCACCCCGGCCCCTGCCAGATCTTAACTCCTCTCCTCCAGCCTCTAAAGGTAAATACTATCCGAACTTTAGATCATTGCTTCTTTGCTGTTCTCTGTGGTTTTCTCCTCCAACTGTGCATGCCTTGTTGTCGCTACAATGTAGCTTTGCCTCCTTTGCTGTTTTCATATCCATGTGATCAGGCGTTGTGTTCCTTTGTGAGGGGCTTTGACCTCTCATGACATTGGTGACACTTATTCACGTTGTTTTGTGTCGTTTCTTTGATTTCCTTGCTCTAGCGTTTCCAGAGTCCCACATTATGCTATGTACGTCATTGAGGCATTCTCGCCCTGCAGGACATTGGAGCTCTTCCCAGCACCTGGCTGTGGTAGGAATTGCTGCTGAGAACACTGCTGTGTGTGTCTTTGGTGCACGTATGCATGCCTTTCCCTGTGTATGTATTAAGCCGTGGAATTGCAGAGTCTTTGTGAGAATTAACATCTGTCTTTTCTATCAGAGGACGTCTTGGTTACTCCATTTTGTTCCTGCTTCATCTGAGACACCCTCCTCCCACCCCCGCCCTTCTCCCAGTAACAATTTGCTTCAAATGAGCCAACTGAGAAGAACGTGGGCCCTGACCTGACCCATGGGAAGGGGACAGATATCCCACCTGCGTTAGGGATAAATGGGGTGGGGGGGCTTCCCTCTTTCTTGCTTGCCTTTTGAGCACTCGCGCCCTTCTGCAGAAGTGAAGAGCCTTGTCGAGATCTCCCCAAGTTCATGGGTCTCACTTTCCGACACGGACGATCTGAGCCAGACTCACTTTCCCCCCAACATCTTTAATGGTACAGACATGCTGGATTTTCTCCATTTGCTTGTGCAGCCATCTCTCTCCCTTCTTCTCTGCCCGACTCCTTACCTGGGAGTTGACACCTGTAGACCACATCCGATGTGCTCCCTGGTCCTCTGTCCGCCACTGAGTTCAGCTCACGAGAAACACCAAAAGGCAGTCAGAGGGGAGGAGGAGAGAGGGAGCTCAGGTCCTTATTTCCCCAACTTTCTCTTTGGCCACAGGTTGGCAGTGGCCTTTTCTCCCTAGGGAAAGCCACAGCTTCTGTTGTTTGTCCCTGCCTGTAGTGACATCTATAGCTGCATCTGTTTCTAGGTGCTCATAGCCACCTCCTCCCTTGCTCTTTGAGGATCAAAATGCCTTCCCGTTGTTGGTGCCAGCCCTCAGAACTTTGTCACCCTTTAGTGTTCACTGGGTTCTGCCCTTATCTTTGTAAGTTCCTTCTTTAAACTGCCTTTAGTTACACCTCTTTGAATATGCTGTTTCCTATAAGAACCCTGATTCATGAGGATATTTTTCCAAACTCTGGCTGTGTGTGAAAGTACTTGTCTTTCTGTGTCTTTGCCAAAAAGCATTGTCATTCCTCTTCCTTTCAGACGTTCTGATATATATGTTCTGTTAGCTCATTGTGGTTTTAATTTGCATTTCCTGCATGGCTAACAAGGTGGAGGATTTTTATATATATATATCCAATGGGCATGTGATACCTTCTTTTATGAATGCCTGTTTAGCTTTCTTCCCTGTTTTTCCGCTGAGTTGTGTGTCTTACCGACTTAAAGGAGTTCTTGATGTATTCTGGATGTGAATAATAAGTTCCTGTCGTCTACCCCATGGCTTCTTCTACTCCTTGGCTTGCGTTTTTATTCTTTTAATCATCTTTTCATGAAAAGACGTTCTTAATGTTTTTCTTAATTTTCATGTTCAATTTATCAGTCTGTCCCTTTACAGTTAGTGGGTTTTTTTTGTGCCTTATTTACATCTTCCGCATCCCAAAGTCATGGAGATATTCATCTGTATTATTTTCCAGAAACCTGATTGTTTTTCCTGTGACATTTATATGTACGGTTCACCTGGAATTGATTTTTGTGATGGTGAATTAGCCGTCACGTTTCTTTTTCCTATATGGACTATCCCATTTCCTTAGCACTCTTTTTTTTTTTTTTTTGTCTTTTTGCTATTTCTTTGGGCCGCTCCCACAGCATATGGAGGTTCCCAGGCTAGGGGTCGAATCGGAGCTGTAGCCCCCAGCCTACGCCAGAGCCACAGCAATGCAGGATCTGAGCCACGTTTGCAACCTACACCACAGCTCACGGCAACGCCGGATCCTTAACCCACTGAGCAAGGGCAGGGATCAAACCGGCAACCTCACGGCTCCCAGACGGATTCGTTAACCACTGCGCCACGACGGGAACTCCCCCTTAGCACTATTTTCTAAGAATTCCTTCCTTTCTGCACTGCTCTGCATGCCACCTTTTTCAAAAATCAAGTGTGTTCATATATGCATGAATCTGTTTCTGGGCTCTCTTTGCTTTTCCATTGTTTCGTTTGTTTATTCCTGTATGAATACCACTCTGAAGCAAGTTGTCTCACCTTACTCTTCTTTAAGAGAATGGCCTTTGCATTTTCACACAAATTTTAGAATCCATTGCCAAGTACTACAAAAATCTTGTTGCAATTTTGGTTGGAGCTGCATTTAATCTGTTGATTAGTTTGGAGAAAATCAACATCATTACAGTTATTAAGTCTTTCAATCCATGAATATGGTATAGTTGTCCACTTATTTATGTCTTCTTTCAGTAATGTTTTATAGTTTTCTATGTAGAGTTCTTGTACATCTTGAATAGAGTTATTCCCAGATTTTTAGAGGGTTTTTTTTTTGTCTTTTTGACTTTTTGCCTTTTCTAGGGCTGCACCCAAGGCATATGGAGCTTCCCAGGCTAAGGGTTTAATTGGAGCTGTAGCTGCCGGCCTGCGCCAGAGCCACAGCAACATGCGATACAAGCTGCGTCTGTGACCTACAGCACAGCTCATGGCAACACCGGATCCTTAACCCACTGAACGAGGCCAGGGCTTGAACCTGCAACCTCATGGTTCCTAATAGGATTTGTTAACCACTGAGCCATGATGGCAACCAAGATTTTTTGAGTTTTTGATGCTAATGAAAAAAGTATCATTTAAAAATTTTATTTTCTATTGTTACTGATACATAGAAATAAAATTGTTTTATATATTGAACTAACTAGTAAAATTTTTGAACTTATTAATTCTAGTGATTCGTTTCTAAATTCTCTTGGATTTTCTGTGTAAAAAGAAAATCCATAAAAATCCAGATTTTTATACCATCTGTAAATAAAGTTTTATTTATTTTTCATTTCCTTGCCTTGCGTACTGTTGAGGACCTCCAACATAATTTGTGACATGTGTGGTGGTACTGGGCCTCTTCATCTTTTTTCCCCACTTAAAAAACATTCGACTTCAGTGCTTCACCATGAAAATAGGTGGTTTACTGTAGGGTTTGATCGATGCCCTTTATGAGGTTGTTAAAGTTCCCTTTTATTTCTGATTTACTAAGAAAGTTTCCTCATGAATTGATAGCAAATTTTATCAAATGCGTTTTCCTCTTTTGAGGATATCATATGATTTTTCTTGTTTATAATGTAAATTTGATAATTTATAGTGTTTGAAACAATCTTACATTCTTAGAATAAACCCAACTTGGTCATAGTACATATTACTCTGTTTTATATACTGTTGATTTGGTTTTCTGAGGGTTTTTTTCCCCCCAAGGTCTTTTGCATCTGTATGTATGTGTGAGCTCAGTCTATAATTTTCTTTTCTCATAACGTCCTAGTCACATTTTGACATCAGGTTTTTCTCTTTTTCTATTTTCTGGACACGTTTGTGTAAGATTGATGTTAATTCCTGCTTAGGTGTATGTTGGAATTTCCTGGCCAGTCAGCCTGGGCTTGGAATTTTCCCTCTTCATTTTCCTGATGATTTCTTTTGAGAAGGTTTTAGATGATTTAATCCGTGTCTTAAATAGTTATAGGAGTTCACATTTTGTATTTCTCCTTTGGAAATCTTGGTAAACTATATTTTTCAAGAATTTTATCAATTTCAGCTCCATTTTCACATTTATTGATAGGAAATTGTTTATAATGTATTCCTATAATTCTCTGAATATCTATGAGATCTGTAGTGATGGCCCCTTTTTTCATTCTTAACTTTGGTTATTTCAACTTTCCCTCTTTTTTTCTTATTTATACTTATCAAGGATTTATAAATAATTAATCTTATCAGAGAACCAGACTGGGCTTTGTTCATCTTCTTCACTATGCTCATTATCTACTTTTTAAATATTGTCCTTATCTTTTGAAACTTTTCTCCTTTTTTCTTTGTTTTTTTTTCCCCCTAACTTCTTAAGAGTAATACCTTTGCCTGTTTCCCATGAGAGGGTAACCACAGAAAGAGTAAAATTATCATCTGATCCATTTCGAATTTACTCTTTTTTAGTTGCAGAACCCAGTTAGAATTAGGATATAAATAATCTCTTCATGCCATCTCTTCATGCCATGTCCTTGAAATGTGTTCTAATCAGAAGCATTTTATGTCGTGTCCTTTAAATTATGCCTGTAAATCCTTGTTGCCCAACTGAATCAATACCAAATATCTATTTGCGGATGCCAGGATAGCTCCTCATTTTGATGCATTTCTTGGAATTATCTTATCTGCAGTTTCTTTGTTCCTTTCATGTTGAACTAACCCCTTTACCTGAGTTTTTAAATTTCTCAGTCTTAAAATATCTTGACATGTTTTTTTCTGCTACAATCTGAACATACTCTAATCCCATGGGACTCAATTAAAATTTTCCCCAGAAGTCTTTTATTAATGAGTCTCACTGTTTTACTAGCATTAATTTAACAAGATGGATGTTCAAATATGTCTGGGATAAATGAATAAACCTCTACATCTTTGTATCTACATGACTATGTGTTTATGTTATTTATACATTTTGTAAAGTCTGCTCCATGGTCCGTTATGTTTTTATTAATATATTTAAATTTTCTGACATTTAAAAATTCCCATATTCAGAGTACAAATTCAATTTTTTTCCTGATTGCAAAAGTAATACATACTTGTTATAGCTGAGCTTTCCCCCAAAGTTTGACTTAAAAAGAAGCAGTTACCCCATGATCCCAACTTATACGCTAAGCTTTACATCTCAGGCTGTTTTCTCAGTACTTATTGGCATGTATCTGATAATTTTTAAAACTTATTATACCTTGAACATTTTCTATTCAGAAGTTAGTTCTCAGAGTTCCTGCCATGGCTCAGCAGAAACGAATCTGACTGGCATCCATGAGGACACAGATTTGATCCCTGGCTTCGCTCAGTGGGTTAAGGATCTGGCGTTGCCGTGAGCTGTAGTGTAGGTCACAGATGCTGCTTGGACTGACATTGCTGTGGCTGTGGTGTAGGCTGGCAGCTGCAGCTCCAATTAGATCCCTAACCTGGGAACCTCCACATGCCATGGGTGCAGCCCTAAAAAGACTAAATAAATAAATACATAAATAAATAAAAATTAAAAAAAAAGAAGCTAGCGATCTCATTATTCTTAATACCGTGTTGTCTATTTATCTAGTCTCTGATAACATCCAGTTTAGTCTCATTTTTTGACGTTTGCTAAACAGGTGAGCATTCTTGCACCTGTTGTGAATATTTCTAAAAGGTGGCTTTCTAGAATAGAAGTGGCTAAATCCCAGAATAAATTGCTTTCTGATAAGGTGTTCATTTATATTCCTAATAAACACGAATGAGTGCTCTGTCCCCCACATTATTGCCAGTGTTGCAAAAACTTGGTTTCACTTTGAAAATGTTAAATATGGATAGACCTAAAATACTGGTTTTTAAATTTTCTTTAAGTTCTTCTTCATTTTGACTTTAATTTCTTTTCATGTTTATCGGGTAGTTTATAAATAGTGAAATCTTGTGATAATGACTTGCCTCATTCACATTATTTAATTTCTTTATATATTTTTTTCTTTCTCTAGGCCTGCCCCTGCGGCATATGCATGGAGGTTCCCAGCCTAGGAGTTGAATTGGAGCTATAGCTGCTGGCCTAAGGCACAGCCACAGGACAACACTGGATCTGAGCTGCGTCTTCAACCTGCACCACAACTCATGGCGACGCCGGATCCTTAACCCACTGAGCGAGGCCAGGGATTGAACCCACATCTTCAGGAATACTAGTCGGGTTCGTTTCTGCTGAGCCACAATAGGAACTCCCAATGTTTTAATTAAAAAAAAATATTGACCTATAATTGACATGTAACATGGATTAGTTTTAGATACACAACATAAGGATTTGATGTATTTATATATTATGAAGTGATGACTGCACGTCTAGTTAGCATCCGTCACCACACAGAGTTACATGTATTTTTTTCTTGTGATGAGAACTTTTAAGATGTATTCTTTTAGCAGCTTTCAGATATACAACATAGACAATACGTCTTGACTGTTGTGGAGAGGGCTGCACTGAACGTGAGGGTGCAGATGGCTTTTTGAGAGAGTGACTTTGTTTCCTGGGGATGAATATCCAGAAGCAGAACTGCTGAATCATATACTCGTTCTCTTTTTCCTTCTGTTCCGATTCCCACAGTGGCTTCACCCATTTCCACCCCCACCAACGATGCACAAAGGCTCCTTGTCCCCACCTCCTCACCAGCCCTTGCTCTGTCTTTTTCTGCTTTTGTTTCTGATCATAGCGATTCTGACAGGTGTGAGGGGACACCTCATTCTGATTTTGATCTGCGTTGTCCTAGTGATTGGTGCTGTGGGTCACTTTGTTTTCCTTCTTTTTTTGGCTGCCCCATGGCACATGGAGTTCCTGGGACGGGGATAAGATTCCAGCTGCAGTTGTGACCTATGTGGCAGCGCCAGAGCCCTTAACCCACGGTGCCGGGCTGGGGATGGAACCTGCATCCTGGTGTGGCAGAGTCGCCGCTGATCCTGTTGCACCTTAGCGGGACCACCTGTTGACCCCATTTCATAGTTCTTTTATGTCCTGTTGGTTGGGATGGGCAGCATGCACTCTTATGTCTGCACCAAATACTTGTTTATGTAGGTTTTTTGGGGGGTCACTACAACTCATCTAACAATGGCTTTCCAGCTTGGCGTTTATACACAGACTAAATTACATCGTGAAATTGATCGATTTGAATTGCTCTGTTCCAGTGTTTCCCAATTGGGGTGACTTTGCCTCCCCGCTCAGGGACATTTGGCAGTGTCTGAAGACAGTTTGGGTGTCATAACTGGGGGTAGGGAAGGTGCCCCTGGCATCTAGTGGGTAAGGCCAGGGATGCTAACAAACATCCCCAAATGCTCAGGGCAGCCCCCCACCACAAGAAGTTATCCAGCTCCAAAATGTGCGTAGCGTGAAAGTTGAGAAACTGTACAGTCTATTCTGGATAGCGTTTTAGTGCTTTCGTGATTGGTACTTCTCTAAGCATACCTTTGTGTCTATTCTAAGGCACATGTTGGTTTTCAAAAATTGGGATGCGTCTACATTTATTTATTTATTTTTTTAGGGCTGCTCCTGTGGCATATGAAGTTTCCCAGGCTAGGGGTCGAATCAGAGCTACAGCTCCTGGCCTCCACCACAGCCACAGCAACGCCAGATCCGAGCTGCGTCTGCAACCTACACCAGAGCTCATGGCAATGCCAGATCCTTCACCCACTGAGCAAGGCCAGGAACCAGACCCACATCCTCATGGATATTAGTCAGGGTCATGACCCCTGGGCCGCAGTGGGAACTCTGGGATGTGTCTACAATAGATGGATAAGGAAGTGTTACAGCTAATTTTATTTGGTTGAATTGTTTTTTGTTTTTTGTTTTTTTCCTTTTCCCAGTGATACATTCAGTCGTGGCATGCCTTATCTCTTATCATCCAGCCTTCCATTGATGAACTATCATAAGTTGTCTTATCCTTTCTCTTATGTATCCGTATGCACCAGTCTTATTTCAGTCCAGGTCGAGAAGTCCCCTCTAGTGTGACAGTGTCATTGCCATAGTTACAGGCATTAAAAATCAATGTCTAGCCTGGGATCTAGAGTCATTTCATTAGTACTATTTGCCTGCTCTAAGGTAAACAGCAATGTTCCATGTCCGACACAATTGTACATTTGACATTATATTAAAATAGTTCCTCTTGGGTATAGTAAATAGACATAATATTGATAGAAGGTTCAGATTTAGTGCAGAATGATTGATTTCTTCATTTGGGAGCTTCCGAATCATTCCTGTATCAATTGATTTTGCTCCCTCCCTGACATTCATTACTTTTCCAAGTCAGGAAAATAATTGGCAATGAAAATGGTGTCCTAAACCATTTTAGGTTGCTAGATTCCTTGCCCTAAACCTCTCTGTTTTCTTGCATTTGTAAGCATTCTGCCTAATTCCAGGAACACTGCACCTACCAAGTCTTGGGAAAAGGTCACAGCAGAAATATCTAATATTCAGTATAAATTCTCTCCTTTCAGATCTCGTTTTGTTAAAGGCAATGATTTCCTAAACCAACGCCTCGTCAGAGAACAGTCACACCAGTTAATGGAGGGAGCTTTTGTTTCTGGCTCTTTATCAGAGAAAATCTCTGTGTTCAGAGGGAAATGGATTTGAATGTGCACTGTCAATTCTTTTTGTTTTTTTGGGTTTTTTTTTGCATTCGTACGTGAGAAAAAAAATGAGATGGTTAAAGGGTGGCAGTCTTGAGTTATTAAGAATGATCTGGATTAGCCTCACCCTCCCTGGGTCAGTACAAGGTAGCCGCTGATAGTTCACATCTGGTTTTGGTTGGCGGTAACTAACAAGGAATCACAAGGTATGTGTAGCCTCTTTGTTAGGGGTCCCCGGGCTCCTTTAAAGACAAGGCGCTTCCCCACTCCAAAGGTCCCGAAATACTTTTAAGTCCAATTTACAGATTAGGCAAAACCTCTTAGGTTAAGGGTCACTTAAGGCAGTTGAACAATTCCTTTGTGAACTTCCCAGTGTTCTGGCTGCTAAAGAAAATAATGAAAGCAAAAGAGCTCCCCAGTGCAAGAATTCCATAAAACAGAGAGTGGCGTGCGAGACACAGTAATGGTTTCCATTCCTGATGAAAAGCTCGCGATGGCTTTCAGTGACATGGAGTCAGATGTCTCGGATCCTAGCTCCGTCTGGGGTGCGAGGTTTGGGTGCTCTGGCTGTCCTGGAGAGGGGGGAGAAACAGCCACGCTGGGGCTGCAAGCAGGCAACACGGGCATTTCGAAGCAAGATCATGGACCTTCTTTTAAGGATGCCTCAGCTGCTCGGGGAGAATTCCCCTCAAGACTGCACCTTTTCCCCTAAGCTCTTTCTGGAGATAAGCATGCAAGACGCTGGTTCTTGGAAACAGAGACCCACTGTGTGTACCTCCAACCACAGTAAAGCTCTCATCAAGTGCTTGGCCAGACCCACCACCGCCATCTTCCAGATGGCTCTCATTAGCGTCACAGTTGACCGATGGAAGCCCCCCAGGGCTCCTGGAAACCTTCAAGATGGCAACGGAGACAGAGCCCCTGATTTCCAGGAGCTAATGTTTCAGAGAAAATACTAACACCACCTTCTCAACACTAGGGCTTTTCTTTTTTGTAACTCCGGGTCATGGATCCTCTCCTTTCCCTCTGCTTCTCTTTCCCCAGCCCCTTTTCTGGGAAGTCACGGGCGGGGGCGGGGTGGAATTCAAGTGTTCCCACCTCTCCCTAACAGAGGAATCTGGGGTTGATGGGCAGAGATGTTTCTGGAAAATGGGAATGAAAGGGGGTGGGCCACCTGCTATATGAAACAACCGGGGTTCCACCCCCGCGAGGTCAGGTGACCCTGGGGGCACGTGTACAGTTAATGAGCAGAGAGAAAAAGAGTTGTTACATTCACAGCGTGTATCCTTTCTCTTAAGACGCTGGGGTGATTTTGGCATATTTTTTTTTCTCTCCAACGCATGCGTCAGATTTTTGATTCGTTTGTTGGGCCCAGGACTGCTTCTCTCCCTTTCCTCCATCTCCAGTGGCTGACCCAAAGCTGGGGGTCTAGTGGGTGCCACTAAAGGCTTGATGAACGGATGAATGACCACGTAGGAAGAATATTTTCTGCTGTCATAATGGTACCCAAAAAAAGGATCTTCCGAGGCATCTCCATTCCTCATTGCTGCATCACCGATCACTCGGAAACGTAGTGGCTGCAAGTCCCAGTAATCACTTTACGGCTTGTCATTTCTCCTGGTGCCAGGGGTTGACTGGGGTGTGTTAGGCAGCTTTGGCTCAGCGTCTCTTGGGTGGTGGCAGTCAAGTGGCACTTGGAGTTGGAGTCCTCTTGAAAGTGGCCTCGTGTACACTTCTGGGGGTTGGTGCTGGCTGCTGGCTGGACTGATGACCCACAAATGGCCTCTCCGTGTGCCTTGGGCTTCCTCTCAATAAGGTGGTTGTGGTTTAAGGGCGGCTGTTTCCAGGAAAACCAGGTGGCAGCTGTATAGTCTTTACAGGAAGCACTGGCAGACACAGAGCTGAACTAACGCTCTAGTCACAAGCCCACCAGCTTGGATGGGAGCAGGGTCCATGTCACCTTGTAAGATGGGCATGGGTGACAGGACATCTTATGGGACCATCTTGGGAAATATAATGGCTGTGGGTGATACAGCACATGCCTGGAAATGCAGTGCCTCTCTCATTCAGCTCACGTGAAGCCAACCTGGTTGCTGAATGAGTTTAGCTGGAAATCATTTCTGTTGGAGTTGCTTTGGAAGATGGCCAGGGCTGTGGAGCATACAAATGGGAGCCATTATTTTATTTTGCAATTCAGGTAAATCTGCTGTAAAGACAATGTGGATGCCGGCAAAAGAGAAGGCATGTACTTACTCACTCAGTCTGTTTTTTTCATTTTTTCAAGTTTTATGGAAGTAGAGTTGACATACAATGTGGCGATAATTTCTGCTGTACACCCAAGTGATTCGGTTCGACGGATGCACTTGTCCGTTCCTTCTCAGATTCTTTTCCCATATAGGGGATCACCTATGCCAGATAGCAGAGTGTTTCACTTGTTCATTCACTCAGTATTTATCCATTTATTCCTGCAGCCCCGTTCACGGCCAGGCATGGCGAGGTCAGCTGTTGAGGTGGAAACCCCAGCCTTGCAGAGCTGGAAGCTCTCTTAGAGACCGCGTGCTGCCGTCACGTCCCAGTGCCTTGATCTGGGGGAATTGCTCAAGAATATCTCCTCTGAAGTTACCCAGGGCATGTGGCCTGGAAGCTTGGGAGAGGAGCTGGCAGACTGTTGGGGGAAGGGGCACCAGAGCAGGGGGGGGCGGCAGACGGCTTCTCTCTGTCTGTCTCTCTCTATGCATCTGTCTGCTGTGTGTCTGTCTGAATATCTGTGTATCTGTCATCTATCTATCTATTACTTATCTGTCTATCATCTGTTACTTATCTATCTACTATTTTCTCTCTATCATCTGTCTATCTTCTACCCATCACTTATCATCTCTCTTCTATCATTAATTTATCCATCTACTATCTATCTTTCTATTGTCAGTCAGCTCTTCTTTTATCATCTGTCTATCTTCTTCGTCGTTATCCTCCTCTGCCATGTAGGGTATGTGTGTGCGTGCGCGTGAGAGAGAGAAAGAAAGAGAGAAGTGGGGGAGGCACAGATGGCTCACAACTTGAGCGGCAGCTTTCATCTTCATTTTGAGGGCAAATCTTTTTAGGGATCAGCCATCAAGCAGTAGAAAAGCAGATGATGTGCCCAGACGCCGGGCACGCTCTGTTTAGACTGGAAGGGAGAGATGGTCTGGCCACGCCCCTTCAGTTGAGCCGCGGTGGCTGGGCCTCTCACTGCCAGAACCCCTCACCTCTCCAGGTGGAGTCTCAAGTTCAAGTCAAACTCTGGTCCCTTGAGGGCCCGTCCTGGGCTGCCCGCTAGCACAGCCCATGTTGCCCTTCTCAGGGCTCCTGGGTCTGTAGCTGTTCTCATTCATGCATTCATTCTCTCATTCGTTCAGCAAATGCTTGCCGATCGCCAGCAGCCTCTGGAGTATGGGGAGGGTGGCCCCTGAACAGCATTCTTAATGCGTGCTAATTCCTCCTCTGAAGGAGCCCGCAGGGCTTCTAACTGATGTACAGATGGAAAATTTAGTGCAGGTGCACTAAATAAATGACTCCTTGAGTCACTGAACAGGTAAGGATGACATCAGGCTGAGGCCTCGCTGCCCTGAGCCCCGGCCCCTGGGACCAGGGTACGGCACTGGGCTCGAGCCTCCAGCATGTGCGTGTCTATGTTACCTGCTGACCTGGAAGACCGCCCTGCGTCCATGTCCTCAGTTTCCACTGAAGCCAGTGCATCGTGGGCAGGAAGCGCTGTGGGTGTTGCTCTGCCCTCCTCTGCTGCCTGTGTCCTTTATCCAGAGCGTGTCTCCGTGAAGCCAGGCGAGGAGTCCACGGCTCTTAGAGTTCTCAACGCCTCATCCCATCCACCCTGTGCCACTTATGTGCCCAAGTCTGTTTCCCTTTAAAAATCGCAGACCAACAGGTGAAAGACTGCCTTAAGAGTCCTCGCATAGAGCACAATCAACAGGAGCCTGTGCTCCCTGGCGGACCCAGAGGAAAACCATCCTTCACCGCAGTTCCTGGTGCCTCTTGGGATGCATAGCCCCACCTCCGGACCGCCAGCAGTACCAACTGCCATCACCCACCGACCTCACTGTCCTTTGGTACAGGATCCAGAGTGGAAAGGAAAAAAGGAAACAGATGAATTTATGTACAAGTGAGGACACAAAAGAGGAAAGATGCAGAATCAGTTAACTTCTTTTGTTTTGCGAATGTTTCCAAGACACTGCATTTGGCTTTAACTGGGCAGCTTTTTGACGACCTATAAGTCAGTGTGATTGCAGAATGGGATTATTTTCAAGAAAACCCTGGTATTTAGTTTTAAAGCTTATTTTATTTCATGTATGTTTATATATACTTTAATAATGCATATCATTTTATAAGTGATGCATCATAAGCATATCCTAAGGTGCTACAGGTGGTTTATTTTTTTTTTCTTCTTTTTATGACTGCACCAGAGGCATATGGAAATTCCCAGGTTTGGGATGGAATCAGACTTGCAGCTGCCGGCCTAGGCCACAGCCACAGCAACATTGGATCTAAGCTGCGTCTGAGACCCATCCTGAAACTTGTAGCAATGCCAGATCCTTAACCACTGAGCGAGATAAAGGATCAAACCTGCATCCGCCTGGACACTATGTCGGGTTCTTAACCCACTGAGCCACTATGGCAACTCCAGTTTTTATTATTATTATTATTATTATTTTTAATAAAGGAAGGGACCACAAAGTATCTCCCACATATGACAATGTAATCTGTAGCCTTTCCAGAGTTCTCATGTCTGGAAAGGATATACTGGTATCTGGATTTCGGCAAAGTGCTAGTAGCCCTGAAGCCAGAAAATAATGCCCTCCACATTTACTGTTTCGGCGATGAAACTTGCACTGGGAACATATCGAACCGCTTAGAATTACTGTGAAATAGACTACTTTTCAGGCTTTGAAATGATGAAGAGTGAGGTGGTAGAACAATGACAGTTTCCATGGTCAGATCTCACTTAAAAGAATGATGCGTTGTCTTGGGTGCCGCGCTGTATAATTCATGTCTTTATGTCCCATGACAAAAAAAATCTACGTTATGAATGATGGACTTTAATTTTAATGGATAAAATGAGATAACTCTGTAGGCGAATAATATCCATTCAAGGAGTGTAAAGGCAAGAACTAGGCACAGTACCTCTTAGGGTCCTTAGAATCCCTCTAAGGACCTGTTAGAGGTACCTTTAGCGCCCTCTAGTGACAACACTCCAAGCCGTTCAACAGGAAATTCCTTGCAAAGCTGAAGGAAGGTCTGGTTTCCAGCTAGCAAATAAACAAAGCAGTGGAGTTCTTTGGCCAATAGGTGGTTGCTTCCTAAAATTCTTAAGGCAGTATTATTTTTGTGGCTGTAAATAAAGGATAAAATAGGATCCGTGAGGCACACTGCGGCTTGCTTTTCTGGCCTGTCACTGACAGTTCTTTGAGAAAGAACATTTTCTCGTCCTTGGATACAGCACCTACCCCCACATTATGTGCTGAGATTTGGATTGGGAGCTGATGAAAACTATGAATTGGTCTCCATCATAGGTTTTTTTTTTGTATTTTTAGGGCTGCACCTACTGCATATGGAGGTTCCCAGGCTAGGGGTGCCATCGGAGCCATAGCCACTGGCCTACACCACAACCACAGCCACGCCAGATCTGAGCCGCGTCTGCGACCTACACCACCGCTCACGGCAACGCTGGATCCCTAACCCGCCGCGTGAGGCCCAGGGATAGAACCTGCATCCTCATGGATGCCAGTCAGATTCGTTTCCTCTGCGCTACGAAGGGAACGCTTCCATCATAGTTTTGTTTCCGTGCAGCGCCTTTACATAGAATTAACAACTTTTCTTTGCACGAGGGTGAACTGGAACCCAACGGGCCTGCACTCTGTATTTCTAAGAAGGAAAGGGGCTTTGCCTCGCTTTGCAGAGGGAGTGGATGCCATGCAGAGAGCTCACAGTGCACAGAAAGGACACGGAGCAGAGAGGGTCGCAGGTGGGGAAAATACGCCTGGCGGTGGGGGCGCTGCCGCCTGCGACCGAGCCTGTTCACACGCCCGCCTTCCCGGGGGCCCAGGGCGCAGTGAGGTCTTCAGCTTGCCTGATGACACTCATGCACATGGACATGCATGGTTCGTGGCACACATCGCCTTCCCTGATTTCCTTTCTGATTCCCTTGGTGGTAGAAAGAATTCAGCAAATACATCAACAGGGTAAGGGAGGTGGAAGGAAAGGCCACCCCCACCTAAGACTCGGCAGCCTTTCTCTGCAGGGGGAGGAACGGCAGAATGCAGGCTTCTCTGTCACTTTTCATTAATTGGGTGACATTCTGGTGCCATTTTTTTTTTTGTCTTTTCTAGGGCCACACCCGCGGCACATGGAGGTTTCCAGGCTAGGGGTCGAATTGGAGCTGCACCTGCCTGCCTAGGCCACAGCCACAGCAACTTGGGATCTGAGCCACCTGTGACCTACACCACAGCTCGCAGCCACGCCAGATCCTTAACCCACTGAGCAAGGCCAGGGATGGAACCCGCAACCTCGTGATTCCTAGTCGGGACGGGAACTCCCTCTGGTGCTCTTTGAATCTGATCTTTCTTTAAGAAATGGTCTGTAAGTTTTTGAAGAAACGACGTGATTCCAGATCAAGGGAAGAATCAATACTGATGTCCAGTATTTTCTAAGTGAGACAGACAAGACAAACAAACCAACAATACTTAAAAGTCTAGCTAGTGATCAAAATCTGAGTTAATTTCAACAGCCCCAGATAAATTCTCAGGGTGGCCAGGGTGATGGCTGAGGACAGTGACTAGGACACAAGACCCTAGACCTGAGTAGCGGGCAGAGGAGCAGCTCAGCTTTGAGGTGAATGGCCACGGCCTTTGTGTGTCCTCTGGTTATGTGACATGGCTACTGGACTGCCCTGTGGTGACCAGTGGCAGTTGGGTGACTGGAACATTTATAGTCATTTCTTCCCCAGTGATATCATTAAAGACCTTGAAATGCATTTAATGCTTCACAACTTGTTTATAGGAAAACGATCATTGAAACAGGAAACTTCAATGTCCCTTTAAATTATTACTATTATTATTATTGGTATTATTTTGTCTTTTGTCTTTTAGGGCCATACCTGCGGCATATGGAAGTTCCCAGGCTAGGGCTCGAATTGGAGCTGTAGCTGCCAGCCCACACCACAGCCATAGGCAATTCAGGATCTGAGCCGTGTCCGAGACCTACACCACAGCTCACAGCAGCGCTAGATCCTGAACCCACTGAGCGAGGCCAGGGATCGAACCTGTGTCCTCATGGATGTTAGGTTTGTTTCCACTGAGCCACGACAGGAATGCCTCCTTTAAATTATTGTGATCATCAAAATACTTACTCTTGTTTCTTTTGTTTCTGCTTTTTAATGAAATTTTTTTTTTTTTTTTTTTTTTTTTTTTAGCCACGAGTCATAAATTGACCTATTTAGGGTTCCTGATAGTGGTTTTAATACTCCTGCCTCTTTAGAACCAATGGAGGCGGGTAAGACGCAAAGTTGGCAAAATGTGAGGATAGAGGGGAGATGGTTGTGAAAGGGTGTCCCCTGAAATCATTGCTCCACTTGAGCCTATGGAACTGAACTTGACACAGGCTTCAAAATTAAGGAAATTGCAGCTTGGTGTTGAGAAGTTGAGGATTCAGAGTGTGATAACAATTTCCTTGGTTTCGATTAGTTCCAATCGACCAAGATGCTGGAGAATATATTAACCACTTACTGCAGGTGTTGAAACAATAGGTATTTAAATTGTAATTGGATTGTTTCTTCATGTGTGGCTGGCGGGTGCACCTTCCACACACAGAGTCTTACCCAATGGATTGAAACCAAACTCCTGAGGTCGGCTTTGCGTAGAAAAACGGACCTTCCCCGGGATAAGGTGGGTGACCTTGGGGACCAAGAATGCCTTAAGCTGCCTGTGTTCCGAGGCCAATCCTCCCATTGCCAGAGACGGAAAAGTTGCACTGAGTAATGTAGTTTTCCATTGTGGGGGCTGCTCCAGAGGCTTGATCCTTATCTGCAGTCTCAGGCAGGTCCCTGCCAAAAATCCTCGGGACATCCTTTTTGCCCGGCTCTGGGGAATAATCCATACACTACACATTTTAAGATTCATGTGTCACCTTCGGGACAATACAGCCCTTTGGTCCTATTGTTTTGCCCTTAAAAGAGTCTGCGTTTCATGGGTTGGCCCCAGGCTCTGCAGTTTTGTGTGTGTGTGTAATTTGAGTCACAGAACACAGACTTCCTGAAGGCTGGGACACCCAGGCACAGGACAGACCCCCCCATCCTTGTTCCCTCGTGCCCACCAGCGGGCCGGGCATGGAAGAGGCACTCATGGATGGGGTGGGAGAATGCTGGCTGGATAGTGACCCTCACAACCCACACGAGCGTCTCCTGGATTTCTTACTGTATTAATCAAAAAGAGTGACTATTCTTTAGACAAAAATCTATTTGCATTTTGGTACACACACATAGCTGGACAACAGAGGTATGGGTGTGCTGCATGCTGTTCAGCTGTTCACCAGGAGAAAGGCCACATTGCATGTTACTTAAAAAGCTTTGTTGTTAAAAGGCATTTTAAGTTTCGTGTAACTTTTTTTAAGAGAGAAAATCTAGGCGACATTTTTATTTAACACTATGCTATAAAAATGTTAGAACTCAAAAAAAAAAGTAGAGCAGATAATACAGTGAACAATCATATAGTTATTCTTGAGATCTGATAGTTGTACAGTTTGATCCTATGTGCATTGTATTATTTCTCATGAATTCTTTTAGGCAAATTACAGGAATTATGACATTGTCAACTTCCATCCTTCAGCATGCAGCTCTCAACAGTAAGGACTTTTTCCTAAGAAAGCATTCCTAAAGCTATAAATAGTTAACTATAAATCTATAATGTGAAGTAACAACCATTATATATTCAAATTTCTCTAGCTGCCCCGGAAAGGTCTTTGCTTTCTAATTTGCTCATATCAGTGTCTAATCAAAGACCACGACTTGCATTTGGGCCTTTGGTTTCTTTTCTTTTTTCAAAATGTAATGCTTTTTATTTTTTTTCCACCGGGCTTTGCGTTTCTTAAGTTCTATTTAATCTAGAACTCTCCTCCCCTTTCCCCACTTTTTTATTTTCGTGATATTGGCTTGCTGAACATATGAAGCAAAACACTCCACGTGTCATCCTGTAGAATAGGTGAGCAACTCTCATTTTCTTTTCTTATTTATTTATATGCTTATATTTATTGAAGTTATTGTAAGTGTCTTGAAAATACAGATGAATCAGAAGAGAAGGGGAGAAAAATTTAGAACAAGATTCTCTACCATTGGTATCATACCACCTACTAATACTTCTACTTTGCCTTTTTGTTTTTGACAAAATGAGTCTGTGATATAATTCCCCTTTATAACCTGATTTTTAACTTACTGGACGTCATTCTGTGATTTTCTCCATCACTCAGCATTCACCTACCACGTTATTTTCCGTGAGAAGTATTTCACTGTCTGGGCGTTGAGCACAGGGGTCAATCAGTCAATCCTGAATGAATCTTCTACTGTGTCTCCAGCTAAGATTCCGGCTCATTCTCTCTGCTGCATCCAGACTTCGTTTCTAGAATATGTTGCCCTCGTCCTGTGTGTTCTCAACTCTTGACGTTCCTCTGTGGCTCCCACCCAGAGGAGTTAGTAGGAGAACAAGGATGAAAATTTGCTGAGTCTTTAGAACATGGGAAAACGTGATGTGGGGACAGATGAATGGAGGTGGCCCTTTTATGGTCACAACGATTGTATGGTCCCTCTTACATTCTTCTGTTTTCATCTGGAGTGAGATATGACCAGGCTTATGAAGGGCTTGATGGGTGATGGGTCTACGATGGGTGAGAACAGAATGAAAATGTGGCATCTGGTCACACCGATCAATGCTGGTTGCTGATGCTTTCCTGCTGCAGAGAACAAATAAGAGGCTGGATCTAGAACCCAGGTTGCAGTGGTGAGATGGGACCACCCAGAACTTTCTTCCATGCTTTTTAAAAATTTTTTTATTTTTATTTATTAATTTTTAGCACAGGGGTCATCCTGTTTAAGGCTGCTCTTTGGGAAATCCTGAGTAGAACACTGCTGATTGGGGTACCGCAGGTAACATGTAACATGGATGCTTCCTGGGAGAGCAGAAAACAGGGGGTCTCAGTGGAGCCGAGAGCACATTTTTCCCAGCACTTAGTGGAAGCTGCCCAGGTGAAACAGCTCAGGACTTTGAAATTTTAGGGGAAACACAATTTTAATCAGCCTGCCATCTCATTTATTGTTCTGAGATGAAAAGAGCGGAAATCAACATCCCCTCAAAATGTAGATGCCGAGAACTTGTCAGGTTCTGATTTTACACGAGATTTCTTGTATTTTCTCTTTCATCCTTTTTTCTTTTTTGGTCTTTTTTCTTTCCCTTTGTTTCTTTCTCTTTGTTTCTTTTTGTTTATTTCTCTCCTTTCTTTCTTAATTCCACTTGCTTGCTTGCTTTCTCTTTTATTTCTTTTTATCTCTTTATTTTCTTCCTTCCTTCCTTTCTCTTTCTTTCTCTTTCTCTTTCTTCTCTTTTTCTCTTTCCCTCTTTCTCTTCTCCTCCTCCTCCCCGTCCTCCTCTTCATCTTTCCTCCTTCTTCTGTCCTAATACAAGAGGGAAATCATGGGGTCAGTAAAAGATACAGAACCTTGGGCTCCTTCCTAGAGCTCTGACGTGGGCAGGCATGAAATCGATTCCCTGACTGTCCTGCCTCTGAAACCAGGAGGTGCTGGATGACTCAGGGTTTGGTCTATTGTGTTCTGCGGGTCCCCTATGGAGACCACACCTCTTCACTGGCCCAGCTTTCGTGTAGCTAAATTCAAAGCAAAATGTTGTTTCTTCCAGAGAACAAGTAATTTCCTGAAAATGAGTAATTAAAAGGCCTGCCATCCTCTCAGGAATGTTCAGGCCTCCATGAGCTGCATTTCCTCCGTCCGAGGGGCAAACAGACGTGTGGCCCTGAACTTAACGGCTCAGATTTTAAAACACTGAACTAGAGGATGTGGCATCTCTGTGTAGCCAGGAGTTCTGTTGGGGTCCGTCTGGAACATGGACCTTTGTCAGAGGGGGGCCAGCTCGCTGCCATTATAACGTGTTTGTGGTCACTTCGAGTCTTGGGATTTTCAACGGATATTTGAAAACAAGGATTCGACAGGTTTATTCTCCCCTTTACTTCTAGTTCCTTGCATTCTAGAGTCTGTGCATTTTCTCCTGGCTTTTGTGGACCCAGGAGCAACTACCTATGTTTGCAAGGAGAAAATGAAACTGTTCTGGAACACTCGCTGGAGATGGTGAAGGGATAAACGTCCTCAAAAATCCGCAGGCGAATGGCGGCGACTAAGCGCTGTCGCCCCTGAACATGAACTAAGTACCGCCTGCAAAGTTTCCTTTTAAGAGAAGAGAAGCCGGGAGTGGGATGGGGGGTGTGGGGGGCTCAAGTCCCGGGTCCCAGGCGTGTGGCAGGTCTTCTGGCGAGACACAGGCGAGAAGGCCCGTCTGTCACCCGGCTGCAGGGTGCCCTCCACGCCCAGGGCAGAGGTGCTCGCCGCCCACGCGAAGCCACACCGAGTCCCGCCACATCTCACATCTGCATCCTGCCTGGGGTGGCGTGTCACACGGCGGCACACCGGGTCACACCTGCTGTGGCCATCCCGGGCCCAGGCAATTGATGTCTTTTTTTTTTTTTAATTAAAAAAAAAAAAATCTCCTGGCTGCATATCATCAAGAAAAACAACATTGTTTTCGGGGCCTCTTATCTCTCCACTCCCAAATATCCTGTTTCTTCGGGCTGGGCCGCCAGGACCAATAGAAACCTCTTCCTGCCATTGGCTGACTTCATTTCCCAGACTTAGCACAATCTCATCCGCTCTAAACAACCTCATCAAAACTACTTTCTGGTCAGAGAGAAGCAATAATTATCATTAACATTTATTAACGATCAATAAACTTGATCGCATTATGGCCAGCACTATTAAGGTAAGGAGAGGGTTCCTTTTCATTTGACAAAATCTCGTGCTTGTTACCCTTTTCTTTGGTTTCCTTTATCAAGGCAGATAAGTCAGGGTTGGGCAACACCCCCACTGCCACAATAGAGGACAACAAGATTTCCTTTGCACTGCCTAGTAAATTTCCTTTTTCCTACTCCAACCATCCGCAAGGCTTAAAAACTTCAAACTCGGAAAAAAATTGGGGTTTCTAAATTCCCTGTTGAGGGCTGTGGATGACTTTTGCAAAAGCTGTGCAGGGCGCGTCTGAATTTTCATTTTCTTTACCTGTCTCGAGCGGGGCCGCGCGCGTGTCCGCTGGAAGGGAGTGGACTCGGAGCGGCTGGAGGGCCGGGTCCGAGGCAGAGCTGGGCTTGGAGATGCTGCCCTGGCGCACGTTCTCGAAGGCCTCCCTTAGCTCCAGGGGGGTCCGCCGGGTCCCGGTGGACGCGAAGAAAGATGCTGGGCAAGTGGCCGTCCGTCGTGGCACATGCCAGTGTTGACTTGATTTTTTTTTTTTGGAACCTGCATGCCGAGAGCGGAGGGTTCGCGTATAACCCAGATGGTGGTGATTCGGTGTGTTCGGTTCTGTATTTCTGTTTAATAAAGTCCCTTCTCCTCGGTGCACTGTGAGTAGACTTTCTTCCTCGCGGTGGTGACGGCTGCTTGGTGGGAACCGGGAAGCAGTGGCTGGCAGGTGCTCTGTGCTCTGGGGTCTGTGGTCCGATGTGATGTTTTTCTCACAAATGTTTCTGGTAAATAACATGGCGAGACTCAGGTGGAGGTGAATCCAGGTAGGTAGAAATGTAAACGCGGCCTGATTCCTGAAAGTGAAGCCGATTTGATGATTCCTGTAACTCAGTGGCATGGGACCCATGAAAGGGTCTGTTACCATATTTTTCAAGGCCCCCGTGCCTTGGTGACCTTTGGAGAAAATGCGAAAAAGGCAGCAGCAGAAACAGATCCTGAAAAGAGGATAACGGAGGGTTTTATTGGTGGCGTGCCTAGAGTGTGGCTGCGTGTAGGTGAGAGGCATTTGATTGTGGTTTCATCAAGGGCTTCTGTTAACTAGAAAGCTCGGGAATATGAGGTTTGTCCGGAATGGGGCCAAAACAATTTCAGAAATCCTCCTTGGTTGGGTATTTGAAAGGTTTGTTTGAAAGGATTTAATTACTACCTATGGTATAAACTGTATTTCAGAAATTCTCTTCAGTTTCCGTTTCTCAAGATGTATTTTGTTTTTCAAGATGTGATCAGTGATGTATATAAAAAAATCCATGTATCCAAGACTGTAATGTTACAGAGATTTTTCTTTTCTTTGGCTACAAGGATTGAGGTCTGCTGAAATATAAGGACATAGGCATTTTGCAGGGGAGGGTTTGATGTGCTCCCTTTTCAGCTCTGAGCAGAAATGATTCGCTTTTATAACCCCTCATGCTGCCCTCTTAATTACTTTTTTCGCCCTTATTTATGTCCATATTTCATAGCAGTTGAGACTAATAGTCTTCATAAATTTTGAGTCGTGCGAGTACAGTTGTGCGCGTGTGTTTCAAAAAAAATCAGCGTATTGAAGGACATGGAAATAGCAGACCATTCTTTAGAGCGTGGGGTGCATTTTGCATAGCATACAGACGTGTCCTGCTGTTCCAAGTACACATTTCTGAAGATAGGAGGGTAGTTTTTGAAGTCTGACTATTTTGTCCTTTCAGAATGAGTTTTGGCAAACCGTTTATATTGGTCCAGGATTCTCTACTTGCCGTAGCATTTGATTGCCCTGCATCATCTGTATAGTGTGTATATCTCATGTGAACTTTCGAAATGACTTCAAGTGGATGCTTTTTAATCTGCTGTTCAAATAAAATCGCCCCTCTTTATAGGTAACTTCCTTTAAGACATGTTCTGCTGGGCTTCCTGGGTAAAGTAATGAGATGATTTCACAGACTTGTTTATAGAGTGGAAAAAAGAGAGGCCCAGGTCTGTGGACTACAGTTTTAATTATGTTAGTGCAAAGCTCAAATTAGCAGAGGGAAAATTACAGCTGTCCGTTGGAATTAGAAAACAGTCTGTCATACAGGCAGTTTCCAGTCTCAGATGCACTCTGTTTTTTGTTGTTTCAGTAAATAAATCAATTAGTCCATCACGTGTCAGAGGCACTGAGTTTGTTAAGTTGGTACTCCCCTTCCGAGTGGATTTTTTGGGGGGTGGGGGCGGTAATAGCTCTAAGACCCTATTAACACATGAGATGTTTTTATTCCAAGTTTTATGATTCTCACCATCATTTTTTCTTGGTATTTTGGAAATGGGAACAGAGTGTTTCCATGGGAAGAAATAAAGGGATTTTAGGAGCTTATGTAAGGTGCCCATTTATCTTTAAAAGTCTGTGGATTTTAAGGTCAGGTTAAGAGGTCTAAAAAAACACGTATGCATCAAAGGTGATGTGATTCATGAGTCTGCTTTGGTGTTTCTACCTGCTTCTGGACCACCTGACATTCCTCCCCCCGCCCCCCCCCCACCGCACCTTTCTTCGCCGCAAAACAGCGCTGCCTTTGCTTACAGACTCCAAGGAGCCAGCTGTGAGCCTTGGACCTTGATTTTGCTCCGGTTAGGATTTTTAATGCAATCCCCCAAAGACTGTCCTGATCCTTTTTTACGCCTGGAGCCACCTGGGAAGTCTAATGAAGCCTGCAGTACCTTCTGAGGAGCATGCTTTTAAATGCAGGAAAGGAAGGCAATGCCCGGGGAAACTAGCTCTGCAGAAATCCGAGTCTGTGCTTGGACTCCTTGGGTGGTCTGTGAAGCCCAGGTCACATCCCTGGATCCTGGAGTTTATAGGTCTTTCGCCTTTAGGATGGAATTGTGGGGATTTTCCTTGATCACAGCCCTGGCACTGAAGGGCTGGGAAGAGAGCAAGCTGCAGCCAGTGGCAGAGCGGGGAGCATCTTAGAATCAGACAGGATATGGAAAGTTACTAACAAGGTTAGCCAGGGAGAACACTGGTGCTGTTCCCATTAGTTGTTTAAAAAAGTTACTTTCTTTGATGTGGCAGAGGTTGGAGGATTTTGAGGATCAGTGTGATAGCACTTTGAGGCGGAATCTAAACAATACAACAGCTAGTGTGTGTAACCAAAAAAGAAGCAGACGCACAGACCTAAAGAACCAACTAGCGGTTACCAGTGGGGAGAGAGGAGGGGGAGGGGCAGTGCAGGGTTCAGGGTCAAAGAAGAGAACAAACTATTATGAATAAAACAAACTGCAAAGTTATATTGTGCAACACAGGGAACACAGCCAATATTTTAAGATAACTAGAAATGGAGAAGAACCTTTAAAATTGGGGAATCACGATATGGTGCACCTGTAACTTAATATTGTACCTTAATGATACTTGAGTAAAAAAAAAAAAGAATTAATTTTAAAACATAAAGCTTCTTTTATGTATTTCCCTGCCTTTCATGGAGCAGGCACTCGCTGACAATTTGCTATCATGTGTGAAGCAAACGTATTTAAAAGGCAGGGTTATAGGAAGGAAGTCCATCTCCTCATAAGATTTTCATGGATGTGATTTTTTGAAACAAATTTTTATTGGCTTAGAAAGTTGTGTGAATTTTAGGCAAAGGCAGCAAAGTCGGTCAGTTCTACACATCCCTGTATCCAAGGCTTTTCAGCTTTTCCCATCGAGGTTATTACACAGAATTGAATATATTTTCCTCCATGCTCTACAATTGGCCCCTGTCAACCTGTCTGTTTGTGTATATTTCAAACCCTGATGGATGTGATTTTTGATGAATGGACTTCCTAGCTCGAGGGCATTTGCACTTTCAACAACCCATGGGCTTAGGTGGAATTTAAATTGTCTTGTCTCTCGTTGATTCAGGAGACTCTGTGTGGCAGTGGAACGAATAGGAAATGTACAATACCACGGTCCCCCTATGTCAGGGTTGTCTCCAGAGCAGGGCTGGATCTTCTGGCCTGGAAGTGGCCTTATGGGCCATTATCATCTTCAGATTTTTTTTTTATTTAAATGTAAATTTTATCAGCGTGCCGTTGACTTACAGTGTTGGGTTCGTTTCAGGTGTGCAGCAGAATGAGTCAGCCCTACATACACCTGTATGTCCATCCTTTTCCAGATATTTTCCCACACAGGCCATCACAGAGCAGATGTGCTGTTTGCATCTGTGGCTGGCTCTGGGCACAGCCTGCCCTCTCCAGGCACAACACAGTTCTCCCCGGCTCTCTCCGAGCCTGGGCACGCTGACTCAGTGGCCATGGAAAGGAGACTTGGAAAGGGTAGAGGTTGGGGGTCATTTTTCCCATGACATATGCTTATGTAGGACCGTGAGGCTCGAGAGAATGTTCTGGAAGCCTGAACTGCTCCTTAATTATCTATATCTTCTTTAGAGTGATTCTATCACTGCTTTTTTTTTTTTTTAAGCAAAATAGATCTTTGTTAAAATTTCCCCAGCCCTGCCCTTGATATATGCAGATACATGCTGTTAACGTCTCTTGAAAAAGCACACATAAGATTAAAAGAGATACGTGAAATGACCATGACAGATGCCTTCGGGAAAGTATGACTTTTGTGTTTAGAAGCCAAGAAGGAGGTTTCCCCTGCGGGAGGGGAGACCCCAAACAGAACGACCCTCGTTGATACCAGTAATTTGGCAGACAGATGGGTTTACCAGCTGACCCAAGAGCCCTGCGGGGCGGGAGGCCGTGGGAAAGGCAGGACTAGAGTTTCTCGGAAGCCTCAGGTCTTCCGAGAAGAAGCATGTGTGAGCGAGACAGTCCCCGGGCCTCTGCAGGGTTGGTGGCACGTCTGCCGTGCCAGGATCTTTCCTTTAGGGCTCAGGGGACACCTCAGATGCAGGGCAACCATCCCCTCCTTTGATCCCGACAGGATGGAGTCAGATGGCCCCAGAGATTTCTTTCCTGATGTGGCCTGGCCACAGACACACCTGCCTTGGAACCCTGGGCAAGGGCCCTAATGTGTCTGCCCTCCGCTTCCCCACCTGCACGGTGGGATTAGAATGGCTGTCCTGTGTGGGGCAGATACAGTTCAGGGCTGTAGAGCCTCTGGTGGGTGCTACCCCCGAGACACCCCCACATCTGACCCCTCCTAGTGAGGCACCTTACCTTCTCGGCCCCGCGCTGAGTTCTCTCTGTGTATTCCACTACCCGGCCTCAGCTGTGCAGCCCAGAGGCACAGACTCTGCGTTAAGGCTTTTTTTTTTTTTTTTTTAAACATTTTTAATGTATTTGTTATTTTTTTAAATACTGGCATATAGTGGACTTACAATGTTGTCATCCTCATGCTATTTTTTTCCTTCCCATTTTTAAAAATTGAATTGAGGAGTTCCCGTCGTGGCTCAGTGGTTAATGAATCCGACTAGGAACCATGAGGTTGCGGGTTCGGTCCCTGCCCTTGCTCAGTGGGTTAAGGATCCGGCGTTGCCGTGAGCTGTGGTGTAGGTCGCAGACGCGGCTCGGATCCTGCGTTGCTGTGGCTCTGGCGTAGGCCGGGGGCTACAGCTCCGATTGGACCCCTAGCCTGGGAACCTCCATATGCTGTGGGAGCAGCCCAAGAAACGGCGAAAAGACCAAAAAAAAAAAAAATTGAATTGAAGTGTGGGTGGTTTACGAGGTTGTGATCCTCTGCTGGGCGGCACAGAGATTCCGTTTTACGTGTCCACCCATCCACTCTCATTCAGCTGCTTCTCCCACAGAGAAGATTCCAGAATATTGGGTAGAGCTCTGTGCTGTACAGCAGGGCCCCACTGGCCAGGCGTTGTATAGACCCAGTGTGCCTCTGCCCACCCCAAACCCCCAGTCCATCCCCCCTAGAGGTCAGGTTTTCAATTCTGTAAATTGAACTCTGTGTCTGTTCTGCCAGCAAGCTCCTTTGTATCCTTTTGAAAGATTCTACACGGACGCGATGTCGCGTGGTGTTGGTCTTTCACTATCTTCACTCAGTCTGAAGAGACAGGGAGAATAACAGGTCACTTTGACATGTCATTATTCCAGCCTCCCAGCTAAGACAGGGCACAGGGAGTCAGGAGGAGTCAGGATGGGGTGTTTGCAGGGGTCCCTGGAGAATGGTGTGGCAGGGCAGGGACCAAACACAAGGGCAGGTGCAGCATCCTGGGGGTCCCTGAAGGCCTGGCCGGCCGGTCAGGGGTTGGTTTAGTCCTGTTCTGAAGGTGGAGGCTGTTAGTTTGCTGATGGAAGAGGGCAGAGGCTTGAAGTGCATGTTGCTGCTGATGAAGGCAGACCCTGGGTTACTAGGTTACCACTGTCCTCCAGCCTTGTTAATTTTGAAAAATGCATCTCGTTGTTTGGTACAAATTACAGTCATAAAACATTCTCACTGTAGATAACACGAGAGAAAGGAATTATTACAAAGTCAATATCAGTGGCTCCTCGCCTCAGCCCGTCAGAGAAAATTCCCAACACTTCGTGTGTGTCTTCCGACTGTGTGTGTGTTTGTCTGTCCTTCTGTCTCCCTGACTGTCCTGCTTTTCTCAGTTAACCTTGTTTTATACTCATTTCCCCCATGTCTCTAAAAGATGTGGATAAGCAGAAGTTTTATGCTTAATTTTATTCCATCTGAAATAAGTAGCATACTTTATAGAACCAATTTCCTGTTGGAAGTAATATTGCGTTCCATTTTCCACTAATTACAATACGTGCTCTGTGTAATTTTTTTTTTTTAAATTCATGTTATTGGTCTTAGGGCTTAGAAGAGGCATTATTGGACCACTGGGTATATATATATTTTTAAGGTCTCTGCTACATTTAAATATATGCCCGTTTTAAAAAATGGCCAGTTTACTTTCTAAGAAGGCTTGTGCCAGTCCCATTTCTAGGCATAGATAAGGCCAGTCCCACTGTACTCATAACAGCTCTGAATATTTTAATTTGAATCTTTGCCATTGTGAAGGTCTAAAGTGGAATCTTATTTTTTTTTTTGTATTTTCATCATTATAGTATTTCATTACACCTTTTGTCGTTGTTGTTGTGAACTTATTTCCACTGTGACCTCTGGATCTTTTTCTTATTCATACTTTTGTTCCCTGTTTGATCAAACTTATTTGCTACTATTTCCCCTGGCTGAGGCATGTTGTATAAAGTCTAGGATCATTTCTCAGTCTGTCCACGCTTTTTGATGTGTCAGCAATGCCCCCAACTTTGCTTGTGTTTGTGGCTCTGTGTTTACCCGCGGAAACCATATAACCTGTTTTTGGGGATGGTGTGTCCATCTCTTTTGTATCATCGACAGAGATGGACAGAGGGTCGGGGTTCAATAAATATTTGTTGAAAAAAATCGATTTTGATTAAAATCCTTTCGGATCCTAAAGAGAAAGTTAAGCTCAGTAATATAAACATTATTGCAGATTTTAAAAAGATGTATTTCTTTAGAGATATTGCTCCTAGCTTATATACAAAGTAACTAAATAGAATGAAGGTTCTGTTGAAAAGAGCATGGAAAAACATTTTAAAAAGGCAGGGTTGTGTCTTGAATTCATAGTCCAAATTAACATCATTCTTGAAACAGCTTGTTTCACGCCTGGGTCGGTGCTGGATGCTCACTGTAGCCTGGATCCTGGTGCTGCTTTTTGTCCAGATAAGGACTAGGGGATTAGAAAGGCTAGGAAATTTACTCAGGGCACACAAATCTGTTTCCCCTCAGTTTATCGTCATATAATCTCTGTTTTTCCTGCTGTTTGCCCAAGCTCCAAATATTAAATGACTCTGCGGGGGGGGGGGGGGGGGGGGTGGGGGGGGATGATCTATTAAATGATATACTGCTACATGAAATAAAGAAAATGATTATAACTGGCGACCTTACGTGAGAACCCCCAGAGGCAGCCATCATTATGCTCTCAGTGGCTAATTAAGATAAAGAACTAGAACATTCAAGTGCTAAATAAAACTCTAGCACCCAGTTCTCCATTTGCTTGGCGGCAAGAATACTTTCCATATATGACAGTCTCCAAGGGGGCCCCTGGTTCCAGAGTCCAGATCAGCTGCTGATTTAAGTTTCCTCAACCCAAGTAGCAACTTCCTCGCCCTCGCCTCCGAGTTTTCCATCAGGCCTTCCCCAGCCTTTCAGCAGGAATTAAACACGGCAAAGAACGGTCACCTGCTGTGGGGCGCAGATAAGTGCGGAGCCATTTCGCAAAGAAATGCCAAGGCCGAGCAAAATTATTTATTTTGAAAGCCGCAGCACAATCCAATCATAACATTAACATCAGGGCTTTACTTCAAACCGTTTTGTTCAAGACAATGCATGTCAGAATCTGGAGCGTGTAACAAAGAACATTTCTAGGGGGGCAGGCAAATAACGCGCCCTCCTGAATCGAGCGCAGTGACCTTTAAATCATGCTACCTCGATGATTTAACACCTCTCTTTCCATTATAAACTTCGGTATAGCAAATTGATGGGTTTGGTGTTTTTGTTTTTTTTTCCTAAGCAAGCATCGACACGGGGTCAGCCTTGAACAGACATTCCCGCCCCTCCCCCACCGTGCCCCCAGGTCCCTTAATTCCAGTCGTCAGCCAATCGTGACTTTACCCTCCTGTTCCCTTTGGCTCCCATTGGCTCCGTGGCGAGTTTTATTTTTTAAACTTAACCGTATGCCTGTGATGCTACCTTAGAGGAAGAGGAAACTGTTGAAACGACACTTCGGAATTTGTCAACACAATTAGTTTGTGTCTCAATTTGGGGTAGATTTCCCAAGACGTTGCTCCAAGTTTAAAGCAAAAAATAAGCAAGTGTGTGGTTTTATATTGCGACGTCCCCTTGGGATCTGTGTTGGAAGTAGGTCCGGGGCCACCTGACATTCCTGAGAGCATCAAGAAGCAGGAAGGTGCCAGAGAGCGAGGCCAGCCCGGGTTTATCTTATGCCCAGGGAGGCGCTTGGTACTCTGTTTCTTCATGGCATCCTTAAAATAGCCTCTGTGGGGAAAGGATTGGTCTTATCTTGCTCACAAGGAAAGGGAGGCGTCGAGGGGGGGTGCTGGGCAGGGGAAGTGGAAAGGGGCTGGCCTGAGAGATGGTGGCTGGGCTGCTGGTGGATGCCGTGGGGCCTCAGCAGGTGAAGGCATCTCTCGCATCCTTAGTTCCTTCTTGGGCAAATAGAAGCTGTCTTCCTGGCATCTCACCCTGCACAGGGGGCGCACCTCCTGGGTATCTGGGTCCTTCCATCTATGAAAGGGCCTAACAGTGGTGCCAGCTTCACAGGGCTGGTGAGATTAAGCCGGGCGGAGCTTGGAGGGGGCACATCTGATGCACTTAATCCATGTGAGCTAATTTAACTATTCACTCGAGTCAAATGTGTTTTCCTTCTAGGACTAAAATCAGGAAATCTGTAAAAGGCTTTTTTTTTTTTTCTTTTCCCAGTTTCTACAACAGCTTGTGAATGCTTTATTTTTTCAAGTTCGCCAATTTTCTTGTAATGAACGTGTTCTTTTCTCTTTATTAAGAGAGAAAACTGCTAAGAGAATGGGGCATTCTCAGTTATCCACAGTACCGTCTGCCTTGGAGCTGACCTGAAACAGTGCCGAGAGATGCTTGCTGTGGAGTTTGCCTGAGCCGGGTGTGGCCAGCCCTGGAAAAGACTCTGGGGACTTGTTCTTCACTCCATCTCTTTTTACATCTCACTCTCACATCCTTCCCTCCTCTTTCTTCTCTCTGCAGTCTCCTAGGAGGCATTCCTGTTGTGGCTTAGCAGGAATGAACCTGACCAGCATCCATGAGGATGTGGGTTCGATCCCTGACCTCACGCAGTGGGTTAAGGATCCAGTGTTGCTGCAAGCCGCAGCATAGGTTGAAGATGTGGCTCAGATCTGGCATGGCTGTGGCTGTGGCATAGGCTGCAGCTGCAGCTCCCTTTCGACCCCTAGCCTGGGGACTCCACATGCCTCAGGGGCAGCCCTAAAGAGCAAACAAGCCAAAAAACTGGAACAAAACAAAAAACCAATCCCCCAGGAGCTTTTAAAAACTTGAAGGGCAGCAGTAAGGCTGCTCAGGACTTTCCCAAGCATCTCCAGTGCCCAGGGATTCTCCTTGGACCTGCTTCCCTTCAGCCCATGCTGGCTCTCGCAGTTACTCCATGCCTTCTTGTCCAAGGATGTCTGGGATGGTGCAGGCTTGCAAGCTTTTCACCTGCAGTAAAGAAAGAAAGGGAAGAGTGACCAGGTAGAAGTCACCAAAAGCAGTGGCCCCGCCTCTGCGTTTGAGTTCTGTCTTTAATTTCTTCTTGAGTGAACTCCTGGAGCTAGAGGCATATTTATATCCACGTATAAAAAAGAATATTTCCCAAGGTCAAACACAGGTGACTTGGTGATGGATTAATCCAGTGCACCAGTTTAAGTTACCGTGGAAAGTCTTATGGACTTGACCTGCTCAGCTAAAGGCCCTGCCTTCACTGTGACGCCTGCCCTAAACTCAGAAGAAGAGAAATCAAACTCACTCTGCTAGTGGAGCTACCTCGCCGAAGGGAACCAGGCTTTGTTTCCTGGGCATCGCCGAGAGAACGTTCTCGTCTACCCGCAAAGCTGCCCCCATTGACTCACTCACGCTCGAAGAGTCATATTGCCCACAGGTTTGATAAGAAGTGAGTTATAAAACAGGCCCGTGTGTATTTTTTTAAGCCTTGTTCTTTGGAGATGGAAAACAGCTTTTTTTAGATCCCATGTTTACTGCTTTGGTAAACAGTAAAATGCTGCTGTAGCAATTACCTTGAGGATAAAGGGTTTATAGACAGACACTTCCTGTGTCCACTTCCTACACAGATAGCCAGCCCCACCAGAGACGCACCGATGCAGGAAGGGCTCCCAGTGGAAACTTCCTCTGCCAATCGGGGTTTGTTATGCTCCATCTCCCCTCCAAGGAAAATGAGCCTGTTGCCACCGATTTTCTGGCAGAATTCACTCTCTCGAAGGAGGTGACAGGATGATGTTTCTAAGGTAATAGCTTTAGCCCCTTGATCCCATCCTTAGCCTTGTCTGCTCACTGGTGTTTTGGGTGACAAGTGTAGCTTGATTAGCCACGTCTGTGAGGAAGACTTGTGTCCGATGGGCTCCCCAGTCGTCTTGGAATCATGGAGAAAGATGCGTGAGCCTGCTTCTATTTGTTGAAAACTAAACCCCTTTGAGATTCAATGAGAGGTTTTCTTTGCTGTGGTTATTTAGGGTAAAGGTCCCTTTAGATTTTGCTTTTTTTTGTCAAGCAGAGATCCCTCGATCTGGGTCCAAAACCCTCAGCCCACGGATTGTTCTCCGTGCTGATCCTACACCAGTTATTAAATTCCAGTGACTGCATTGTTTAGGTCCTTTGAACCACAGCAAATAAAGCGGCAACGCACAAACACCAAACAATAGAAAATCATCAATTTTCCATCTACAGGATGTGTCCTTACCGACTGGCCCCTTTGTAGGGGAAAAAAAAATACATCAAGTCAACAAACAGTAACGCTGAACAATAAACGTAACAAAATAAATAGCACCTGAAAGCCACTCAACTCAAGCACTGGCACAACTCCAAAGAGTGATGTTTACATACTCGAAGCAGGGAAACCCAGGGCTGCACCCGGATCTGCTATGAGTCCCTGAACTCATCAGAAAACGGAGCCGCTGTGCAGCATCGGGTCAGTTCAGGTACCTTTCTGGTGATCAGAAGGCGCCTGTGAGCTTTGAGGTGCAGTGGACAAGGGGGCAGTGTGTCGTAAAGATTCTCCCTCTGCTGTGAATTGTGTAGGTGTTCAGATTGTCCTGGGGGAGGCAGAGATGATAACTGGCCCCAAGAAGCCACCCGGGGTGGTTGGAGGTAGTCCTGTCTCATGAAGATGCCAGTGCGGGAAGGTGCTCCAGTGGTTTTATTTACACAGTCACTCGATCCACGTGTGCTGGTTGAATGGACCAGAGTGCAGTTTCTCTTTTCAAGACTCGTGTGTGTGTGTGTGTGTGTGTGTGTGTGTGTGTGTATGCGTTAGTTCAGCTTTTCTTTTCTTTTTTTTTTTTTTAAAGTAGCGTTGATTTGCAGTGTTGTAATGCTTTTGCTCATCTTATTGGAAAGATGCTGTCACATCTCAGGAGCTTCTAGGTTGTGTGAAAATCGTTCTTCTTCTGCGTGTGTCTCTCGTGTAGTTGCCTTTCAGTGAAACTCCAGAGCTGCCTCCCCCCAGGCTTCCTTCCAGATGCTGCCTCTGCCACTTCTGCTGTTTTGCAAAGTGACTTCTCTGGTCTTCTGAGTCTGTTGGTTTGAGTGCCATGGGAATCGCTGTCGTGTGATGCTGGTGCAGGACCTTGGAGATGATAGATTCATCCTTGACACCTGATGCCCTGATCCTCTCACATCTCAGTCACTGCCTGTCTAAGGGTGGTGGTGGGTTTTTTGGTTTTGTTGTGTTTTCTTTTGTTTTCTTCAGTCTGTGAATCCAGGCACAGTATGTCTACTGGATAACATATCTCTTAAATGACATAATAATAAAGACCTTTTCCCCATTTCTCACACAATTATCGTAGGAGTTTAGAAAATAATTTAGAAAAGGAAGTCAAACTAGTCAATATTATACCATCGAGGGTTGGTTAAAACTGGATTCTTTGGGGATTCTTTTGTCTTTTTTCCAGGCACACAGGCATATTCTTTAAAAAGAGTAATAGAATTGGAGAAATCAAGCTCATTATCATAGTCCTTCTCCACTCCTTTTTTTTTCCAGGATAGTGAAGAGGCGTGAGGGCTGAACTTTTTTTGTTTTCTTGGGCTTTGAAAAAATGTTATTACTGCTCTTTTATGAAATTAATTTTTCTCTTTTTTCCTTTTTAGTTAAAGATTTTAAAAATTAAAGTATGGTTGATTTACAATGTGGTGCCAATTTATGCTGTAGAGCAAATGATCCAGTCATACACACACACACACACACACACACACACACACACACACATTCCCTTTCTTATATTATCATCCACCGTGTTCTATCCCAAGAGCCTGGGTAGAGTTCCCTGTGCTGTACAGCAGGACCTCATTGCTTATCCGTTCAAAAGGTTTGTACCCACTAACCTCAAACTCCAGTCCATCCAACCGCTCTGAAATTAATTATTATTATTATTTTTTGTCTTTTTGCCATTTCTTGGGCCACTTCCACGGCAAAGGGAAGCTCCCAGGCTAGGGGTCTCATTGGAGCTATAGCCGCCGGCCTACACCAGAGCCACAGCAACGCCAGATCCGAGCTGCATCTGCAACCTACACCACAGCTCAGGGCAACAGCGGTTCCTTAACCCACTGAGCGAGGCCACGGATCCAACCTGCAACCTCGTGGTTCTTAGTCGGATTCGTTAACCACTGAGCCACAGTGGGGACTCCTGAAATTAATTTTTAAGAAGCGTTTTAGGTTCATAGCAAAATTGAGAGAGCACAGAGGATTCTTACCTACCCCCCTGCCCACACGTATGCAGAGCGCCCCCAGTTACCAACATGCCCCACCAGAGTGGTGCCTTTGTTACCGTTGCTGAGCTACTGCACTGACACATTATAATCATTCAGAGGCCATCGTTTACATGGCTCTTCCCTCTGATGTTGTACATGCTGTGAGCTTGGACAAACGTATACTGACGTATATTCATCGTTACAGACGGAGCTTTCTTTTTTTATCATGGAGTTGGGGCAGAGATCTGAAACAAAGCAGGAGGATAGACGCTGAGCATTTATCTTCCTTTATGCCCCCCTAGACTCCCCTGTGCACCTGACCAGGCGAGAAAAATCTAGATGAAAGTGGGGGAAAATGGACTGAAGTATCAGGCAGTAGGAGGAGAAGTGGCCAAGGGGGAGAAGGTTTCTGGGAGTCAGGTTTGCTTGGCAGGGTTGGAAGTCCATCAACCGCCTATCGAGCTCCTCGTCATTCCTGAGAGATGGATGTGGGCCTTTTGCAGTCTGTGATGAAAAGCTCATATTCAGGGGCACTGGCCAAGAGGCAAGCACAGTGTCGAGTGTTTCGTAGGATTTATTTCAATCTCTCCACTCAACAACCTGATTGCAGAAGCTGCTTTTATTAGCAACGCTCTGCAGATGAAGGGTCTGTAACTCCCGAGAAGCAGAGCTTCGATTCTAACACAGGGCCTGATGACAGGATGAACTCACAGGCCTCCTGACTTAGGGCTGAACTTTAAAAAAAATTTTTTTTAATAATTATTTCCCCAATACAGTTTTTTTTTTTGTACTGTACAGCATGGTGGCCCAGTTACACCTACATGTACACATTCTATTTTCGCACATTCTCAGGCTCCATCCTAAGTGACTAGACTTAGTTCCCAGGGCTACACAGCAGGATCTCATTGCTCATCCATTCCAAAGGCAATCGTTTGCATCTATTAACCCCAAGCTCCCCAACCACCCCCCTCTCGCCCCCTCCCCCTCAACAACCACAAGTCTGTTTGGCAAGTGCATGACTGTCTTTTCTGTGGAAAGGTTCATTTGTAGGGCTGAACTTTTTATGGTCCCTCTAGAGATAAAGATCCTATATCCCAGGCATGAAATGTCCTGTCAAGGTTCCTGCACTTTTCTGAGCCTCAGTTTCTCATCTGTAGAATAGACTCAATAGTGATAACAAGACCTGCTTCTTGGTGGAGATACAGGGGTCACACAGCCTAAAACGTGCCTGCATAGCAAATGTCATTTCATGTGCAAAAAAACCATTCTCTCCTGTGAGCTCTTTCTGGTGCCCAAGTGCAGCCTCCTTCTTCTTGCTTCATTTATTCCCTTATCTAATTTGCTTTTTCCGAACGAATCGGGACTCTTGATTGTGTTTGTTTCTCTCGTCCATCTTTTGAATGGATTCTTCCAGTACCCTTGGGACACTTGCAGCTTCCTCTGAAGAGGTGAACGTATTTCCTTTGAAGGGCTTGGTTTCTTTCTCAGGCTCTGCCTTTGAGGATAGTAAACCTAAGAGAGTCACCAGTGTCAGTCCATTGAGGAGGTCAAGCGAGCTGCTGACCAGATGTTCAGCAGCTGAACTCAGCTGCATTTTGATGAGCTCAGAAAATCAATAGTTTTGAGGATCCCCAAAGAAAACCAGGAGGGAAGGCTATAAGATGCTCACTGTCTCCTTCCTAGCCTTTTCTCCGGCAGGTGCCAATGACTGATTGAAGAAATGAACGAGTCTCTGCAGTGGGGAGCCATGGCTGGTCTCCGGAGGGGTCCTGGTCGAGTCTCCGGAGTCAAATGCTATTTTGAACTAACTTCATTAGCTGGCACATTTTTTCCCCTGTCTTTTTAGGGCTGCACCTTTGGCATATGGAGGGTCCCAGGCTAGGGGTTGGACCGGAACTGTAGCTGCCGGCCTACACCACAGCCACAGCAACAGCAAAGCCGGATCCGAGCTGGGTCTGTGACCTACACCACAGCTCACAACAATGCCGGATCCTTAAGCACTGAGTGAGGCCAGGGATCAAACCTGCGTCCTCATGGATACTAGTCAGGTTCATTTCCTCTGAGCTCCTGGCATATTCTTTAGAGGAGGGCAGGCATCTGCTGAATTATATTCCTAGTTAGAGTCCATAATTAGGAATCTCTGGAGCTTCATTGAAGAACAGAAACTCCCAAAACACTGCTTGTTACCTTCTATGGCCTGAGTTATGTGGCTGGTGTCATGGAATTTTTTTATCTGTGCTGGCCATACCTGGTAAGCAGCAGGCCTTTCATAAATGTCTATTCAATAAGTAAATGAATATCTGTCTGGATGATAAATTCACGAATGAGAGCATTAATTAGTTAGGTGGTACCCGATAATATTACAGAGGATTAATTCATTTAATTCAGTGAGCAGTTATTGACTCCCTGTGTGCAAAGCATCGAGTTAGTCGCCCCCTGGAGGTTAGGAGAGAAGTTGTACTTCTTGATCAGAAGACTGAATTATGACTCCGTCTTGGGACCAGTGTCTGGCGTGCATGCCCCTGTGTCTCATTTGAATGCCTCGTGTTAGAGGTCAGCGTGTGTAGCCTAAAGAACCGGCCTGTGTTTGGGAAGGGGGGATGACTGTGAGCCTGCCCACAATCTAACGGGGTTTTGAACATTTGTGAACACGTGCCTGATAAACGCACATGTCTGGGCTGGACCACGGTTGTAGACGCTTCCACGTGAAAACTAAATGCAGAAAAACAGTTCTCAGGGTGTCCTGCATTTTGTTACAGGACACTTGTCTGGATGAGGCCAAGCCAAGCAGCACGTTCTCTCTTACTGACTGGGCACACCTACCTGTGTTTATCCCAGATTCGCGCTCGGTCACCTCAGTGGTCGGCTGTGATAGTTCACTCTGCAAAAAATCCTCCTGGGCGCAAAGTAATGAAACGTTGCGTCTAATGAATTATGATGGGCACCGTTTGGTTTTCTTCGTTTGTTATTGCAGTCACTCCTTAGAAATTTCAGCGGCGCTGTCACTTGATCTCTGAAACATTGGTATCCCACGGGCTGGTTCACACTGTGGGTTTCCACGTTAATTGGCGCGACGTCAGGGGACTCTTCCCGTCCTGTAATGATTATGTACATGATGTCTGCGATGGATGTGATATAGTAGAACACTTTCACAGAGAGCCAAGTGCTCTGCATTCAATTGCAAGATACTCTGCTTTATGAGGGGTAACTTTAATAGCAATTAACCAGTTTCTCTAAGCCAGAGAATAACACTGGATTCTCTATGGACATGTTCAGTTTAGCAAGCATATTATTAATGTAAAGGAGCCTTGTTGGTCCAAGTTGCATATATATAAGCCAAGGAAAATGCAGTGTTGCATAAAACCTATAGAATTTGGTTGTCTTGGTCAGGTTTTTAAAATGAGCTTCCAGTTGCACCCTAATAACTTAAGAATCTGGCTCACCGCTCTTTCTCCAGTGCTTCACCCATAAAGTGCTGCTTCATAAATATTTTCTGAATGAATGAACACAAAACTCAATGACCAAATGGGTATCAAGATCTTTCCCTTACGGAAGCATGTCTTTGGCAGTGTATGTGCTAGAGAAGCTCTGACCCGATGCCTCTTGTAGCACAGGCTACAACCTAGTTTTTAAAGGGTTGAAGAGAGGCAAACCGCTTTTATTGGAGAGTTAAAAAGTTGGAAGACACTTGATTGGTTATGGAGGGAGTCCCATATTTCTCAACCCAGTCGTCCTTTGGGTCAGGAAACTAAACTTGCTTTGAGGATAATGAAAAGGAACTCCTGAGAGAACTGGGATTTTGTTAGGGAAAGAATATACACGAAGCGGGGGTGGGGGGGTATAAATTGGGATTCTGAGATGAGTAAATATACACTACTGTATATAAGATAGGTGAACAATAAGAACCTACCGGGTAGCACAGGGAACTACATTCGATATCTCGTAATAACCTATAAGGGAAGAGAATCGAGAAAAGAATGGAATGGGTATATATGTGTAACTGAATGACTGCGGTGTACACCTGAAACTAACACAACATTGTCAATCAATTATACTTAATTATATTATATATAATCATGTAATTATACAGGCAATCATAATTTGACTCATTTGCTCATAACATGTTGGTTGGAAAGACATTCTAGAGAAATTAGGTTTTAATTTCCATTGGCTTTTTTTTTTTAACTTCTAACATTCTTTTCAAATGAATACTGAGAGATTAAAAAGTTTTTCTTTCTTTCTTTTTTTTTTTTTTTGTGTGTGTGTCTTTTGAGGGCTGCTCCTGTGGCATATGGAACTTCCCAGGCTAAAGGTCGAATTAGAGGTGTAGCTACTGGCCTATACCACGGCCAGAGCAATGCAGGATCCAAGCCGTGTCTGTGACCTACACCACAGCTCATGGCAACACTGGATCCTTAACCCACTGACTGAGGCCAAGGATCGAACCTGCATCCTCAAGGATAATAGTCAGATTCGTTTCCACTGAGCCACAACGGGAACTCCAAGATGTTTGTTAAAATACTTCCCACATGATGCTGACTTTCATTAGAATGTGAGACAGACATTTTTCACCCAGTGGTACAAGAACCGTTATTTTTCTAAGCAGGACAATCAGGGCACATGAAAAAGGAGTTTACATGAAAAAGTTTTGTAAAATTAGTATTATTCTGGAAAATTCAGGCTCTCCGGTTACTGTAACCTGGAAATTACCTCCAAGCACTGGAAGAAACTGTCCTAAGTCTGCAAGGCAATCAGTGGGCCAGAAAGTGCCCTGAAATGGTACAATCTTCACTAAAAATGGCAGGTAGTGTGTTCGTGCTCTAGGGTTGCTGTGAAAATAACCACAGACTAGGTAATAATAAACAGAAATTCATTCTGTCACAATTTAGAAGGGCTGACATCCAAAATCAAAGTGTCACGGGGCTGGTTCCGGTTGGTTCTGGTTTGTTCTCCACGCCTCTCTTCCAGCTTCGGGTGGTCCTTGCATTCCTGGGACTGTAGCTGCTCACTTCCGTCTCTGCCTCGGTCTTCACATTGCTGTCAGAGTTCTCTGAGTCCCTCTCGGTCCTTCTTAGTCGCTTATAAGGATGCTCTCCTTGGATTTAGAGTCCATTCTAAGCTGATACAATCTCACCTGAATCCTTACCTTAGTTACAGCCACAGAGACCCTATTTCTCAATCAGGACGTTTTCTGAGGAGTCAGGTGGACTTGGGGGCCAGTCTTCAGGTAGAACGGAGACAAAGCAGGTTTCAAGGTGCAACTTCGCTTTTGCACGTTGCTTGTCCGAGAGAAGAACAGGGCTCGGCTCACTGATAAAACCTCATGACGGGGTGCTGATGCCGCAGTGCTTACATCCATGCATAGGTGGAAAGCGCTCATGTCAGTACCATTTTGCAATGTGTACATGCGATTTGTTTCGCTGAAAAAAACAACAACAACTTCACAGCATGGATGTCAACTCATACATGGTTCCATCAGTGTGATGATTGAAACAGAAATCACTGTCAAAATGTTTACTCTGCAGCCAGTTCAGTTTCACAAGATACTGAGTTTGATGGTGTGGTTTCTCTTATCTCATCGTCTTACTTGGTTAAGTGTCAAGAAGTGCGACAAGCTTGGGGCAGCCCACGCCAGCTCATCAGAGTCACGTGGGGACGTCAGCAGCCAACTGCTGGTACCCTTTCTTCCCAGTCTAGACTCATGGATGAGCCTGCTGTTTACATCGTATAGAAAATGACTCATGTGGCTTATTTCATAATGTCCTCAAGTTGAACCTGCAAGGTTCTAAGACCTAAAATGGTGTCATAAACTGTGTGACAGTCAGGCACCAGGGTTTCGTTTTTGTCTTCCTCTGTATGATCTGCTGAGGTTATAGACATGGAAGAGTTGGAGCCAGCAACGTGATCTGAACTGCCCTGTTTTGTTCTGTGAGATGGATTTGACTCTAAGTAAAAAAAAGAAGAAGAAGAAGAAGAAGAACTTCATCTTATCATGGACAGTGAAGGCTCCGTGCAAGATACTGTTGGGAAAGAAATGCAAATTTACACGAAGAGCCAGGAGGGGACTTTGGTCATGTTTGTGTCTGCCCTTGTCTGCTTCAAGGACACTGGATGGTCTCCCTGGGATGGAAAGTGGGTGACTTTCCAGTGCCAGTGACTAGCCCATCCCACCTTGACCTCAGGCTAAGATCCCAAGAAGCTCCCAGGGTGACTGGGAGGGCTGGACCAGTGGAGCCCCTTGCTGGCATCAGCTTGGGTGTCAGTACAGAGATAGTCTCCATTCCTGCAAGTGACGCAGGGGTCTGTCCACTTGCTGTCCTCGCCCAGCTCCTGCTCTGGAGGGTAGGGACATTCTGACCCACTCACGGTGGTAGAAGGCACCGTATGAGGCAGATAAATGCAAACCAGGAAAACAAGACCCCCAAGGCCAGGATATTTGCCTCACACTTCCCCATATGATGGGGACCCACTACCATATCCTCCCTCATGCTAAAGGCCAGCCCAGAGGCCAGTACGGGCGAGATAGACCGTGGCAACCCAGCCTTGCTGGGTACGCACCGCCACAGCCCTGAGGCTTTGTGCATCGTGACTTTGCCACTGGAAAAAGAGAAATTCAATGCCAAGGAGAGATAAGACTGTGTTAAGATGGACTATTTGGAGAGCTGTCTTGGCTCATCATGCAGATTGGATTAAAATCTTGGGAGAGAGAAATTTATTTAGAAGGTGCTCGATAAATGTTTCCTTTTTTTTTACCCTCTTTTTCTTTTTCTCATACTTTTAAAAAATATGAGTTACAGTTATACTAGCAGAGAGGTCAGTTACATAGAACATCTGTTCCTCGTGTTATTCTGTGTAGGTACTGAAGTATTTTTCTTGTTTAAATGGTATATGTGGGGTATATTATAAACCCACATTGGTTTGCAGCCTGGGGCCTTATCCTTTACCTGTTTATTCTTCTTTTTTAAAAAAAATATCATAATTGATTTACAATGTTCTATCTATTTTTGTCGTACTGCAAAGTGACCCAGTTATACATATATATGCATTCTTTTTCCTCATATTATCTTCCGTCATGGTCTATCCCAGGAGACTGGATAGAGTTCCCTGTGCTGTACAGCAGGACCTCACTGCTTATCCATCCTAAATGGAATAGTTTGCATCTACTAACCCCAAATTCCCAGTCCATCTCACTCCCTCCCCTCTCCCTTTTGGCAGCCACAAGTCTGTTCTCGATGCTTGTGGGTCTGTTTCTGTTCTGTAGATAGGTTCATCTATGCTGTATTTTAGATTCTAATTTATTCTTAATATTCTGTATATAAACAACCCAGTGGCCCAGTATAAACTGATGCTAAAGAAAGATGCTGCCTGGCCGATAGGTCAGATGATCTCAGAGATTTCTCTTTGGTGTTGTAAAAAAGTTAATTTCAACTGTAGGTAATAGATTTCCTAACCACTCAGCAGTTTACATGGGCCAGCTTGGTTAGTTCACTTGGTGACAGCATATGCTGATAAAGGCAAGATCACAGGTCTGCTCTCCATGAAAGCTTAATAAGTTCTCAGAGATTAAAAAAAAAAAAATCTCCCTTCTGTGACCATAAGTGCATCACTCATGCAAATGCCCAATGTGGTTGGAAGAGAGGAGTTGGGTGTAAGCGAGAGGCCAGCTCAGGGCATGTGTTCCTCATAGTGGACAAAAGAAATCGAAAAGGGAAGGGAAAAAACCACTCAAGTGGGGTTTCTGCTAGCAGACGTGCCTTGTTGCATGGAAGCACCCATGCCCAGCTCCCCTAAAGCTAGTGATTTCATTTAAAACATGAAATTACAATGTTTCACACTCATAAGCTCAACTTGCTCCAGCTGAGGCCAGCGTGACTGGAGTTACCAGCGCAGCCCCGTGACCCACCTGCCCCCTGGACTTTGTCATCACGGCGCATCTGCACAAAAAGGCCGTTTACGTGGAATTCAAATCTGGTTGTTTAGTCTACATGGAGGGGGGAAGGCTTCTGTCTCTTTAATGTTTATAGCGGTTGGACAGAGCTTGTGGGGTGAGGGTTAATTGGTCTCTAGTTGGAGCAGTTGTGTGCCCAGATGGGTTATCAGGGCTGAACACTCGTTACAAGATTAATCTCATTTCCGACAAGACTTCCCTTTCCTTCAACTGATTTTTGCCCAGCCATTGGAGCTGTCATCGGCCGTTAAAAGAAGGGTGGATTGCTCTGGGATATTAAGGCTGGTATGCAGCGAAACAATGCCGAGCGGTGTCCTATCTCGGGGAACATCTTTAGGAGAACACGTTTCAGGGGTGTCACGAAGGCTGAGGCTCATAAACAGCAGGGACAGTGGGACCCCTCAACCAACGCTCCAGTGAAAAGGCGCCAAGCCAGCACAGCTGCCCCCTCCCTTGCTCCTACGATGGATGCAGAGTGACACTTAGGGCTTTGTTCACTGCTGCAGATTTAAAGACAATTGTGCTGGGATCGGATCTTCATTCCTAAGGCCCCCACCTAAGAGGCGAGGAGGTCTCTTTGCTGCATCCACACTGAACCGTTGGCCGTGGACACTTCAGTTAGTTCCTGTGCATATTTCAGGCTTTCCGTTTATGTTATGCATTTATTTGTTCTTTTCAGGGCCACACCCTCGCCATATGGAAGTTCCTAGATGCAGGATCAAATCTGAGCTGCAGCCACCGGCCTACACCACAGCCACAGCCACGCAGGATCCCAGGGTCGTCTTCAACTTGTGCTGCAGCTTTGTGGCAACACCGGATTCTTAACCCCCTGAGTGAGGCCAGGGATCAAACCCGCATCCTCATGGATACTAGTTGTCTTCTTAACGCGCTGAGCCACAATGGGGACTCCAGACTTCCGTTTAATTTCAGGGACCTTAGGGGTGTTGTCTTCAGCTGCGTGCCTCGAAGCAGTAGGCAGGTTTTTATTATGACAAGCGGCTTCATTCCTTTTGTTTCCAGATTCTTCCAAGAGTATGATAAAGGGCAGTGCCGTCTTATCCCTTTGGGCTTAGCTTGTGGGAATCAACTCATCTGTGTATTTGCTGGTGATCTGTTGGGCACCCACTGTGGCTGGGGGTGCTGGGGGTGCTAGGGGTGCATACAGCAGAAAGACAGGCTCCCAGGGGGCTCCCCCTCCAATGGGGATGGGGACGTCTGACAAATAGAACACAGTGGATCAGGGATGATCCATCAGGAGGTAGGGAGTGTGGGCAGCAAACAAGAGAGAGAGTGCCAGCAAGGGTTACAGGGACTCCAGGCGAGACTTAGGCGGTCAGGGAGGTGGTCAGGCAGAAACCTGAAAGGAGCGTGAGAACAAGGGTTGGGTCCTGGAAGAGGGTTGGGGGCCAAGCGGAGCAGCACAGGCAAAGGCCCTGGGGCAGGAGTGGGCTTGGGTGTCTGAGGGCGTGGACTGTACTTGTGCAGCTGCAAGGGGGATGCCGAGTGCAGGCAGTGGGCATCACGGCTTCTCGTAAACAGATGTCTCAGAGGAAGCAGTAAGAAGAGCATCTTGCCTAAAGAAGGGGTCCTCCTGCTTCAGCTGTAGTCAGGGTACCAGGTCTGTCTCCGTTAGGTGTGAAGAGATGGGACTGCCTTGGCTGTGAGGTACTAGTGAGACCGGGGAGCACTTTCCAGGAGCCTAGAGTTAAAGGCGAGGAAAAAAGCTTAAAAGATGTAAGTTACTTTCCTTTCTTCTTACATCACATGGTGGATACACGGCCTCTTTTCATGGACTGGGCTAGTGTTCAGTGTTCTGTTTCCTACCTTTCCAAGTGCTTTAGCAGCTGTGTCAGTTCTAGGCTATTTGATGCGGTGTATCCACTGGTTAAGCAACGCTCTTTGGAATCCAGCAGCTGGATTAGAATTCTGGTGTTTACCAGCCGTCGTGTGCTCTAGGCAGCTTGTTTAATTAGCTGAGCATCTTTAAAATGCGGCAGCCCCTACTTTACAAGGTTAAGGTTGAGGTTGGAGACATGAATTCATACACAGACATTTGACCTAGAGCCTGCCAGGTTCTGACCATGCCATTAAAGTTGTTACAGAGATTCTACCTTGTCTATAAAAAGGGAGTATAAATTATTGCTACGTCTAGAAATAGCTTTGTTGATGGGAGACTTCTTGTCACAACATTTTCTCCAAAAAACCAAAACAAAACAAAAAAATAGTTGAGCTAAGTTTTTCTTTTCACCCTGTTTTGATTTCGTTTTGTTTTTTAATTCTGAAAATAAAGGATACATAGTGTGCGCCTTCTCCACAGGCAGAGATCTCATTCTAAAATAAAATAAAATAAAAATGATACAAATGAACTTATTTATAAAACAGAAACAGACTCACAGACTTTGAAAACGAATATAAAGCTACCAAAGGAGAAAGGTGGGGGAGGGACAAATTAGGAGTTTGGGATTAGCATATGCAAACTACTATATGTAAAATAGATAAACAATAAGGACCTGCTATATAGCACAGGGAGCTCTACTCAATATTCTGTAATAACCTGTATGGGAAAGAATCTGGAAAAGGGTGGATATATGTGTGAATATATGAATATATATGATATATGAATGACATATATATGACATATGAATGACTTTGCTGTCCAGCTGAAACTAACACGACACCGTAAAGCACCTCTACTCCAGTATAAAATTAAAAAGAGTAAGGAAGCTTTATCTGTCCCACACCATCACATAGCTCAGCGAGATTTTTAAACCCACAAGAAGCACGTGGTTTTCAGGGCAAAAAGCTGACAAAGAGAAGAGAGGCAGGATGACATTCGAGGGGTTGGGGCAGTGTCTCTTTGGAGCCTCTGACAGGCGGTGGTCCTGAGGGCAGGGGGCGGTCCCCCACCCCACCCCAGACCCATCAGCTCTGATGCTGGAGGTCCCCCAAGGCAGATGGGAGATGGTGTAGCCAGGGCTTGTGGTGCCAGCACGCTGGCTCTGCTGTGCTGAACCTCTATGAAGGTGGCATGGGATGGGATTCGAGTCTGCACGTGCTGCCTCATTTCTCGCCTTTCCTCTTGGGAAACGTCCCATTCGGGAGCCCTTCTAAGGACCACACAGGCCGTGAGTGCCATGGAGAGGGTGGGGTTGAGAGGACTGGTAGGAAATTCTCAGGCATGACCATTTTTGTCAGTGGATTCCAGGACCAACAATGGGTCTTATTACCACTTACAGTTAGTCGGTGGGTGACTCATACGTCGGCAAGAACTGCCCCTCCCAGATTTCGCTGCTGTTTATGGGAAGGAAATAGCCCTTAGGAGATAGATTTACTCATGTGCCAACCTTTAACCATTTTTCTTTAGGCCTGCTCTCATGCCAGTCTGAGGACAAAAATAAAAATTCAGTTATCTCCCTTTTCCAACTTACTTCCTCCTTCGATGCCACGTATATACATCATGACACACTATGTGTATGTGTGTATGTGTGTATATGCATGTATGTGTACATACAATATTTACACCTGTTCTAGGTCTAAACTCACCCACTTGGCATAAGTGGGACATCAAAACTTTAAAATAATATCTGTCCCTGTACGTTGAAACATGACTTCATTTCCCAAAGTCACGGGATCCCCAAACGCCATCTGTGTCACCCACCTTGACTCTTTTCTCTTGGTCACACAGTGAAAGGTATTTCCTCCATGGCCTTTATAAATGCTTCTGAATTTTAGACACTCCCAAATTTGAGTCTGTTTCCCATCCTTCAAGCTCGGGTTAAGTTTGACTCATTACCATTTCTCCACCCTCTGGTATCTAAAATCATGCTTTTCTTATTTGAAATAGTCTTCAAAAAAAGAGAGCGAGAACAGTTTTATATATAGAATGAAATGTAGGATCACGTTAATACTTTAAAAAAATACGGGCTCAGGGTCCCAAAGAACAACAAGAAGCTGAACAAGACAAACCAAGAGGTTTACTAAGATAAAGGATTTCATCCAATCCTCATCTGTCTGGACAGTGCGAGTGCTGTCAGGATGGGATTGAGCGATTGGAAATCAGATTTAGGAAAGTGCTCCATGTGGCTTGGTTCAATACGGAATGTTCTCATCGTGCTTGCGCTGGTGCCTGCGACATGTGAAATCTGAGTCATAAGCTTACATTTTAGAGGCAAATAGCATCTCCTTCCTCAGCCTCAGCAGCCCAGGATAAATGTGAAGGAAGAAAATTCAGCTTCCTGGAGACACAGCTGCCGTTAAAGCCCCAGGTCAGGACCTCCACCCTTCCCTCTAAGAAGGTCTAAGAGCTGTATCTCCTGCCCAGGCTCCTGGAGCCCCAGGATGGGTTCACGGACATGGTGGGTGCCCCGCTGAGCATCTGCTTCCTTTTTTTGGTGTACTCTTTCCAAAACATAGACCACTCAGCTGTGGGAGAACTTCTTCCAACTCCCCATCACAAGGGACAAAGGCCACGCCACTCAGCCTGGCAGACAGGTCCATTCGCGTCTCAGCCCGAGGACCCTCTGTGTCCCACCCCCTGCCACCCTGGGGCCACATTTGAGGTTCTCCAGTGTGGTTGGGACTCTTGGGCCCTGCTCAGGTGTGCAGGTGATGCCCTACACATCCTCTGAGGCCCAGCCCTTGGTTATGAGACTGCTTGACTTCTGCTAAGAACGTGCTTAAAGAAAGGATGCCGTTGACTGTAGGATGGTTTTAATGCCACCTCTGCAGAAGCAGGCGTGCCCGCAGGTATGACTTCCAGTCCTAACCATCCTCCCCGTTGCCCGTGGCAAAGCACGTCTCATCTTTATTAGGAGGGGTTTGGGGTGGAAGAGGGGAGCCTAGTGAGTTTGCTATTCTGGGCTCTTGCATAGGGCACTGTACCCTAGTTTTCAATGGGGTCCTTCCAGCCATTTTTTAAAAAAGTCTTATTAAAGTATAGTTAATTGACAAGGCTGTGATAATTTCTGCTGCACAGCAAAGTGACCCAGTCAGACATTCACACATATCCATTCTCTCTCTCAGATTCCTTTTTTTTTTTTTTGTCTTTTTGTCCTTTTTAGGGCCGTACCTGCGGCATATGGAGGTTCCCAGGCTAGGGGTCCAATTGGAGCTGTAGCTGCAGGCCTACACCACAGCCACAGCAATGCCGGATCCTCAACCCACTGAGCGAGGCCAGGGATCGAACCTGCAACCTCATGGTTCCTAGTTGGATTCATTTCCACTGCGCCACGACGGGAACTTCTCAGATTCCTTTTCCACGGAGTATTATCACAGAATACTGGGTAGCTTCTCTGTGTACAGCAGGTCCCCAGAGGCCAATCATTTCAAACACCTCAGTGTTCTTATGCCAATTCAAAACCCTCAGTCCATACCCACCCCCCCAGCCCCACTACTCCCCTTTGGTAACCATAAGTTTTTCAAAGTGTGTGAGTCTGTTTTCTATTCTGCAAATAAGTTCATTTGTATCCCTTTTTCCCCCCTAGATTCCATATTAGGTGATATCATATGATGTTTGTCTTTCACTTGTCTAACTTTGCTTAGTGTGATAGGTCCATCCATGTTGCTGCAAATAGCATGATTTCATTCTTTTTTATGGCTGGGTAATATTCCATTGTGCTATGTACCCCATCTGCTCTATCCACTCCTCTGTCAGTGGACATTTAGGTTGCTTGCATGTCTTGGTTATCGTAAACAGTGCTGCAATAAACATTGGGGTGTGTGTGTCTTTTCGAATCATAGCTTTCTCTGGATAGATGCCCAGGAATGGGATTGGTGGATCGTGTGCAGCCTTTTTTTTTTTTTTTGTGATCAGAGGCTCAGTGGGGCTATTGTGGTTCAGTCACCCTTCTCAGCCCCATTTGGGGATCCATTCTGGGGCCTAGTCCCATTTCAAGAATACCTGCTACTGCCGCTTCCAGCACTCATGTGTGGTGTCATTGGCCTGCTGTCACTCCTCCTGTGCAGAACAGACACAGGCAAGTTCATAGAATCAGCCAAGATTCTGGCATGAGATCTGTATATCTGACCACTTCTTGAATCAATACAGTCATCAGGGCAAGAAGGTACAGAGTAAGGCTAGCAAAGACCATTTAAAAATGGCACAGCAGAAACAAATCCGACGAGGAACTATAAGGTTGCGGGTTCGATCCCTGGCCTCGCCCAGTGGGTTAAGGATCCGGTGTTGCTGTGGCTCTGGAGTAGGCTGGCGGCTACAGCTCCGATTCGACCCCTAGCCTGGGAACCTCTATATGCTGCGGGTGTGGCCCTAAAAAGACCAAAAAATTAAAAAAAAAATTTAAAAAAGTGACACCCAGTCCCCATGGTATGTCCACTATATTAAAAAAGTTTCTTGAGATAATTCTAAATTTACAGAAGAGTTGTCAAGATAGTACAGAGAATTCCCACAGCCCTTTCACCCCGTGCCCCCTGGTTTAACTTCCTGGGTACAATGGTCAAAACTAAGAAATTCACTTTGGGACCATATTTTTTTGTCCAGAGTCAGCCAACTCGGTTTACATGGCAAACCCAGCCCCCTGCCTGTTTTTGCCCATAAGTTTTATTGGAATATAGCCACGCCCATTCACCTTCACGTTGTCCTTGACCATTTGGCACTCCAGGGACAAGGGTAAATAGTTTTAACGTTGAGCACGTGGCCTCCAAAAGAGAAAAACTTTCACTGTCTTCCTCCTTATAGAAAAAAAAAAATCACTACCTCCTCCTTTTAAATAAACTACAGACTTTATCCAAATTCTGTTTTCCATTGGCGTTCTTTTTCTGATCCAGGAAGCTTCATTGCATTTAGTTGTCATGTCTTCTTCTTCTTCTTTTTTTTCTTGTCTTTTTGCCATTTCTAGGGCTGCTCCCATGGCATTTGGAGGTTCCCAGGCTAGGGGTCTAATCGGAGCTGTAGCCGCCGGCCTACGCCAGAGCCACAGCAACACCAGATCTGAGCCATGTCTGCAACCTACACCACAGCTCACGGCAACGCTGGATCCTTAACCCACTGAGCAAGGCCAGGGATCAAACCTACAACCTCGTGGTTCCTAGTCAGATGCATTTAACCACTGCGCCACAATGGAAACTGCTGCCTCTTTCTCTTTACTTTTTTGACCACGTCCTCCATTCATTTTGCTGTACATTTTGGTAAATGGTTCTGTGTTCTGAAAACACGCTGTGCTTCAGAAGCCCACCTGAGATGGGAGTAGACAGGTGTGCAGGTCTGGGGCAGTCCCGCTCTCCTGTGGCTGCCACCTGCTTCATGCTGGGTCTGCAGGTAGGGAGCTGAGGGTCAGCCTGAGGAGCCAAGTTCAAGTGTGGAGATGGTGCTGCACAGCGTATTTCCTTTGGGTCCAGCTGGGGCTCTTCAACGTGGAAACACAGAAGAGGTGACCACGGGGAACACGCAGACCCGGCAGAGAGACTCACATAGTCTTGCAGGTCGGGGCTCAAGACCGGCCTGGGTGCAGTCATTTCCTCTTTCGTAAAAAAGAGAAATGCACTTGGGAGCTGTGACTTCTTTCCTCCCCAGGCCCCTGCAGTTTAGGGATGCCTTTTCAAAACATTCATTTTCTTTCTTCTCCCTCCTGGGTCTCAGAGCTCCCTTTGCCACATCTTAAGCCCTGGCTCTCTGAGGAGTCCTGCCAGTTTGCTTAGCTCAGAGCGGGCACCAGACCTCAGCATCTTACATTGGAGCCTCGCCAAACTCACTGCTAAGGTGACACTTCTCTGGCGGAGGAGGGTCTGCGTGTTAGACGCTGCGGATAACGAGACTCACAAGCAAACTTTTGCAATGCATCCCATTTATTTATCTATGAACTGATACCGTAAAATCTCCCCTCTGTCTAATATGGAGTGATGAAGAGGATCAAATGAGAGGATGGAAAGCCTTCAACGTAAAATCCAGTAAAGGACAGTGCATCACGGCGAATCTAACATCCAGTTCATGATGTGCTAGAGTCATTATTCCGTGAGCCCTGCCAGGTGGCCTGTAAGAGCCTGCGATGTGACCGGCATTGTTCAGGTTCTGGGAAACCAGTCTCTGCTCTCCTGGGTTTTACCTCCTTGTGTACCTGGTGTTTCAGATAGTCATCAACCAAACAAATGTGTGTAGATGCTAATCATACATGCTATGCAATCGGAGAAGGCAGGCAAAGAGAGTGACAGGGAGAGGGCTGGTTTTGCCGGGAGAGCCACAGCATCTGTTGTGAGCCTGTTAGGTCTGAGGTGCTTTTTGTTGTTATTTTATTTATGTTTCTTTTTTTAAAAATTGCAGTATGGCTGACTGATACTGTCATTAGTTGCAGGTATATAGCACAGTGATTCAGATATACTTGTGCACATGTGCAGATAGATATAATTCTTAATATATATAGTATATACATATGTAAATTCTTTTGTATGTATTATACATATAAATTATATATAACATTTTTATACATATAAATTATATATAACATTTTACATATAATATATATAATTCTTTTTTCACAATCTTTTTTTAGGCTATTCTGAAAGATTGAGTGTAGTTCCCTGTGTTGTATAGTAGGACATCTATCTGGAGAAAACTCTAATTCAAAAAGATACATGCACTCCAATGTTCACGGCAGCCCTATTTGCAATAGCTAAGACATGGAAGCAACCTAAATGTCCATCAACAGAGGAGTAGATAAAGGAGATGTGATACATGTATACAATGGAATATGACTCAGCTACGAAAAAGAATGAAATAAAGCCATTTGTGACCACATAGGTGGCCTTAGGGATTATCATACCAAGTGAAGTTAGGGAAAGGCAAATATCATATGATATATCTTATAATGAAGTACTTTTTAGACATTGCAAAAACTAGCCTGATCCCTCTTTTTCACAACAGGTTTACTGAATGCTAATATTTCCAAGTGTAATCAGAAAAAGAATGGCTTTTCTCATTTAACAGGTAGATGGGGCTTTGAGTCATAGTTTTTTAAGCTCATGAATTCTCAGATTTTTTTTTTTAATCTTACTGTTCAATTTTAGGAAAGAGAGGAGTTAAGTAAAATTAAATAATCAATGATGCTAAACTTTTAACTTGTAGAAAACTAATTAGAGTTTGGTCATTGAGTAACTTCGTTATCAGCTTCAGATATTTAATTAGGTTTAATGCTTATGTGTGGTCAATTTACTTGGAGAAGCAGAGACAGGGTAAAACAGAAATCCTTAGTGTGATTGGCTCTATCCAGAAAGAATGAGACTTTGCTTTCTAACAATTCTTGAAATGTGTCGTTCTTTGATGAGCTATGTAGACCCTGCTCTTCCCAACAGGAGGCACTGTTGGAGTTTTGGGCCAACAGTCTTCAAAGATTATGTAGAACTAAACCATTCTTTAAAGGGGTCCATGGCTTTGCCCACTGATTGCTAGATGTCCCCTCCATGGTCATGACAACCCCAAAGGCCCCAATAGTCCCAAACGCCCTTTGCCTGGAGACAGGAGGCATTTGTCTTTAGTTAACAACCAAGATGTAGTCATTTCTGGAAGAACTTTCTGGATGTTCCCATGGTTTAATATTTAAATCAAGTGACAGAACGGCTTACCCACTTTCATCACTGAATTTCATAATCTAACTTTAGTCTTCATCCAAATTAACATATTTTTAAAAACTCTAATGTTTATGTATTGTTCACTGGCATCCACTGTGGTGAACTCAGCCATAATATATAAAGCAGAATACATATGCCGATTATAAGCTTCAAATGTATATTGAATTTATACTGAAATAGACAAGGCAGAGAGCTGCTGTGGTGTGGATTACCTGGAGCATACAGAAGCCAGCATCAATCGCTGCAGGGTTGCCCATAGCATCACTTGACCCCTGACCTTGCTTGTGGTGCAGTCTTATGGAACCATTTCCAAAGTGTCTTCCATGTCGGCCTTGTTAGCACTTGGTGTGGCCTCAACAAGCCCATCGTGTGCTGTCACTCACTCTTCTACTGTCCCTGTGGGGGATTTTAATAGACTCTTAGTAAAAGAAAGAAATGGAATTTAAGGGCGCTGGCCTTCATTGTATTTCTAGTTTTCCCTTTTTTATATTCTGGAAGCTGAGTCCGTTTCATTGCGTTCTCTGTACACGGTTTTGCTTACGAAGCTGTTTGACACGTGTAGTTATGAGATGCAAAGGTGGGAGAAAAGAGACACCACTGCAGAGTGAGGTCGGGTTTTACTGCTTCTGGATCCCCTCAGCTACCCAGTGTGTACTGGGTTAGGGCATTGGGATTCTGGAGGAGAAGAAGCACAGATAATCCTTACAGAAAATTATTATTATTATTTTTTAACTACATGAATGGAAATCATCTTGAAACAAAATCCTTTTTTGAAACAAAATTACTGCGTCTGGCAGACTAGGTAGACAAAGCTGTGGACCAGAATATAGAATCCCCAATATTCCCTTTTTTTTTTTCTTCTGCCAGTTATCCATCACGATCCTTGTACACGTTAGCTCCCCGAGGGGAATTTCCATTCACTCGGCTCTAAATAACCACCACAGTAACAGCAGAGAGTAATAGAGAGTAGTTAGTACCTGTTATATGCCAGACATTGTATTAAGCATTTTGTTGATCAGAACAGATAGGACAAGTGCCATCATTATCCACTTTTCACAGGTAAGGACACAGAGCTACAGAAAAGTCAAATAATCAAGTAGGGCTATATTCATTTAGTGCCTGGGGGCACAGAAGTGAATTTTTAAATTCCCTGCCCTCCTGGACATTGCAGGTTAATGGCCTGAGATAGACCAATAAACTATGGGGCATGCAGTGAAGCTGTACATGCCTTGTAAACATCTGTATGCAAAAAGAAAAAAAAAATCTGTATGCAATACAGTTAATAAAATTAAAGACAAATTACTGGGGAAATCTTTGTAACAAATATTCCAAATATGAATATCCATAAGGTATTAGATCCAATATTATATTAGATCCAAATGAGCTTGTGTATATACACATACTCCGTGATCCGTACAACAGGCGAGAACACGCAGGGTTGTAATTCCTGCCTTAGTATCACCCACTAACACAGACAGTGAGTCTGTACACTTCCTTTCCCAGTAAAAGCAAGTCATGCTTACAAGCTGCCTATAAATTCAGCTTTTCACTCAGTTTATCTGAAAATAAATATGAAAAAGAATTTGTCAGATACAGACACCTAAAATGCTATCTCTTGCAAATGAATATCGCCTACAAGAAAATAAAAGGAAGCATTTCACAAGATATGCTAAAAGGAAAGAGAATAGCCCAAAGCCCTAAAATAAAATTATTCTTGGGGAGGGGATGCCATTAATTGTGTCTGCAGGCATTGATTCCTTTTTCGAAGACAGTAGGAGCTCTCAAAGCCATAGAACCCAGCTCACAAAGATGAAGTGTATGAGCATGTGTGGCTGAATTTTTATAAGACAATGGCCTACAAATGGCAGGGTAGATTCCTCGGATCTTCTTGTAAGAGATGTTGAAATTGTATCACAGTGCCCGGCACAAAGGAATGAGTCAGTACGTGTTTAATAAGCGAATCAGTTAGTTCGTGATGAATAAATATAACATGAAAAACAAGCCTCAAGAGAAGGTTGAACTACAGCACCAATTTCTTTTCTTTTTTTCTTTTTTTTTTTTGCCTTTTCTAGGGCCGAACTCACAGCATATGGAGGTTCCCAGGCTAGGGGTCTAATTGGAGCTGTAGCCGCCGGCCTACACTACAGCCACAGCAACTCGGGATCTGAGCTGCGTCTGCGACCCACACCACAGCTCATGGCAATGCCGGATCCTTAACCCTCTGAGCAAGGCTAGGGATCGAACCCACAACCTCATGGTTCCTAGTTGGTTCGGTAACCACTGAGCCACAACGGGAACTCCAGCACCAATTTCTTAGCTTCTCTGACTATTCTTGGTGGAAATTCTTTTCTCATGGAAATTTCAGTTCCTTCAGGGGGTCTCGAGAGCTACGATCTGATTGGACGAGGGGCTGGAAGCGCGGTCTTCAAGTCACGTTTTCCTTGGGTGCACACTGCTTTTGCTGAGATAGCTGTTGTATATGAGCTGACGTCATGGGGTCTGGGGTGAACCAGAGACTCTGCAAGGCTCCCTTTTGAGTTGTAGTTGCCAAAGGGGGATTTAGAATGTCTTGTTCCTGCTTCTACTGTATCGTATGTTTTAGCATCACTAACTGTGCCCATTGGGGCAGCCAGAGCTTTAAAGTCATTCCATGATTCTGCCCCCCACCTCCTGCCAAAAACAAAGAGCAAAATAATGCCTTGCCATTTGCAACAACCCAGGGTTGATGGACCTAGAGTTGGTCCTCATACTAAGTGGAGGAAGTCAGACAGAGAAAGACAAATATCATGATATCACTTGTAATGTGGACTCTAATAAAAAGATGATACAAATGAACTTATTTATCAGACAGAATCAGACTCACAGATCTAGAAATCAAATTACCAAAGGGGAAAGGTGAGGGCGGGGAATAAATGAGGGGGTTGGGATTAACAGACACACATTATTGTATATAAAATAGATAATCAAGAAGGACCTATTGTCGAGCACAGGGAACTCAACTCAGTGTCTTGTAATAATGTCTGTGGGAAAAGAATCTGAAAAAGAACGGACGTGTGTACATGTACAACTGAATCACTTTGTGGTACAGCAGGAATGATCACAGCCTTGTAAAGGCTTCCAACACACTTTAAAAAATGGAACAAAAATGGATACATATACATATATCCATATACATACATCTCATCTGTTATATATAAAACTAGTCAGTTTCATATATAAATATATAACTCATTTTATATATAAATGTATAAAACTAATTTACTTTGCTGTACACTCGAAAATAACACAACGCTGTAAATCAGCTACACACCAAGAGGATTAAAAAAAAAAAAAAAGAACCTTTGGGCACTGAGGCCATTGCTATGGGGATTTTGCAAACCTTTGCTTGTCTCAAGTTCAATTTTTGCTTTGAGAAAACCATTCAGTTCACAGCATCCTTTGGCCACGTTAACCCCGGCTTCCCACTCCTTTCCGGGGAAGGGCACACGTGTCCCATTGTCCAGCGCATCGGAGCAGCTTCACGGGCCAACGGGAGAGGAGTCGGGCAGGTAGGCCCGGCCAGTCAGGAGAGAGGCCTTGTGTTGGGTGGAAGGTGCAGGTCTGTGTAAAGCACAAACCGCGGCCGCAGACAGGCCCTCCCTGGCTCTCCACCGCGGCCTTTCCCGGGAGGAGCCAGGTCCCCACGTGGGTGGAGAGGCCTTCACCTTTCCCCCCTTTTCCGCACCCAGCTTCGGATCGTTGGCTGCGGGCCTGTAAGATGCTTTAAGAAGGCAGGAAGCTGGAGGGAGGAAAACAAAGGCTGGATTAATTCCCAGAGGGGGTGACAGGCCACAGGGCGACTGGCCCCTGTTGCGAGTGCACTTGGCCCGTGGTCACGGGTGACACACACACGCACACACACACACCCATGCACAGACACACACACCCATGCACAGACACACACACGCACGCACAGACACACACACACACACACTCTGCAAGTGTGCTTTACATTTTGTTAACCAGGCCGATTTCTACATCACCCATCAGACAGGTATCCTTTTTTTTGGTATGTAGATTTCACTTGGAATTAACCAGTGGATAGTATGATATGCCTGCGGACGGCTTTTCTGCTCTTTGAGCCCTGAGATGTCCCCACGGAGTCATTCTTGGAAGCCGCAGAGTCAGGGTGAAAATGAGTGGGTTTCTCTCTGGCCTCACATCCAAGTCCTTTGAAATTGGTGATGCGATGAGAGCAGGTGAATGGCTGCTGAACCCTTCTCTGTGTGCGCGTTGGGGTTCCTTCGTCTTACTTTCCTGTCTCAAATCTCCACACACTTGCTCCTGACCTCCTTCCTCTCCTGCTCCTCCAACCCTGCAGACACACCTGCCCTGAACTGCACCTAACTTTTTAGTATAATGCACTTCTTCTTTGAAAATGTGTGTTTCTGATTTCATGCATTGGTGTCCGACTGCTTTTTGCGAAATGGTATCATGTATGGAAGATTTGGGGCCAGCTAGGAGGAGAATGGGTTGTTGGAACAAAGCACAAGAAGCCAGTTTATTCCCTCTGGTGTGCACGCAGGGAGTGTGCATATTTCTTTGGAAACGTTTGCAGCACAAGAATTTTACAGCGATGGGCATTGCTTCTGAACTTGAGCTGTGGCATATTGTTTCTGCTCGCGTTTATTGGCTCTTTCTTTGCGCTACGAGCTGGGACCTCATCCGGATAAAGGATGAGGACAAGGTCCTTACCTCGGTGACTTGAATCCCAAGACTGAGTCCTGATTCCCAGCATCAGGTCCCAATGGTTCTTGGATTCACAGAATAGGAGGATTTTCCCACAAAGTCAGCGTGCAGTAGGTTACACCCTGCCAAGTTCACCTGCCTCTTCTCGTTGATTGGAAGTTCTCTTCATGACTCGGGTCACTGACAAGTGACTGCAAAAATAATCAACGAGATTAACAAGCTCAAGACCTCTCTGTAGGATTTGTGGGTCTCTAGGGGCCAGAACTTAGCGGGAAATTGGGTTTTATTTTAGGGCAGGGGAGTGTCATAGTAGGATTATCATTCCGTGGAGACGGATGACTGTTCCTCCCTCCCTCCCTCCTCTCTTCCTTCTCTCCATCTTCCTTCCATCATCCAAGCATCATCCAAACTTAGCCCTACACTTAGCACCTGCACACTAAGAATATACGCAATAGATATTCACTGTGCGTGAGTCACGTGTGGGCACTTTTCCAGACACTGACTGGAAAACCTCGCTGATAAAACCCCCTGCCTTCATGGAACCTGCATTTTCCCAGTCCTGACGAAGCATCTCTCTCTCTCTCTTTTTTTTCCTCCCAGGTGTTTTGTCCTTCTATGAAAGTGATTGCAGTCTGTCTCAAATAATAGACTTTGAGGATAAATTATCTTTACATCACTGCCACCAGTGCCTTCCGTAGTGGCTGTGTCCATGGCGGGTGTCCAGCCACTTGTCCTTTGAGTCAGACACCTTTGAGAATCTGTTCTGTAATGAGACACCTACACACAGTCCCTAGCAAGGATGGAAACAGAAGGATCTTTCATGTGTAAGAGACAAGTTTAACAAATCAAAACAACCTGGTAATTAAAAAAAAAAAGAGTGGTCCTTAGCATGAATTGGAGCGTGCCATCTGCTGATCCAGAGATGGCCAGGTGTACCAAAATGGGCATCCGGGGGATGGGCAGGGGTCTGTGCCTGGGCCCTGCAGCCTCTTGGTCCCGGGACCAGTGTCTCAAGCTGGCTCAGATCTAAAGCACAGACAGCTTGGCAGCACAGAGGTGGTCTGTGGCCTCCACTCACTTCCTGCTGGTCTGGGGTCCCTCCTGTACCTCCTCCTGTTCTGCCAAAAGGCACAGCACTTTCAAGGCTTAGCTGGAAACAGATGTTTGGAGGTAGTTTGTAGTGAGGATGGGTAGGCAGCCTGCTTCATGAGTAGATTTTACTCAGTGCTAGGGCGCCGGGGGGCCAGCACTCAGCAGAGCAGTTGGGGTACTGTACAAAAAAATACATAAAGGAGTTACCATCATGGCTCAGTGGTTAAGAAACCCGACTAGCATCCATGAGGAGGTGGGTTCGATCCCTGGCCTCGCTCAGTGGGTTGAGGATCTGGCATTGCCTTGGGCTGTGGTGTAGGTCGCAGGTGTGGCTGGGATCTGGTGTTGCTGTGGCTGTGATGTAGGGCAGCAGCTACAGCTCCAATTCATCTCCTAGCCTGGGAACCTTCATAGGCCAAGAGTGTGGCCCTAAAAAGACAAAAGACAAAAACAAAACAAAACAAAAAAACCCATAAAAATACCAGTCCCCTGACTCGTGGTGTTTTAAGTTCTTACGTGCCAAATGTAACACATCACTAAGTGCTGTCTTGGAACACTTGGGATTGGCTTTTTTTTTCTTAATGAGAACTCTCTGTTGTCAACCTAAGGGAATGCCAACAAACTTCCTTTCTTAGCTACGAAAAATATGTTCTTCACAGAGCATCTTATCCCACTAAGATGCTGGGGTTGCTTCTGAGGAGGTAGACTGGGTCCTGGCCAGTTTCCATCCCTATAGCAGCAGTCCTCAAACCTGTGGCCTCGGGACCCCTGACACCCTGAAAAATGCCTGAGGCTGCTAATGGGCCATGGTTGATAGGGGTTATATCTATTGATGTGTATTGAATTAGAAATGAACATTGAGACATTACTGAAACATTTACTTATGAATTCATTTTAAAATAACCATCCTATGGAGTTCCCCTTGTGGCTTATGAGGTTAGAGACCCAGGGTTGTTTCTATGAGGATGTGGGTTAAATCCCTGGCCTCGCTCCATGGGTTAAGGATCCAGCCTTGCCACAACTGCCGTGTAGGTCACAGATGAAGCTCAGATCTGGTGTTGCTATGGCTGGAGCATAGTATGGCAGCGGAAGCTCCAGTTTGACCCTGAGCCTGGGAACCTCCATATGCTGCAGGTACAGCTGTAAAAGTAAAATAAAATAAAATAACCATAATAAACCCATTATATGTTAATTTAAATAACACGTGTCTGTGAAAAATAACCATATTTTCCAAGAAGATATTTAGTGAGAAGAGTTTGCACAACTCTTCCATGTCTGGCTTCATAACCAACAGCTGGACTCTCATATCTGCCCCACAGTCAATCTGTTCTGCTAGCCCATGTCCCCTGGCCTCTGGAAAACATCACTGTACCCCTGCGAGAGGATGCACGGGGAAGATGCAGATATCCTCCTAGTATATCATGCAAACTGTTGAGCAGCAGGTGCCCTGGAAAGGTCTAGGAACCCCAAGGGATTCCTGGAACACACTTTGAGAAGCACTGACTTAGCGCGTTTAATCTGGTACCCGACGCTGCGCTAGGCTGGGGTGGCGGGGGATGGACAGAGTTGTGAACTAAATGGATACATTCCCTGCCCTGTTAGGGGTTGAGCTGTGTCCCCCTCAATTCGTATGTTGGACCGAACCTATAATTAAGATTACGTGCTTGTGATAGACTCTCAGAATGTGATTCTCAGAGAGTGATTCTGTTTGGAGATTGGGTCTTTACAAAGGTAATCAGGTTAAGATGAGGTCATGATGGGGGGGCCTGCATCCGTGGTGGCTGTGTCTTTATAAAAAGGGGAAATTTGGATGCATGGAGGCCCTGGGAGAAGAGAGCTATCTACACGCCCAAAAGGGGGACCTGTGAGCCTTGCCTCATGGTCTCAGATGGAACCACCCCTGCCTGCATGTCAATTTGGGATTTCTGGCCTCTAGAACCATGAGAGCGTGAGTCTCTGTTGGTTAAGCCCACCAAATCTGTGGTCCTTTGTTTCACAGCCCTAGGAAATGAATACACAGATGATACACTGAATGTTGAACTTGGGTTCAGAGGTGGCTACGAGGCCTGCATTGATGCCTGGAGGACAATTCAGCAGCAGAGGCTGGGGTGGGGGTGGGGGTCGCCCTTTTTTAATGAGAAGGCCTGTTCTACCAGATAGAGCTTGGAGAATTCGGGTTCTCCTTCAGCAAGCACAATAAACTGTGCTTCTAAACGCCTTCTTCCTGAGGCAAGCTTATCAGTTTGTTTAAAGAGGAAATAGCTGGTCATCTGCATCACTGCTCAAGCACTGAAATTTTCACCCAGCACAGGGTGGGCAGCAGGAAATGATGCTCAGGCCTGCCACTTGCCCCGAGAGCCACCCCAACCTGTGGGCCCACCCCAACCAGCTGACTTGGGGCAGGGGATCCCTTGGGAGCGATGCTTCCTTTTGCTTCCGGAGATGGGTCTCCCTGAGGCTGTCTTGTAGAGGGGCTGGAGCAGGGGAGCCTCCGAGGGGTATGTCCTGTCTGTGCAAAACCTCTTAACAGCGGTCATGGCCACGTACAGACGTTCTCAATTAAAAGGCACATATTCTGAATTCCCACGGTTCCTGTGTAATGATGCCCAACAGGACTTCTCGTTGCTTAGGAGGCGAAGGGCGGCTGTGACGTTTTGTGAGGTGTGGCTTTTGGTGTACGCAGGGTGAGTAATACATATGTTTATGGTCACCTTTAGTTTTGAAAATAATGAAGCGCAAAAGATGGAAGGTATTTTCTTTGCAGAGCCCTTTGGAGGTGGAAAATATTAGTACGTCTCAGGAATGAAGACAATTCCTGGGCTTTTAGCCAAGACATCCAGAGAGGCCCCCATTTCACTCCCAGAACCACCCAGGTCCTGCGATGGCCCCCAGCCTCAACTGGCTCCTCTCCCTGTCCATGGCCACTGCTGCCACGTCCTGTCCCTCCTCTCCTGTGACAGCGCTTCCTCCCTGGCTGTTCTTGACCCCTCCGTCACACTCTCAAGCTCCGGTGCCCACCCCGGCCTTGTTTTGCTGTTGCCGTGGCCTGGAAGGCTCACTCCGTCACCTCCTTCAAGTCTGCTCAGGCCTCGCCTCCTCCAGGAAGACCTCCGTGACCACTCTGATTAAAAACAGTAGCCTTCCCTCTCCTCCTGCCCTCCTCACCCAGCCCTGTCTTTTCTTTCTCTTCATCGTCTAACCCAGTTCTCAACACTTAAGGCTCCTGCGATTCACCCTGCTAATCTTGTTCAATCAGGTTCTGGTTTAGGAGTTCTGGGTCGGGGCCTAGGATTCTGCCGAGGTGACAACATCCCAGGTGGTGCTGATGCTGAGGTCCCAAGACCAGACTTGGAGAAGCAAGGTTCTTTTTTAAATTTTTTATTAAGGTAGCGTGGATTTACAGTGTTGTACCAATTTCTGCTGTTCAGCAAAGTGACCTAGTTATATATATATATATATATATACACACATTCCCTTTCTTATTTTATGTTCCATCATAGCCTATCCCAAGAGACTGGATAGAGTTCCCTAGGCTATACAGTAGGACCTCATTGTCATTCCATTCTAAATGTAATAGTTGACAAGCAAAGCTCTAGTTCTTTACACCTAGTTTTGATTTGTAAATTAAAGTGTCCCTGTGCCTACACAGAGTGACCTATTCAAGTCTACCAGACTGGAAGACAGGAGGGCAGGTCATCTTTTGTACTGAGTAAGTGGCCCTTTTAAGTAGACCTGGCCCCCTTAAGTAGACGTGGCCCCATGTGATCCCGCCCCCATGAGCCTTGTTATGCAAATTAGGTGGGTAGGTGACTGGGGAAACTCCACCCCCTCAGAAAGGCTCTGCAGGGACCCACAGGGCCTCATGGGCTAGGGGTCTTCCCTTAACCTGTCCCGCAGGTCTCTGTGCCTGCTCTGGGGATACAACAGTGCACACAGTTCTGAGCCCTGGACACTTCCTCTTTCTCATGGAAAAGGTGGGTAGACATGGAGCCCTGGCTCTGCTTCCTCTCTGGGGTTTAACGAATTAAGTAGAGAGGCCCCAAGTAAGGAAGCAATCTAAAAAGCCTTGAGCAGACAGCATTAAGATATTCCGGCCACCCAGCTGTTCTGCGGCTATGGTAGTTTTGGTGGGAATGGCTCCACAGATTTTTAAAGACGTGCTCAGGAGAGCCTTGTTGGGTATGATATATGTATGTGTGGTTGGCAATTGTTGGACGAGTTTACAAGGAATCATTCAAATGTATCAGGTTTTGAGATCAACACTCCCAGCATCGTAAAGATTAAGTCTTACTGGCAACTAGCTTGTAGGTGCATGAAAAGTTCCAGTGAAGGGGTCCTCCATGGTCCCCTGAGCCCCATCACGTCCTGTGCTTGGTGGGGGGGGGGGGAGGATGAGCTTAGCGTAGAGTCGGAACAAAGGTTATGATATCCTGGCTCCTGGTCCCCTCCCCGTGCAGCCACTAGGACAGATTTATGGGCTGGAAAATCTGGTGCAACGCGCAGGCTCAGCCTCCCAGCGCCGGGGGCGAAGGCGTCATTACTCAAGGGGCCGACGTGAGAGCTTGGCGGGGCTGGACCCTCACAGTAGGTCTGTCCCCCTCGGCTCTGTCCACAGGGGGCGTCGGCGGCATCTAAGAGAAAGAAGACATCTATGTTCCGCGCCCATGGCAATAGTTATTGGGGGATGAGGATGGACAGGACAGGAAATGAAAGAAGTCCCTGGAACATCTCGGGAAAAGTGGGGGCTCCCTTCGCCCGCTCCTGCCCACTTCGCCCGCTCCTGCCCGACCCCACCCTGAGATCCCCAGTCTCAGTAGGACTTTTGGTTAGTAGAACCGTATGTTACTGTTACTGATGTGTTTTACGTGCGGAATAGCCCCAGAGTTCCTGGGTAGATTAGGTCCTAACCGCGCTTGAACTTGGAAGACACGAAGTGAGCTCTTAGTGTGTCCGCTCCCTGCCGCCCGCATCCTCCTCCCCTTCCCTTCCCCCCTCCCCCAACACCCCCTCCCAACCCCCTTCCCCCGCCCATGAGCCCGGAAGTTATCCCCAAGACTCTGGGATTAAAATCCCGGGCAGTATGGAAAGGGCCCACAGGCCACTTTTAACCTGGACTCGTGGGAACTCTTGGCCCCTCTCCGGGTAATGAAGTTCTCGCTGATGTTCAGATGGGCTCAGGGATGGCGGAGGTGCGGCCTGCAGTCTGGCCATGGCAGGAAGAGAATGTCACTAATTATATAAAATAGATTTTATTTCAGGGTGAGGCGGGGCTTGGGGGTGTCTCAGGAAACCTGAGTAGACCAGACCTTCAGTTAATAGATGAGGAGGTCCTGACCCCAGGGCATGGGCTGAGCTCAGGGGGCAGCTGCATCTCAAACTGGGGACCCTGTGTTCCTGTTGTCCTTTTAAATTCCCGGCTGGTCATCCTGACATTGAGATTGAATCTGGTATTTTGCCCCCTTTGGGGGGAAGTGCAGCCCTGAAAAAAAATTAACTCTGGAGTTCCTGCTGTGGCACAGTGGGTTCAGAATCTGACTGCTGCGGCTGGAGTCGCTGGGGAGATGTGGGTTTGATCCCTGGCCCAGTGCCGTGGGTCAAAGGATCCGGTGTTGTTGCAGTTGCATCATAGGCTGCAGGCGTGGCTCAGCTTCAGTCCCTGGCCCAGGAATTGCCATATGCTATGGGTGAGGCCATTAGAAAATATATATTTTTGTTTTTAACCCCCTTCCATGGGGAATTTTGGATTGGAATTTGAGGGCAGGAGATAGATAGTTGCTGGAAATGAGGAGGCCAGGACATCTGGTGCTGCTCTCATGAGCTTGCCAGTGTTTCCCATTGTGCCAGAATTTTCTCATGAATAAAATTCTTGGAATTTTATTGAAAACAATGAATCCATGTGTCAGAGATTCGTGGGTGAGACACACTCCAGATGTGCAGTGCACTGTATTTTTAGCGTACGGCTGTGTCTTTTGCAAAGGCCTGTTTTCATGGAGCATCTTCTGAAGATGAGAGGAAATATCCCTCCCTTAATGTCAGAGAAGGGTTGTTTCCCTAAAGGAAACAGATAGCTCTGTCACCTTGTGGGTCAGGGGGGTGCCCTTCTGTGGTTCCTCTGTGCCAGCCTGAATCACCTGCAGCCCAACCTGGGCAGGTAGGCGTCTGAAATCAGAAGGGTAAAATAGTCCTGTGAGCTTCTTAGCAAGACTGCCATAGAACCCCTTCCTTGTCCAAGTTTATTAAAACCCCATGAGGTTGTAGGGAATGTTGAAATGGAAAGCATCATGGAGAGTTCCCGACATGGCTCATCAGAAACAAATCTGACTAGCATCCGTGAGGATGCGGTTTGATCCCTGGCCTCGCTCAGTGGGTTAAGGATCCGGCGTTGCCGTGAGCTGTGGTGTAGGTCACAGATGCAGCTCGGATCTGGCGGTATTGTGGCTGTGGTGTAGGCTGGCAGCTGCAGCTCTGATTTGACCTTTAGCCTGGGAACCTCCATGTACCACGAGTCGGTCTTAAAAGACGAGAGAAGGCTTTTGGGGGGAGTTGGAGGAACACCAGCTGTGTGCCATGTGCAGTTCTAGGGAAAGGAACGGGAATTATAGAACATGGTCTGTTCATCCATCCATCCACCATCCACCACTCATTTTACAGAGGATGCCAACAGCATGCCAGGGAATGTTCCAACTGTCGAAGAGGCAGTTTTCAGCAGGGGGTCCATATCCCTTCCCACACAAAATTTGTGCTTAATTGACATCAGACCAACCAGTGTACAATTATAACTGAAAACCCATGTAGGAGCTGGACCAGGGACTGTAGTAAAGCCTAAATCAGTGGAACTAAGTGCTCTCTACAATAAGAGAAAATATGCTAGTTCATCTTCCTCCCTATGATAGATAAAGATATCTGGCTTTATTTTATGTTTGCTTTTCAGGGCCGTGCCTGTGGCCTATGGAGGTTCCCAGGCCAGGGGTCGAATCAGAGCTGTAGCTGCTGGCCTACGCCACAGCCACAGCAATGCAGGATCCAAGCCGCATCTGCAACCTATGCCACAGCTCACAGCAACACTGGATCCTTAACCCACTGAGCGAGGCCAGGGATTGAACCTGCGTCCTCATGGATGCTGGTCAGATTCGTTAACCTCTGAGCCACGACGGGCACTCCAAAGATCTCTGACTTTTAAAAAAAATATCTCTTTTTTATTAAAGTATAGTTGATTTAAAATGTTGTACCAATTTCTGCTGTACAGCAAAGTGATTTCTTATATTATCTTCCATCCTGTTCTATCCCAGGAGACTAGAGAGAATTCCCTATGCTATACAGCAGGACCTCATTTCTTATTCTTCCTAAATGTAATAGTTTGTATCTACTAACCCCAAATTCCCCGTCCATCCCACTCCCTGCCCCCACCCCTTGGCAACCACAAGTGTATTCTCTATGTCTGTGAGTCTGTTTCTGTTTTCAGGTTCATTTGTGCCATATTTTAGATTCCGCATATAAGTGATATCATATGGTATTTGTCTTTTTCTTTGTGACTTACTTCGCTGAGTATGAGAATCTCTAGGTGCATCCCCGTTGCCACAAATGGCATTATTTTGTTCTTTTTTATGGCTGGGTAGTATTCCATTGTATATATGTACCACATCATCTTAGTCCATTCATCTGTCAGCGGACATTGAGGTGGTCTCCATGCCTTGACTCTTATGAATGGTGCTGCAATGAACATAGGGGTGCATGTATCTTTTTGAATGAAAGTTTTGTCTGGATATATGCCCAGGAGTGGGATTGCTGGAAAAGATATCTGACTTTTAAATGCAGTACTTAAAACAAAGAATGAGTGACTAATGGCTTACAGAGATGAGGCACTCGTTCTGGCATCTGGCTTCTTAGAAGAATATGACTTAAAATGGATAGTCCAAACCACTGCCTTGAACCATACGGCGAATTTGCGTCTGCTGTGTCAGCTTTCGTTGATGTGGTAATAGTTGAAATGCAACATTAAGGTTTTTAAAACCTTTTGCTTTTTTGAGAAGAATGTATATTCTGATTTTTTGGACGTAATGTCCTGAAAATGTCGATGAAGTCTTAACTTTTCTATTGTGTCCTTTAGGCTCTCTGTTGCCTTACTGGTTTTCTGTCTAGAGTAGCTGTCCATTGGTGTGAATTGGGGAAATAACAATTAAACCAAACAAAAAAAAACCCTTTTGCTGACACTATTTTATTTGGGCCACTGGGAGCCCTGGGTGGGAGCTGGGCGGCTGTTATCAACACTACCTTTGTTATTGAAGAAATTGAGGCCCAAGCAAGGATATGAGGCAGCACAATTTGAACTTGACTATGCAAGTATGCCTTATATAGGTTCACCAGGGGCTGGTGTTATAAAGTGGATTCTGACTCAGCAAGGTTGGGGACACAGACTCTGTGTTTGTAACAAGCCCTCAGCATCTCCTTGTGGGACAAAACCTTGGAGCAGGAAGAGGTTGAGGCCGTTCCCTAGGGAGACAGAGCAACCAAGGGTGTCTTCCAGCTCAGGGCTTCTGATCCCAAATGCGGGGTGCCTGGGCTCTGCCATGCTGGCTTTAACTTTTGGTGCCTCTCCATTGTTTCTCCTAAATTTGGTGATAAAGCAGTGACAAGAAAAGCATCTTTTCCTCTCGAATGAATTATTTCCAATGACGCACACATAAGATGATGGTGTTTGAGGAAGGGTCTCTGAGTGTCACATGATGACGGTGATGAGAAAAACAAAAACAAGTATGGAATAGTATCAAATATCAGGAGTGGAATCAGCCCCGCCTAAAACCAAGAAGGCACAGGAGGGAGTTCCCTGGTGGCTCGGCGGTTTAAGTATCTGACCTTGTCACTGCTGAGGCTCCGGTCATTGCTGTGATGTGGGTTGAATCCCTGGCCCAGGAACTTCTGCATGCTGAGAGCATACCTCCCCGTGCAAAAAACCCCAGAAAACCAACCAGGAGGGCACAGAAGGATCTGAAGGGGGTGGTGATTGCATTCTTTGCACTCGTTCTGACTTAAAACATACAAACAGGATGTTTCCACACATGGTTTTACACTTTTTATTCATCTCTAAAGAAGGAAGAAGCCTGTAGGGAAAAAAAATGTGTTTCTTTGTAGGAGAACAAAGAAGCTATTAACATCACTGACACGTTGTTTCTTGTGCTTTTTTTTTTTTTTAAACAACTTCACTAAGACTTGATTGTCGTACCAAAGCTGTGCATGTTTAATGCGTACGACTTACTGAATCTGGAAATACGTATCTACCCATGAAACCATCACCACATTCAATGCTATCGACATACCCATTTCCTGGAGAAGTTCCCTTCTTCCCTCTTTATTTAGTTGATATGTTTATTGCGCTAAGAACCCTTCACATCAGATCCAGCCTCTTGATACAGTATCGTGAGCGGTGCAGGAAGAGCCCTGGGACTTACTCAGCTTGCCTACCTTATACCCGCCGAGGGCCAGGTGAACTGTCCCATCTCATTCCCTCTCCAAACGTGTCAAAGAGCATCCGCGTAGAGCTGAGAAAGTAAACAGAAGAGTTGTTTAAAAATACGCGGGTTGGGTTTCTCATTTCTTTTTTTCCTTCATTCATTTGTTCATTCATTTCTATTAACGTATTCTTGACTTAGTGTTAGTTTCTGGTGTGTAGCAGAGTGATTAGGTTATACATATGTATATTCTTTTTCATAGTTTTTCCATTACAGCTCATTATGGGATATTGAGTATAGTTCCCTGTGCTATACAGTTGGTCCTTGTTGGCTGTCTCTTCTTTTGTGTGTGTGTGTGTGTGTGTGTGTTTAGCCCCATACCCATGGCACATGGAGGTTCCCAGGCTAGGGGTCGAATTGGGGCTATAGCTGCTGGCCTACACCACAGCCACAGCAACACCACATCCAAGCCTCGTCTGCAACCTACCCCACAGCTCACAGCAATGCCAGATCTTTAACCCCTGGAGCTGGGCCAGGGATGCTAGTCAGATGCTGAGCCGTGATGGGAACTCCTGACTATCTATTTTATGTATAGGGGTGTGTACCCGTTCATTCTAAATGCCTAATTTTTTCCCTCCCTGATACTGCCTCCTGTTTAGAAACCATTAAGTCTGTTCTCTGTATCTCTGAATCTATTTCCGTTTCTTAGATACGTTCATTTGTGTCATGTTTTAGATTCCACGTATTAGTGATATCCCATGGTATTTGTCTTTCTCTTTCTGATTTCGCTTGGCGTGATCATCTCTAGGTCCACCCATATTGCTGCAGATGGCATGATTTCATTCTTTTTTTTATGGCTTATTAATATGCCATTGTGCGAATACCGCATCTTCTATCCATTCATCTGTTGGTAGACGTTTAGGCTGCTTTCATGTCTTGGCTATTGTAAATAGCATTGCTGTGAACATTGGGGTGCATGTATCTTTAAAATTTTTTTATTTTCTTTTTTTATTAAAGTATAGTTGACTTACAGTGCTGTGTCAGTTTCTGTTGTACAGCAAAGTCTTTTCTGAAGGGCAATATATATATACAGTCTTTTTCTCATCTTATCTTCCATCGTGGTCTATCCCAGTTGATTGGATAGAGGTCCCTGTGCTGTACAGCAGGACCTCATTGCTTATCCATTCTAAATGGAATCGTTTGCATCTACTAACCCCAAACTCCCCATCCATCCCACTCTAATTTCTTCAGGTTCATTTAAATCTAGTTTTCAATTATGTGGAATTTAACTATTCTCTCCTTGAAATTTTTCTACAAAGTGCCAATTTGCCAATAGTTGTAGGATTTCAGCTTCCCAGTTGAGGGTGTTGCTTTGGTAGTGTGCATCTTGTGTAGGTTCCCTTGCTGTATAGAGTCCCTACTTTAAACCTACATCGATTTAAGGTCAAACCCTGCAATAATGTGCTCCATGATCACATGACTGAGGACATAGTGCCAGTAGTGATTGGCTTCCAAGCTCCTGGCAGTGGCTGCACAGAGCACCTCACAAATATATAGTCCCTGGTTTTGACATGAAGAAGTTTTTGGATTTACGGCATTATGATGGGGCTTTCATATGATTCATGACTTAGTTCTTTGGTTAATACAAGCATCAACAAACATGTAATGTTACGAAGCTATTGGGATGCTAGCAATACACACACACACACACACACACACACACACACACACACACACAGGATCCTGCCCTGAAAATACTCATAACTTAGTAAAGGCAGGAGTTGGGGGAAGAAGTATGTGAGCAAAGAGAATTCCCAGGGCTGGTGAGGCTTGTCAGCGTCGAGGAGAAATAATGTTGAGTTCAGAGCAGGGAAATGTGACTGAAGGTCGTGGAGGGACTGGTTTCCAGCTCACTCTTTTCTGAGCGGAGGGAAAACACCTTCGAGTTTGAGATAGAACCAAGTCAAGGTGAAAAGGGAAGAGTCCTGCTTCTCTAATTCATTTAGGCAGCATCTGCCCAAGTGGGTCTGCTGGCCGATAGGGACCATGTACAGGTGCTCTGAAGTTCTCACTTAGCAAAGGCAGTAAGGATGGATAGATGGGTGGATGGATGGGTGCATATATATACATGTGTATGAATATGTAGTGCATGGGTATATGTGTGTGTATTCAAGTGTCAGGCTGTATGTGTGTGTATGGGTGGACATGTATGTGTATGAATGCAGATATGCATGGATAAATATGTGTGTTTGAATATGTATGTGTACAAATATGTATATGAATACACATGTATGTGTGCATGCATATATTCATGTATTGTCTATGCATATGTGTGTATGTATATGATTATATTTGTATGCATGGATATATGCAAATGTATAGGTGTATGAGTGTGTGTGTATGTGCGCATAAATGTTTATGTGTGAATACATGTACGCATGTGCGTGTGGATGTGTATATATGTATGCCTATGTGTATATAAATATGCATGCATGTGTGTGTATGAATGGATATGTACATGAATATGTGTAAATGTGTATTGTATGTTTGAATATGTATGTGTATGAATGTATGTATGCATGTGTATATGTGTGAATATGTGTATATATGATGACTACATGTATATAAATATGTATCCCTGTGTGTGCATGTGTACATACATGAATAGATGTATGTGTGTATTGTGTGTGTGTGCATGCATGTGTGCATGCATGTATATGTATGCATGTGTGTATGCATATGAATCACCTTGTACACGTGCGTCTCCACAGCAGTCCTGGGGTCGTTTCCTTAGTGCTGGGCTGGTGCTGCAGTTGCAAATGTGTTTGATACTGAAGCGATGCCACATTGGTGAGAAATACGCTCTTTAGATGGACTTCATTTGCCTATGTAGATTTTTCCTTTGAGGTCAATCCAAGATTTTTTTATGTTTTTGAAGGATTAAAAGAGCAGTGTGTTAAATGAGAAAAACGTGAGCCCAAAGCTAGATGCTGCGTTTAATACATGACTTTAATATTTCCTCCACTGAAGAATTAAGAAAACAATGATGCCTGCTGAGATGTCTTTAACTCACAATGTTTGGCTTTTTTGTGTTGTAATCAAAAGGCAACTGATCAGATGAAGTTTCCAGTCACATGAGATGTTGGCAATATCTGAATGCGAAAACACACACACTGAGAGTAAAATGCCCGAAGCTTTAGCCTGTTGATGTACAGGTGGGGTGGAGGCCTCCCCCGGCCCATTGCCTCTTTTGTCTGTGTTCCCTTTTCTCTTCTAAGTGTGATTAAGAGCAGACATTCCAGAAGCATCTACCGCACGCACACTGACTTAAAGAGAAGCTATAAGCACTTGGGCTTGAGACAACCTAGTACATAGCTTTCCAGTGTCATTAGGGCTGCAGTTGTCCATTTAAGGCTGCCAAGTGGCACTGGTTCTAGTGTATTTATTTTGCTTTTTTTGTCGGGGGGGGGCACCCCTGGCATATGGAGGGTCCCAGGCTAGGGGTCGAATCGGAGCTGTAGCCGCCAGCCTACACCACAGCCATAGCAACTCGAGATCCGAGCCATGTCTGCGACATACAGCACAGCTCATGGGAGTGTAGGATCCTTAACCCAATGAGCAAGGCCAGGGATCGAACCCACATCCTCAGGGGTCCTAGTCCGGATTCGTTTCCACTGAGCCACAGCGGGAATTCCTCTAGTGTGTTTATAAATGGTCTTCCTGCCTGCCCCATTCTTCCATTGCAGTGAAGACACCCCAATACACGGCCATCATTCTGAGTCTGAATTACTGATTAACCAATGAAAAGAACAGATTGTTGTTTTAAACTATCAGGTAAGAGATACGTAAAGGCCTTAAATGCATATTGAATGTACCTGGCACTCAGTGCTGCATCAATGTCAGGCTCCCTGGAGAATGTCTTGTACTTAGACTTTTCCTTCCTAGTTTGCAGCAGGCTTTCCTCTTACTCCCCTGACCCTTCGATTCCATCCTAAGTCCGGGGATTCTGGGCATTGTCTCCCCTCACCCTTCCCCCACCTCTTCCCTCCCCCTGCCTCTGTCTTTCTCTGTGGTTCCGTCTCTTATCTCTGCTGTCAGCTCTGCTCTTTGCCCAGCAGTGACGTGTGATGGTGGGGAAACGCAGCCCCACCTCTTTCTCCCGGTAACACCCACAGAGTGGTGAGTGGCCAGCCTCAGGGAGTGATTGGTTTCCTCCATACAAACCCTGCTGCACCCCATCCTCACCTGGACCCCGCTCTTCTTCTCAATCTCACTTTCTCATCTTTGGGCCGAAATGACACCTGACCTGATAGGACTCTTGTCAGGACAGAATGACCATATTTCATCAAAGATGTCATTGATGATAAAACAATCCACGATCTTACCTGCCGTCAAAGGAGAAGACGTGCCGCCAGTCACCTGTAACATGACATCAACTGTGAGAGGCAGCCAGCCTTCAGAGCAGGTGAAATGTGAACATGGTATATCTTAAAATCAGTGACATAGGATTTAAGGGGATACCGCGTGGAAAATGCTTACCAAGGTAACCTGGCTTCTTATGCCATGGACCAGTGGTTTATGAGTCAAGAGAAAGTGGCTAAAAGATGTCTCACGGCATGAGCAGGTATGTGATGCAGCAGATTCTGCTTGGTTAGGTGGGAGACAAAAGGCAGAATGTTGATTTAAGATGACCTTGGCTTCCTGAAATGGACAGTGTAGTATGGGAGCAAGTTCTTCTCTAAGGATTTTTTTTCCTAAAGCCCGACCATGATCTTCACATGCTTGTGGCACTGAGTTTTTCCCATTTATTCTCTGTAAGGGTTGGAGGCATATAAGACTTGAGGAAACCGACAATCGAGTTGGGAACCCTGTTTTCTGGACATCTCTTTCTGGCCATCTTGTGGATTTTGGAAAACTATTTAAGGATCATTTGCCTCCGTAGGCTTCACTGGCTCCAGCTGTGAAAGAGAGCTGAGCATTCTTTAAGATTGCCTTAGTTTTAACACATAACCATGCCCAGCCCAGATTTTCATGCAAATTTAAGTATGTTCTCTGTATTGACATTTCAGTATTCTTCATGAACCATGGAATCAAAAGTTAGAGGCAAAATTGAGCCCAGACCCTTATTTTGTAATTCTTTCGCTTGAAACATAGGAGCCTCTCAAAAGAGTCATCTGTTACGGAAAAAAAAGTCATCTGTTTCAAGATCGCTGAAATCTTTTGCGGTATGCTTACATAGTGCATTTGACTTTTAATTTTTTTTTTAAATCTAAGCATTTTGGATCCTTCATTGTACCCAAATCTTGTTGCTTAAAAACAGAATCATATTTTAGTCTCGCAGCATGAAATTTAATCGAGTTGAGTTCTGACTTTCTGAAAATCTCGGTCGGCTGTTACCCCTGGACCCAAATCCAGAGGAATTATCCTCATCCGCTATTGGTGCATTCAGTATTCAGATGAAATAATAAACACCATATATTAACACAACAGTCCCTTTTGTTTGGGGGCAATTTGCTTAGAATTTATGTGTTTTTCAAAAGTTCATAAAAAACGGCATTGGGAGCCTGCCACTTGCCACATCAGAATATCCAAACTTTCCTGGAGCTACAGAACAAACACCCCCACACACTAGCACACACCAATCTAAAGTTCAGATCTTTTTATAGTAACATGGAGGCAGGCATATTAAATTATTATGCCGTGTTTCTGCCAGGTTTAGACTTTTTTTGACTTCTCTGTTACAAAGCAACCAAAGCCATCCCTAAGTCCTGCGGCTGGCTGGAGGTTCTCAGGGAATAAGCCATGCAGGTTACCTAAGGCCTCTGCCGACACCTTTGGCAGGTAGGCAGGTAGGTAGGTGAGATGGCCAGGGATGAGGAGGGAAGCCAGGCGGCAAGGCCAGGAAAAGTCACTCGCAGAGCTGGAGTTGTTCTGGTTACCAGCCTGCATGCACGCCGCTCTCCGTTTTGCTTTTAATCCTCCTGGGTTTGATCCGTCTCCGCTCTGACGTCCCAGGGCGGCTGGGACCGGAGGATGCTCTGCATCAGCCTTTGTCATTCACACCCCAGCCAAAGAGATGATGACACCTGCATGTAATATGCAGAGTCAGGGGGTGAACACAGTCATGTTGCTGGTATCTAGTGTTTGTTTTCTTCCAAAGAACAGAAGTTAAGTTGACTGGTCATCCTTGTTCCAAGCAAATCTCTGAAAACCACCTCTTTGGCTTCATTTTACTCCTCCAGTATTCATATTGCTAAGATGGTGCGTGTGTGTGTGTGTGTGTGTGTGTGAGTGAGAGAGAGAGAGAGAGAGAGAGAGAGAGAGAGAGAGAGAGAGAGAGAGAGAGCTTGAAAGAGAGAGAGAGAGATTTCGTTTATTTATTTGTTGCCTTTTTTCCTGACTGTACTTAACTCTAGGTGCTTGGCCGTCTTGTTTTAATTAGCATCCCCCTGGGGTATGCTCTGTCTTTCCAGAATATGGACTGTATTTCTTCACTGCTCTTGAAATGAAATGTTTATCCCGAACCCTCCTTATTTTTAGCCTGCTTCTCCTCTAGTGCACAAAAGCAGCTTTTAATACTCTGAAGTGTGTGGCCTGTGTCGTTTGTACCCAGTATGAACCTGGAGGAGAATTTTAAGATAGGAAGGTGAGATGTGTGCTCCCCCTTATCTCTTGCTTTTGTAAATTTTTTTTTTTCTGAATCGATCTCAATTAACTTTGATTTCTTTCTTTAGAAAAACCATGTGGTGAAATAATGCTTTGCCAGATGTGAGAATGGGTTCCTCCCCTTTCAAACACACGCTGAAGCCTCGTTTCAGTTCTCGTAGTTGGGTCCAGTTTTTAAATCTTAATGCTCCATGTACTTGGTCATTGGATATGTTTGCAAGAAAATGCTACTTGATCTTGGGAAGATACTGACATTTTAACCTTGTGACTCTTTTTCTTGGGGAAGCCATTTTCTTTCTCATTTGTAATTTAAAGCCTAGCCTGTCTCTTACATGTAACCTGTTTCTGCCAATTTCTGATTCAAGTCGCCCATTTATTCCCGTTTCTCTTCCTTGGTGAGCCAACGCTAACATTACGCGCATAGCGTGTTATTCCCCTCCGAGGCTCGGTCGCTCTGTGGGACCAGGCGGGAGAAGGGGGGGCAGCCTTCAGCCTGGTTTTTTTGTCCTGAGAACTTAGAACCGTTCCTTCCAGCGTGGCTGGAGGAAGGGAGACCCCGTCATGTAACATGTATTGAAGAAGCTCTAATGTTGCCTTTCTCAGTTAGCACGACCACGCTAAGTCCGTGGTGCTGATTGGACTTTTCAGCCCACCTGTGAGTTTAGACGCTTTCTGTCCCCTCACTCCGTTTGCGACCAGAAGAGAGAGCCACGCAGTCCAGACCCCGTTGACATCTACCCTGCCCATTTCTCAGATTATGGCTACCTCTCGGTCGGTGTGTTTATTTTTGCTAGGTCTTCAAGATGCCTCACTTTTTTTCCCTTTCTTGTACCTGATTCTGGCTCTCTGACTGGCTTAATTGATCCTTTTGTGCATTTTTTTTTTTCTTTTTAGGGCCACACCGGTGGCCTATGGAAGTCCCCAGGCTAGGGGTCAAATTGGAGTTACTGCTGTTGGCCTACACCACAGCCACAACAACACTGGATCCAAGCCACATCTGTGACCTACATCATAGCTCATGGGACCCCCCAGATCCTTAACCCACTGAGGGAGGCCAGGGATCGAACCCTCATCCTCATGGATCCTAGTCAGGTTCCTTATCGCTGAGCCACAATAGGAACTCCTTTTGCGCATTTTGTGTTTTTAACACCCCCCCCCCCCGCTTCCTCTTTCCCAAAGTTGTCACAGGGCTGCGATTCTAAGGGATTTTAGAGACATTGGAGGTAGAGGGGGACGGGAGTGTAATCCATGCTCAGACACCTGACCACCCCTCCGAGAGCCAGCGCTTTGAACTTGATCTTTGTGAGTCTCCCTGCTCAGGGATTCATAGCAGAGTGTGCCTGGCAGTGAAGTTCACGTGGGCAACCCTAAGGAGGTTGGTCCCCGGGGAGGTGGGGGGTGGAGGGATGGTGTATGAGCTGGGTTGTGGGGGGAGCGCTTTGTGAACTTGCACGTGTTCTCGAAAGCTTCTGATAGGTCTGGGTGGGAAGTGGGGGGGGGTGGCTTCCCTTCGAAAGGCTGCTTTGTGAGGCTGTCTTATGGAAGGGGACCATCCTTGCTTATTTAAATATCAACTCAAAGAATGAGAAGGGAGGGCTACTATGTAGACACATATCCCAGACCGAGACCTATAAGAGGAGCATCTTGGGCTGTGCGGACAGGAGGGAGCAATGATAAAACATGGCCAGGTCATCTGTAAGTCCCCTGGGCAGCTCACTTCAAGGCGAGGTCCAGACCTTTCTGGATCTTAGGTTTTCCCATCGGGGGGATGAGAAGTTTGAACTAGAAGGTCCCCAGTGGCTCCAGAGTCTTCATTAAAAAAAAAAAAAAAAGGTGACCCACGAGATCCACCTAGCAGCTTGGGGATCCAGCGTTGTCACTGTTTTGGTGTGGGTTTGATCCCCGGCACAGGAGCTTTTGAATAGCATGGACGCAGCCAAAAAAAAAAAAAATTGCTACCCAAACAGCATTTGGTTCTCATCAGCTGAGGTGCCCAAGGACTGAGGCAAACATGAGCCACTGCTTTTAATTTTTGTTTTCTATTATAAAAAGCAAAATCAGATTGTCCCATAGTTAGTCTGTGTAGCTGCTGCATGGTATATCACTCAAGTAGCTGCATTTCCAAATCCAATTTACCTTTGCTGATCTGGCTGTAGAATGTCAGCCTAGCCATTGGCTAACCCCTGCTTTGACTTAAAACCACGGAGGAATGCTCCCACAATGACACATTTCTTTTTCTTCTCATCAAATCATGCCAAAAGAGCAAAGATATGAGTTGCAAGTAAGGGAAAAAAGAGCTCCTCAGTGATCCAGATATTTTAAAGATCCTGGTATTTGGAGGCATCTGGCTAATTCACAGCTTTTTTTTTTTTTGGTTCATTTATCATCCAGATGTTTGCCATCATGGAACATCATGGAAACCCCACTTGAAACTCGATTTCAGCTAATATCGTAGACGTGGAAAAATTCGTATCTTGCTCCGTTTGTCTTCTGGTGCTTCATCTCCCCCTCACTTCTTCTAAGTAGCTCTTCCCTAAAATCTCCTGGGCATGTGGCAGTTTTGCCAGATGCTTAGGTGTCAGCCGTCACACGTCTTTTTTTAATCTTCATGATCATTCTGTACCCTGCCTGCTTGAATTATAGATTGCATTTGTCAAATAATGACACATGCAATTGGATGTCTCCTAAGACCTTTGAAATTCCACTTCCTTGAGTCGAGATTAAAGTGGGTATTATCGGCCCGGCTGCAGTCTAGCCTGGGCTACTGGGAGACCTGCACAAAAGTTTCTCGAGGCCGGCCACTTCCACCTCTTCAGGTCTTGGGGCAAGAACGCCAGCTACTTTTTCTCTTCTGCACGGTAGAGATGGGTGCCATGGAAACTCTCTAAAACGGGGTCCCAGTTAGAGATGACTCTAAGGTCACCCACTCTCGGAAACATGACTGTCCCTCGGAGAATCCTGAATGTACATTTCCTTGGCTGTTCAGGAAGCGTTATCTGTCGTGAGCGAGGACCAGTCCCTGTTTGAGTGCGCCTACGGCACCCCGCATCTGGTGGCCAAGACAGACATGACCGCGTCCTCCTCTGGCGACTATGGACAGACATCCAAGATGAGCCCACGCGTCCCTCAGCAGGACTGGCTGTCTCAACCCCCAGCCAGGGTCACCATCAAGATGGAATGTAACCCTAACCAGGTGAACGGCTCAAGGTAAGGAGACTGCCGCCAGCTCTTGTTGTCCTGAACCTTTGGGTTTCTTTTTATGTTTTGTCTTTTCAGGGTCCCACCCTCGGCATATGGAAATTCCCAAGCCTAGGGGTCAACGTGGAGCTGTGGCTGCCAGCCTAAACCACAGCCACAGCAGCGTGGGATCCCAGCCGCATCTGCAGCCTACATCACAGCTCACGGCAATGGCAACGCCAGATCCTTAACCCACGGAGAGAGGCCAGGGACTGAACCCGCGTCCTCATGGATCCTAGTCGGGTTCGTTACCACGGCGCCATAAGGGGAACTCCACCTCTGGGTGTCTGTCCCTTGAAAAGGCAAGGTGGATGTCGGATCCCGCTTCCCCCAAGGACGGTCCCAGAAAACCAGGCCGTGCACGGTAACGCTGGGCGATGCTGTGACAATGTGTCCTGTGGTTTTGTGCTGAGGATTGAAGTTGTAAAACCAGTAGTGTATTTACCGAGCCCTCGCTTTGAAGATGTGAAGTTCAATTCCACTTCCCAGCTGGGAGGGCTTTGAGGGAGGGGTCTGGCCCACATATGGCAGAATTCATCTCTATGGTTTTTATTGCCCAGGAAGGCAAGCTGTCTTACGTTTTTACGGAGGGAGAGTGTCAGCTAGTGGCCAGACAGCACCGCGATGTCCCAGCCAAATGGCTTTGCTAATGGACTGATGGACTGTGTCCTGCAGTGTGCCCCCTGCCCCCAAAGCCCTCTCTCCTCTGTCACCTTCTCTGAATGCTCCCTTTTTCTTCTCATGTTTACTCACACCTAAAACCCGTATCACCTATAGGTATGAACTCTGCTTAATTTGTCACTATAATGCTGCTGCCACATCGAATGTATCAGTGAATTATCAAAGGTATTGTCCCTGGCATTTCACAAGCATTTCATCTGTAGTTTCTGCGTTGATTCTTTTTGCGGCTGCACCTGCAGCGCATGGGAATTCCCAGGCTAGGGGATGAATGGGTACTGCAGCTGAGGCCCACACCTCAGCCACAGCAACGTGGGATCCGAGCCTCATCTGTGACCTACACCACAGCTGGCGGCAACACAGGGTCCTTAACCCACTGAGTGAGGCCAGGGATCAAACCACAAACCACATCCTTATGGATACTAGTTGGGTTCTTAACCTGCTGAGCCACAAGCGGAATTCCTCATCTGATGTCATATTGAAAAGAAAAGTCGATTTCAGTTATGATATAATCCCCCATATGTGTGCAGGAAGAATAATATAAATCTCAGGACAGAGGAAGAATCATTGTGTTTAAATGTTGCGTGGTCTTTGTAGAGTCACAAGAAGAGCTCACCATTTTTTTTTTTTGAATGTGTTACTGTGTATAAAGCCCCTTTTACACCCAGTGGCCTATCAGGGTTCTAAGCTGCCCTGGGAGGAGAGCTTATCCCCCCTTTGATGGATGAAAAATCTTAGACTTGGATCCAGGCATTTTGTGGCCAACCCAGATCATCATTTAAGGCAGCTCAGGGTTTGGAGTCAAACCAGGGGCGTTTGACTCCACACCCAGTGTGTTTTTCCAGCCTCTGGAAGCTATAATAGGCCCCCCCTTTTTTTTGCTACCTATATATTTGAATGCTAATATGTTTTTTTATAAGTGTCATGTTTTATATGCCCTGGAAACCATTGCGTCAACTTGTACTAGTGTGGTGTCGATGAAGGGGCCAAGTCACAGACCTCGGAGGGAATGTCAACAGTGAGGCTGGATGTGCCAGGCAGAGAGGTGGGAGGTGCCAGGGCTTACCTTGGCTCTGAGACGTCAGTTCACCTCTGTGCGTCGGGTTTCTTTTTGAAAGTGGGGTTGGTGGTTCTGATGGTGCATATCTGCTACTGACACTGGTCCTTTAAATGGGAATCAGGCCAAGGCAGGCCCGTCCTAGATCTCATCAGGGGACTCATTCCTGGTCTTCTGAAAGGACCATGGCAGAAAAATGCAATCATAGGGTCCCAGATACAGAGCCCCCAGGGCAAGTTCATCATTGCATATAAATATCTTACAGGTGACTCCCGTCCATTGAGGATAGAATGGTTCCACTGACCAGTAGTGGTGTCTATTTCTGAGACTTGAGGAAGGCAGGGTGATCCTGTTCTGAAGAATGGGGCAGTGTTTCTATGGATGGGTAGTTGCGGGACCAGCCCTGGGAATGTGGATGGATTCTGTTTTTTGATGGTGTCACGTGATCCCACACATGCCAGGGAAGGCACGATGGGGCGCGAAGAGCGAGATGCATTTCTAAAGCGTTCTTCTTCCGAGGCTCGTTTCTACAGGAAATTCATCAGCCTGTGTGTGTGTATGTGGGGGGGGGGGGGTGTAAGGGGGAAGGAGATTGTGTGTGCAAAGGAAAGTTTGTGAGAGAGCTAGAGATGGAGATGGTGGGGAAGAGGGAGATGGAGAAGGAGGAGGAGGAAGGAGGAGCGGGAGAGAGAACACTTTGGGCAAAGGGCACGGAGCTGGTTGCCAGCTGGCAGTTCGAGTGAGCCATGCCCTGGCCCTTCTCTGCAGAGTCTGGCCCACGACCAGCTCTAGGAATGCCAGCCTGGATTTAGCAAACCTCAGAAAGAAGACTGAGGAGGTGAGAACAGTGTTGCAGAAACAAAACTCTCTCTCCTTCTCACTGCATTTAAATAAATGAATAAATGAATAAATAACGATAAGGGAGATGTGCCTACTGTTTCCTTCGCTGGCCTGTGTTTCCTCCGGTAGCTGCTGTGCACTTGTCTTCCCGGCCAAGCCCTGGGCCGCCCTCCCAGCCTGAGGTGGTCACCACAAGGATTCGGGGATGGGGTCGGGGGGCTTGAGGCAACCCGGAGCTTGGCCCGGGGGGGCTTCAGTGTCTAAGAAAGACATGGGCCTCCTCCGGGACGTTTCTCCCACATCCCTCGCTGGCCGACCGGGGAAGGCTCCTTGGTCGTTCCTCTCGGGCAGGTGCAAAGCCGAGGGCTCAGCTGAGGGCCTCTTTCCTGGGACATGGAAGCATTTGGGGAGGAGGTGGGCAGTGTTCTCGCAAGGGGACGATGAAAGCATCAGTAACTTCTGCTCTCAGGCTCTCACGAATTCTAAGATTGCTCAGAACTCCCATCATAGGATCCTTAAAGGCAGTTCTAGCTTTTGGAGCAAATGCATCCAGGATGTGTTTTGGAGTCAGATACCCAGGGGCATCAACCCTGTCCTAATGCCCTTTATTTTACTTCATTTTGTTTTAATTTCACTCTTTTACAGTGGGACCCCATTGCATATCCATTCTAGATGTAATAGTTTGCATCTACCAACCCACAACTCCCAGTCCATCCCACTCCCCTTCCCCCCTCCACCCTCCTGGCAGTGTCATCATTCCTTTCTTCCTCCTGGATGCGCCATGGTGCCAGCCTGGCTGGGGATGCCAGGAGGAGAGCTCTGGTGACCCCATCTGCATGGGAACCAGAGCCATACGCTTCCTCGACAGAAAATTGTGGGCCTGGAGTGGAATAGGGAGCAGGGAGCATGGCTTGGTAGAACTGAGCCATGTTATAGATGCCAGCTGGTCACCAAGTGCCATCCTTGCCCCACCCCGCCAGGGATGTTCTGGGGAGACAGGAGGGTGACATGTATTGAGCCTCTTTGTAGAAGAGGCTTCTGCCCTTTCTTCCTGAGCTCAGTGTCTGCTGGAGACCAGTGTGGGACCAGGCCTGGGGTGTCCTTCAGGGGTCTCCAGAGAAGTAGAACCAATGGGATATACATTAAAGGGATTTATTTTAAGGAACTGGCTCACACAGCTGTGGAGGCAGTCAAGTCTGAGATCTGTAGGCCATGCTGGCAGGCTGGAAACTCAAGCAGGAGGAGATGCAACATTTCTTGAGGCAGAATTCCTTCTTCCTTAGGGAAATCTCAGGTTTTGCCCTTTAGACCATCAACTGATGAGACGGGGCCCACCTGTGTTATCAAGGATTCCTTTATTTAACATCCATGGATTATAGATGTTAACCACATCATGACATACCTTAAATGCCTCAGTTGGCATTGCGTTAAGTCACTGAGTGTGATGGCCTGGAAAGACGGACACCAGAAACTGACCACACCTGGTGCTCCTGGCCCTCCCCATGCTGGCCAGTGGTTCGTGGAGCCGTTTCTTTTGAATTTCTGAACCAGCATTTCCTGGGGTGGCCAGTTCCTTGTCTGAAGGGGCTCAGCCTGGCTGGCTGGGTAGTGGTCGAGGGGGTCGTAGGTCAGACTGATGGATCACCAGACCAGGTCTTCAGGCTGTGACCTTGAGAAATATTGCAGGGTGGGTGGTGAGGTTAATCTGCTCTTCAGAATGTAATGGGCTGCCTGAAGGAGGGTGGAGGAAGGAAAAACTCAAAATTCATCAGTGAAGCTAAGGCCCATTTCATCTCGAGGGTTAGAAGAGGTGGGCAGGCAGGATCAAATCCACAGATTTGGCCACCTCCTGCATGCTCTTCACACGTGGCAGCTCCAGCTCCATAAAGGGGAGCACAGACCTGCGTTGACTCTGTTTTCATTCTGAAGACCAGCCGGCCCGAGATGTCACGGGGCGGAGGCCAACGTCATGGAGACCCGCCTCCTGCCCTGAAGGGGCTCCTGCTGAGACACCACCGAGGAGGGTGTGGTTCTCCTGCGCATGCGCCCCAGGGATCCGGCGGCAGCTCCGGACCGCGCTGCCTTCCTGCATCTTCCGGGAGATGGTGGCTGCTTCGCTCAGCACCTGGGAGCCCCAGGCCAGGGCTGCCAGGGAGTGAGGGACTAAAGCAAGAAAAGAAGTGCAAGTCCTGGCCCCTAGCCCGTAGCTGTTTCTAATTGCTCTTGCTTTGCGCTTTTGTGTGCTGGACTTCCATGCAGCAAACTTTTGCTCTTGAAGTCAAGTTCAAGGGGAATTTACGTAAATCAGAAATCGAACTTTGGTTGGAACAGGCGGCGCCTACCTTTGAGGTCCCTCATTGCTCCATTGCAGATGCCTCCCTGAGGAAGAGTTCTCTCTACAGCCTGGGTTTTGCCAGAACACGACCCAGCTCCTGCCGCGTAGGATACGGTACCTGGGAATGGACCCCACGGTCCCAATCGTCCATTGCCCTCGGAGGAAAAGGCCAAGGCTTTGGGAGGAGGGAGGCACTGTGTTTCCCAACCAAAACCTCAGCCCCGATGTGCACACCCTGAAATGAAATACCAGTGGTGAATTGAGATCTGGGGCCGTTACAATAAAGTGCTATGAGAATAATAAAAGGAAAACGGGAGTGAAAGGAACCATGCCCTGTGAGCCAACGGGGATGTAACTGTAGGTTTGGCTTGGCAGCTGCCATATCAAGGACATACTTCTGGCAGACACTCATCAAACTGCACGTGGTGTAGACACAGGACATCATTTCTCGGCCTCAGCGGTCCACGGCCACCTCGCCTTTCTTCTTTCTTCACTCCAGCCTCACACACAAGAAACCCCCAAGTGTTTGTGCAGTGGAGACATGTCATCGAAGCCCAACTGGAGCAGCTGTTTCCCTGTGTGTTCCTAAGGCTTGAGCCACTGTAGACAGGACCGCTAAGCCAAGAGACACACAGGGTCCCATCCCAAGCAGGCAGTATCATATGCAGGGTAGGCTGACTTACTCTATCTCAGCATCCTTGTCTCAGAGACTCTGCTGGATCTCAGGCAGGTTGCCTTGGGCATCCTTCATCCTTCCACAGGCAATGAAAAATCCTGGTAGCCCACCAGGAGGCCGGGGCAATTCCATGCTGTCCACCTGGAAGCCCCCTGCCACTGGAACAGGATGAATTTGTGGGCCGCATCCTGAGTCCTGCTCCCAGCCCAGTGCCCAGGCCGCCTGGAGTCATTTACTTATTGTTTGAGTCTGTTGGGCGAGGGGTCCCCCAGGGTGGGCTGATGCTCAAAGTGGGGCCCTGAGATCTGCAGCATCTGCACCACCTGGGAGCTTGTTAGAGATTCAGATACTCAAGTCCCACCCAGACTTGCTGCATCAGAAACTCTGGGGGTGGAGTCCAGCACTCCATATTTTAAAGAGATTCTGATCTGAGAACCACTGCCTGGTTGCAGAGTCCAGGGAGATGAAAACAGAAACCCCAGCGCTGGATAAAGGTGGCCTGTGGAGTGGAATGGGAGGAATTCTTGCCTGCCTAAGTTCAAGGCCATCCCGATCATTAAACCAGTGCTCTCAAGGTGGAGAAACCCAGCAGGACCATTTATTTGGTATTTATGCTTCATCATGGACTGTGTTAGTTCCTGTGAAGATGGGTTAAGAGAAGTTCAAGGTCCAACAAAAGTGAAAAAGATTCCAAGGGATGAGGGCAGGAACGAGACTCCCAGAGGAGTGACAGTAATATTACTATGACACATGGTGATTTATTAATAGATTTTAGGATGCAATACATTACCCAATGCCTCATTAAATCTGTGAGGTGCATTACAATTGTACCCATTTTGGAGTTCCCTGGTGGCTCAGCAGGTTAAGAATCTGGCCTTGTCACTACTGTGCCATGGGTTTGATCCTGGCCCTGGAAGTTCTGCATGCTGCGGGCATGGCCAAGGGAAAAAAAAAAAAAAAAGATTATACCCATTTTATGGGTGAGGACTGTTAAATCAACAAAGTTTCCGCAACTTGTTTAAGTTCACATATCATGGGCCAATAAGCCAGGCCTGTGCAACTTTCCTCCCTCAGGGCTGTTTTCTTAGCCAGACTCATCCTCTGTGTTGGAGTTTCCTCCAGGTGACGGATCAGTTAGATAGCTGTTTTTCTGTGTTCTGAGAGGTATTAAATCCAAACCCCAACCATATATATATGTGTGTGTGTGTGTGTATTTTTTTTTTCGTTTTTTGGGATGGTACTGGTGGCATATGGAAGTTCCTGGGCCAAGGATTGAATCTCAGCCACAGCTGCGACCTATGCCACAGCTTCAGCAACACCAGATCCTTAATCCACTGTGCCAGGCCAGTGATCCAACCCGCACCTCCAGACAATGCCGGATCCTTAACACGCTTCACCACAATGGGAACTCTCTGACCCATCTTTTGATTTCTTGTGTGTGTGTGTGTATATATATATATATATATATATATATATATACATATATATATATATGTGTATATATATATATATATATATATATATACACACATTAAAAAAATTTACTTGGGAGGTCTTATCATGACTCGGTGGTAATAAATGTAACTAGGATCCATGAGGACACGGGTTTGGACCCTGACCTCGCTCAGTGGGTCAGGGATCTGGTATTGCCATGAGCTGTGGTGTAGGTTGCAGACGCAGCTTGGCCGAGTTGCTGTGGCTGTGGTATAGGCTGGCAGCTGTAACTCTGGCTCGACCCCTAGCCTGGGAACCTCCATATGCTGCGTGGGTGCGGCCATAAAAAACAAACAAAAATTCATGTCATTTTTTTTTTAACTAATGCCTTTATTTTTATTTATTTTTTGGTCTTTTTGCCATTTCTTGGGCCGCTCCTGCGGCATATGGAGGTTCCCAGGCTAGGGGTCGAATCGGAGCTGTAGCCACCATCCTACACCAGAGCCACAGCAACTCGGGATCCCAGCCGCGTCTGCGACCTACACCACAGCTCACGGCAACGCCGGATCTTTAACCCACTGAGCAAGGCCAGGGATCGAACCCGCAAACTCATGGTTCCTAGTCAGATTCGTTAACCACTGCGCCACGACGGGAACTCCAAAAATTCATGTCACTTTATTTGATGACACCAGATCAGTTAATCTGCATTCATCTTTATTTTCCCTTCACGAGGTGACCCCAGATAGAACCAAATGTTAAAAATAATTAGAGAGACCCATGGTCTGAGCCCAGAGGTGGCTGTTAGTAAACATTTGCTGGGTTGAAATTAAAATAAAAAATTCTCAGTTTTAGGACAGTGACGGTTCAAATGCCCTATGGGTTACGTGTTGGAAGAGTTGCTTTGCCCAGCCACTGCCTACAGAATAGGATCTTAGCCGAGCATCTTGTAGCATCAGGTTTTCTCATTTTCCGTGGAACACTCAACGTTTGACGCTTGAAAGTGGCTCCCTGAGCCTGGCGCCTCTCACACCTTTCTACTTTGATGCATTGAAATTTGATTTGCTGTGTATTTTCCTGCTTTCTTCGGTCAGACTTTATGTCTTCTTCCAGGACAGGGAACTTTGCCGCTGTCATTACATTTGTTCCTTTCCTCCTCAGGGGTCTCAGTCTGATTGGCCTGAAAGATGTCTCCTAGTTAAGCTCGGCCACGGGCAGCACAGTTTTGGAGACTTGAAAACTAGTGGTTTTCCCTGCTGTGCTCGTGAGGTCGGGTAGTAAGAGCGTGTCCTACTTGTAAGGGGGGGCTTGAGTCTTCACAGACATAAGTTCACAGGGCTGCAGACTGAGGCGCGGACTCAGAGGGCCTCACTCTGGGAAAAGTTAGTGGGAAAGACAAGTTCTCTGCTGCGGCCATTCTGTCTGGAGCAGTTTTCCTCATCCTTCCTTCTCGGCATCATTCGGGACGGTCTCTGCCATTTCCTGGGTGGCCAATGGATGGGCGCCATCTTGCAGAAGACGTGCCCAAGACCCATGCTCTTCCTTATTGATCTAGTCACCGGGGGTGTTGACAAGTGGGGACAAGGGGACCGCTCAGCGTTTTCTGTCTTGACAGTAAACTCATCTTTTTTTTTTTTTTTTTTTTTTTTGCCTGTTGCCATTTCTTGGGCTGCTCCTGTGGCATATGTAGGTTCCCAGGCTAGGGGTCCAATCGGAGCTGTAGCCACCAGCCTACGCCAGAGCCGCAGCCACTTGGGATCTGAGCCACGTCTGCAACCTACACCACAGCTCACGGCAACGCCGGATCCTTAACCCACTGAGCAAGGGCAGGGATCGAACCCGCAACTTCATGGTTCCTGCTTGGATTCGTTAACCACTGAGCCATGACGGGAACTCCGACAGTAAACTTATCTTGAGGAACCAGAATTTCCATATCCTGTTAGGAAAACAAAACCCCGAAGCACCGTGACGCTGTGGGGCTTCATGCTTTCCTCTCTGAAACATGAAAGTGTTTCAAAAGAAAAACCTCACACAATAGAAGAGATGCCACATTTTTGTCATATGAATAAGAGCACGCTCTTATTCTACGTGCTCTTTTACTTCCAAATGATGACTCTGCAAAGGATGGCTTTCCTCCCCCGTTTTCAGGGTCTAAATGGGACATGGTCTGACAGACACCCGTTTTCAAGTTGTTAGGAGAAATATATACTTAAAATGATGAAACTTTCTCAGGGAACCTTCAGATCCCTTCTGGGGACAAAGAACGGACTGTCGGTGGTGACTTTGTAATTAGTTTAGTCTTCAACCGCCTTGGAGGAGGGGGGAAGGGAATCGGACCGGTGGGAAGAGGCTGCCATTCCAGGTGTAAGAGAATATTTAGAAAAGGGTAAAAATAACACACAGCTGTGAAGACAAACATCTCCAGTTTCAGTTTGAGTCCACAGTACCACATGAATCACTGCCGAGCTCCACCCGCTGCTCGGGCCATGGGGTCTGAAGCAGCTTTTCCACTGCCTCTGATTCAGAAATAAAACAGACCCACAAATTACCCTGGAGCTCCCCAGACAATCCCCTCCTTGTCTGGGGTCCTAAAAATACCTTTTGTGGTGACTCCCTCAATTCATGCCATGAAACTAGATTAGGAGTTTGCTCGGTCGATTAGGACGAAGTATGAGCTTTTAGGATTCTTAGCAGGAAAACCACTACACCCAGGGAGGGATTTATTCCTCGTCAGGCTTGAGACAGACTTGGGGTGCGTTCTGCCAGCCAGTGTCCCGAGGGCTCTCTCGTGGAATGGACCCCATTAGATTCTTGGGGTAGAGCTGCCAAAGAAAGCCTTCGTAGTTCTCCCAAGTAGCTGCACCACCCAGTTCTTAACATTGAAATCACCTAATGTGCTAAAAAGGACATGCGGGAAGACAGAGGCATTTTTATTTTTGTTTTTATTTTTTATTTTTTTTAATTTATTTTTTGTCTTTTTGCCATTTCTTGAGCCGCTCCCACGGCATATGGAGGTTCCCAGGCTAGGGGTCCAATCAGAGCTGTAGCCACCGGCCTACGCCAGAGCCACAGCAACGCGGGATCCCAGCCGCGTCTGCGACCTACACCACAGCTCATGGCAATGCCGGATCGTCAACCCACTGAGCAAAGGCAGGGACCGAACCCGCAACCTCATGGTTCCTAGTCGGATTCGTTAACCACCGCGCCACGACAGGAACTCCAACAGAGGCATTTTTAATAGAATGAGCTGAAGATGGCAGTAAACATTGGTTTGCTCACTCGCATGAGGGTGGGAGCTGATGTGGGACATGGGCTTCGAGGGCAGGGGATATGGAGCTGGGGAGGGGGCTTCAGCCCCTTGAAATGCGGGCACCCCGAGAACAGCCTGGCACCTGGGACGGAGGCCTGCTTCGAGACCTGCTCCGCAAATATTTGTCAAAGGGCTAAACTGCTAAAGAAGATCAGGAGGATGGGATTCGCATACACACACCACTATCTAGCAACTAGATGACTAACCAGGCCCTACTGTATAGCACAGAGAAATCTACTTGATATGCTGTAATAATCTGGGATAATCCGTATGGGAAGAAAGAACGGACAGATGTGTGTGAGTAACTGATTCACTTTGCTGGACACCCGAAAATAAAACAACATTGTAAGTCAACTCTACTTCACTAAAAGTGTTTTAAAAAGAAAATATCCATCCACAAGACATGGAATGTTATCCATTAAAGACAATGAAATAATGCCATTTGCAGCAACATAGATGGGCTAGGGATTATCACACTAAGTCAAGTAGGTCAGGAAGAGACATGTCCTTTGTGGTCACTTATATGTGGCATCTAAAAAAAAAAAAAGATGAAAATGAACTTTTTTTTACGAAAAACAGAAATAGAGGAGTTCCCATCGTGGTTCAGTGGTTAACGAATCCAACGAGGAACCATGAGGTTGCGGGTTCGATCCCTGGCCTTGCTCAGTGGGTTAACGATCCGGCGTTGCCGTGAGCTGTGGTGTAGGTCGCAGACGCGGCTGGGATCCTGAGTTGCTGTGGCTGTGGTGTAGGTCGGTGGCTGCAGCTCCGATTCGACCCCTAGCCTGGGAACCTCCATATACCGCAGGAACAGCCCCAGAAATGGCAAAAAGACAAAAAAAAAAGCGGAAATAGACCCATAGGCATAGAAAACAAATTTATGGTTATGAAAGGGAAAAGGCTGGGGAGGGACAAATTAGGAGTTCAGGATTAACAGTTACACACCACTGTATCTAAGACAGATAATCAGCAAGGTCCTACTGTGTAGCACGGGGAACTACACTCAATATTTGTTTTTGTCTTTTGTCTTTTTAGGGCCACACCTTCGGCATATGGAGGTTCTCAGGTTAGAGGTCTAATCAGAGCTACAGCCACCAGCCTACACCACAGCCACAGCAGTGCCGGATCCAAGCCACATCTGAGACCTACACTACCGCTCATGGCAACACCAGATCCCTAACCCAATGAGCGAGGCCAGGGATCAAACCCACAACCTCTTGGTTCCTAGTCTGATTCGTTTCCACTGTGCCATGTTGGGAACTCCTATACTCAGTATTTTGTAATAACCTATAAGGGAAAAGAATCTGAATGAGAATATATACATATTTAATATATATATTGTATATATGTGTATATGTATTATATATAGTATGTCTGTATATATGCTATATGTAATACATATACACATAATACCATAATATACATACATACATATATATATGTATGTATCTGAATCACTTTGCTGTACACCTGAAACTAACACAACACTGTAAATCAATTATACTTCAATAAAAATGAAGTGAATTTTTAAATGAATGAATTGGGAGTTCCTGTTGTGGCTCATCAGAAACGAATCTGACTTGTGTCCATGAGGACGCAGGTTCGATCCCTGGCCTCCCTCAGGGGGTTAAGGATCCAGCATTGCTGTGAGCTGTGGTGTAGGTCGCAGACACAGCTCGGGTCCATTGTTGCTGTGGCTGTGGTGTAGGCCTCAGCTTCAGCTCCGATTGGACCCCTAGCCTGGGAGCTTCCATAGGCCATGGGTGCGGCCCCCAAAAGACAAAAATAAAGTAAAATAAAATGAAAGGGTTGTTGAACGCATTGTGTGGGGCCAGATGTGGAGGAGAAGGTAGGGCATGTGTGTTTGCTGGAAGGTGCTATGGGCCGAGGAAGGCCTTGGGGGACAGTGGTCACTCTGGGAGCAGGAGGGGGCTCTGGAAGTGAAGCAGGACTAGGCCATGAGCACCCAATGCAGAGCAGGGCGGGGGACAGTGCTCTCCCGGTGCGAGAGGACTTCCGGAACGGGAAGGAGGCTGGGGCTTGAAGAATCGGTACCTTTGTGAGAGGCTGTGCGGGTTGGCTTCCTCCCACTAGAAGAAGTTACGGCAATGGTCCACCTGCCGTTGTGACTTGCCTTGGCCTTGCTCTAAGGCCTTGCTCATGTGTCAAGAGCAGGGGAATCACAGATGCCGTGTGGCTGTCCCCCGGGGGGCTGCGTTCAGCCGCATTCCTGGGTAAGTGAGGTCTGTTTACCCTGAGCCCCGGGGACAGCACCTCCTTGTCAAGCTCACGGCCACATCTGGGCCGCTTCACCGCGGGCTTTTTCTGTGATGGCACCTGCACTGCTGTGAGTAGGCTCTGATGGGAGCAAACCAGTGTCAGATGCCAAGTTTATTTTGTTTTTCAAAACCCAAAGCCCTAATTTAAATGTCTCAGTACATTTTATAGGCACATTACTTCTTTTCAAAACAAGGAGGGGGAATGAGGTAGGGAAAAGAGCTGAAAGAAGCTTTTGTCTCCGGCTGGGCTTAATCTTTAAAACATTAGACAGACAACTGTTCTGATAGTCTAAGCTCCATTTTCTCTTCTTAGGCCCACAGTCTGAGTCACGCCGTTCCCCGTCCGCCCTCTGAAAACAGAAACTTCTCATTTTGAACAGATTTCCTCACTCTCATGAATGTTCGCCCATCATCTCTGTAGGGGCTACACCATGCTGAGGGCCTCAAGGAAATTTGGGGGAGGAAAATAGGACATTCAACTGGAAATTGAGGTGGCCAACATTAAAAAAAACAAAAACAAAAACAGACTTGTCAAAATTCCTATCTATGAGAGTTCCCCTTGTGGTGCCGCAGCATCAGATCCAATTAGTGTTCAGGAGGATGTGGGCTCGATCCCTGGCCTCATTTAGTGGGTCGGGGATCTGGTGTTGCCGTGAGCTGTGGTGTAGGTCGCAGATGTGGCTCGGATCCCAGGTTGCTGTGGCTGCAATGTAGGCCGGCAGCTAGAGCTCTGACTCAACCCCTAGCCTGGGAACTTCCATGTGCTGTGGGTGCAGCCCTAAAAAAATAAAAACAAAAACAAAAAGACACACACACACATCCTATGTATGTCCAAATAAACATTGCCATCCTTAGCATCTCCCAAGAGGCTCTGCCTTTATTGGCAGGGGGTTGCCCCTATTTATTTATTTCACATCTGCCACCCTCTCCGTGAACTGTCAGGACTACTCCCAGGTAATTCTCCTGAAAATACCCAATAGTGATGAAGCTGAGTGCTCTGAGGCTCCATTCCGCTGTGCTTTATGTCTGTGAAAGAGACCACTTGTTGGAGTCACCAGGTGGGGTCCTGTGGCTTGGTGGTTGAGGATTTGCACTGAGACCCGCAGCTATCTAGGTTCGCGTTGCAGCTCCTTCACTGCTGGTTGCATAGCCTTGGGCATAACCTGCGTCCAGCTTCTCTGCCCGTCACCTGTAACGTGGAGGTTACTTATTCATGTCTGACCTCGTGGAGTTGTGTGGATGAGATGAATGCTAACAGCTAACACATAGTCCTTGTCCTGTGTTAGGCGCCGTGTTGGATGTTCCCCCCAGGTGCGTACTGTAATCTAAATACATGAAACGAGCATGGAGCCATCCCCAGCCTGGGTACACTGCAAATACAGGGTAGAAGATGCATTAACAGAGGACTGCAAACATCTGGTTTCCCACCACGCATTGGGTGTTCCCAGAGGCAAATTTGAATTTAAAGCATATAAATTAGAAGGTGGTGGAAACTGGAAGATAGCGCATCCCACCTCTCAAGAGCTTTTCGTTGGTTAATCATTCATTGATTGTGTTATATTTTGGGCACACATTTTTCTGGTTGGCCAGTTCTCTCCAAAAACAGTGTCAGGAGATGATAAGTAGGGAGCAGTGACTGAGGACACTCAGGCTCGGAGCACCTTGCATTACCACGGGCCCCTCCCAGGGCTGTGTGACATGTTCTCAGTCTGTCATGGGTTGTGGGGGAAGAGGAATGTCTGTGCATCACGGAGTTCTCTTCAAGAGAAGCCAGGAGAGAAGCTTCTCTCAAGGCTCAGCCAGGAGAAGCATTGCTGCCGCTGAATAACTGGTTCATTTGTATCTTTTGGACACCTTGAATTGTCACAGGATTTACTTCCCCCTTTGCCTTGGCGAGTAGAACATTCAGAGATAAATTGATGATCTCCCTCTAGTTACTATAAATAGTAAGCTTACTCAATGTGCTGACTTTCTCTCTTGATTAATGACTTTTCTGCTCTTATATAAGGTGCCCTTCCATTCCTATGATCACTTACGGTATCATTTTTGTCTTGTGTGCATTTTTTGCAGTCCACCTCGAATGTCACATAGTTTGAGGAAGGGGAGGGGAATAAATCATATTCAGAGCCACACACAGGTACACATAAATATAACTCTGGAGTTGCAGTGGAAAATTATGGACTCTCCTCCTTAGAAAGCTGGTAACGTAAGCTTAACCCTTGTTTATCCAGTGGCTTCTGGAGAACTCTGCCTGGGGGCCTGGGAGGGGAGTTTCTTCCAGCCCTCTGATTCTGTAACCCTATGAGAACCCAGTCAGGTTTGGTAGTATGTCTGACTTCTCATCTTAAATTAAATTTAGTGAAGTTTCCATTTTATTTGCTATTCTTTGCCATGTTCTTTCACCATTAATTCATAATAATAATATGTTTTAAGAAGTCAGCGCTCATGTCCTCCACTCATCCTAATTCTCCAAAAGCTACTTAGGAATGATTAGTTAATTGATGGAGTTCCTGTTGTGGCTCAGTGGATTAAGAACCTGGCATAGCATCCGTGAGGACGCGGGTTCGATCCCTGGCCTCGCTCACTGGGTTAAGGATCCAGCATTGTTGCAAGCTGCTGCATAGGTCACAGATGTGCCTCAGATCCAGTGTTGCTGTGGCTGTGGTGTAGGCCAGTAGCTGCAGCTCCGATTTGAGCCCTAGCCAGGGAACTTCCGTATGCTGCAGGTGCGGCTGTAAAAACAAAGACAAAAACAACAAAAGAAGAGTGATTAGTTTTGGAGGCTCAACAGGCCAGCTGAGGTGGGCATATGTCTCCAGTTACCAGAAGAAAGACATCAACAGCTCCATCTTGTTCATCGTGAGGGCTGAGGGCATCTTTCTGCATTATTTTGCATTCCCTAGAATGACCACAGTTGTGCCCAGGTGGCACAGAAACCTGTGAGAACGCTGCAGAGTTTAAACCCCCAAAGTTGTGTGGCCCCCAAGGATGTTTCAAAGGATGTAGGGGGTGACATACCCCGCTTTTTGGCACCCCAGCTGTTGTCCAACACCTTCGTGAAATTCTTTAGTCTGAGCCAGCCTTCCCCGCTCGGGGTGACCCCAGCCCGATGTGGAATTTCTCCTGCTGTGAGCAGAGGAAACCAGCTGTCTTCCTGCCTCCTGTTCCCTCTCACTGGTGCCACATATTGTATGGGATGTCAAGCCCAGTGTTTTGGAGGGTATAAATAGAACCCAGACCTGAAAAAGTGAACTCGAGGATATGGTCAAGACGCCAGAATTTTTTATTTATTGCGGTAAGAACACTTCACACGAGATCTACCCTTTAAACACATTTTCGAGCGTGGATCGTTATTGATGAAAGGCACAGAGTGGGACGGCAGGTCTCTACAGCCTTTTCATTCTATTTGACTAAACTTTATGCTTGTCGGTTCATAATAATAATTAATAATAAAGAGTAATTTCTCCCTCACCCAGCTCCTGGAAGCCAGCATTTCACTCTTTGAGTCTCTGAATTTTACTTTTTTAGATACATCGTGTCAAGGGGAATTATGCAGTGTTTGTCTTTTTATGACCACTTTTTTTTCCCACTTAATATAATGTCCTCAAGGAGTGTGATATATTCTATGGTAGGTATGTGTCACATTTTCTTTTTCTGTGCACTCATCCAAGGATATTTAGGTTGTTTCCAACATCTGTTGACTCTTGGGAATGGTGCTGCAGTGAACACGAAGTACTCATGTCTCTCTGAGATCCTGGTTTTAGTTCTTTTGAATAAATATGCATAAGTGGGGTTGCTGGATCATATGGTGGTTACTTCAAAAATTTTTCAGGGAACCGCTATATCGTTTTCCAGTGCAGCCTTGCCATTTTGCTTTCCCACCAGTGGTCCGCAAAGGTTCAGATTTCTCTACCTCGTCACCAACACTCGTTACCTTTTCGGTGTCGTTTTTATAATCGCCATCTGGACAGGTATGATATGACATCTCAGGTGGTCTGACTTGCATAATACCTTTTCTGCACCCTTGAAAGATAGAGGCTTGGAGCAAAGTATCTTGAACCGTGCTTATTTGCAATAACACAATTTTTGCCCCAAATAATAGTACGGAGAAATTCCGTATTCACCAACTGATTAGCCCATTTAACAAGCATCTAATACATTGCCTTTGAACTTGCACAGGAACCGGTAAACAACACTCATGCGAATACTAAAACTATCATGTGTAAAGGAATGCTCTTGGCTAAGTGCATTTCAAAAGGAATACAGTGAATGTTCAGATCCTCACCGTGTTAGAGAATGTGGCTTGGTGCAGGTGGATGACCATGCTGTTTGTGGGCAGTTTCTCCCTGTGACGTCTCGCGAGGCAGAGTGAAGGCGTAGCTGCTGTGCAGTAAGCAAGGGGCAGAGATCGAGTGTGGATCTTGTCTTTTCACAGCTGGACAAAGAGCTGAAAAATGCATATATTGGGAGACTTTGCAAAATACACTTCTCAATTCTCTGGATCATGCCAAGTTTGCTTTTTCTCTGAAAAACTGTGTCTAAGTGGATGCCCCCAAAGGACTCCCCCCGAGGAATTCCCTGTCTTTCTCACTTACATCCCTTCAGATACGGTCTGGTTGGGCTACACGCTCGCTGTGCTGGGGAACCAGCAGTCCAGGGGCAAGGATGGTGGCCTAGAATAGGAATCGTGCATGTGTTGCAATGCACACCTTAAATCAGGGTACCACGTGGGCAGGGTGTCCTTGATGCCTTTTTTTTTTTTTGCATATGTTAAAGTTTTATTGGTGTGTGGTTGATTTACAAGATTGTGATCATTTTTGCTGTACCACGAAGTGACTTCGCCATACATGTGCACACATCCATTCCCTCCCACATAGACCATCACAGAACACTGGGTAGAGCTCTCTGTGCTGCACAGCAGGTCCCTGTTGGCCCATCTTTCCATATACCTCCAGGTGCATATGCCAACCCCAAACCCATCCCTCCCCCACCCTGTCCCCTTGGGTAACCCTAAGTTTGTTTGCAAAGTCTGTGAATCTGTTTCTCTTCTGCAAATAAGTTCTTTTGTATCCTTTTTTAAGATTCCACATATTAGTGATACAGGATGTTTGTCTTTTACTGTCTGACAGACTTCACTTAGTGTGATAATGTCTAGGTCCATCCGTATTGCTGCAGAAGGCATCGTTTCATTCTTTTTTATGGCTGAGTAATATTCCATTGTGTGTATGTACCACATCTTCTCTAGCCACTCCTCTGTCGGTGGACATTTAGGTTGTTTCCATGTTTTGGCTATTGTGAAGAGTGCTGCAGTGAGCCATTGTGGTGCATGTGTCTTTTCAAAGTATGGTTTTCTCTGGATAGAAAGGAAGGCTTTACCTTTTTAAAGATATTACCTTTTAAAGGGCAGTCATCCTAGCCATCTTGGTGGCGTCTGGGCAGGGGCTCAAAGCATGGGCAGTGAGTAGAAGCTGCCCAGCTTCAAGCCTCAGTTCTACCTCCTCCTGACTCTGAGATCTGGGGCTATTCCCTTTTCTCCCATGTCCTTGGTTTACCCCTCTGAGAAATGGAGCTGAGGCCAATGCCTGCCACACCAGGCTGTCGTGAGGATTGATACCTGGTAAGCTCTCAGAATATGGCAATACATAGATCATATATACCACTTTTTTCTATTAAAATTTTCAAGAAAATGAACAAGGGGCTATGACCAAACAATGAGAATGGAGCAATGGGAGTCCTCTAACCAGTATTTGTTGAATACCTGCCTTGAGTGCTTCCATGTCACTGATCTTATGGGGAGACCCTCTCCCCTCTTTGGGCATAGAGTTCCCTTAGATTTATTACCAAAACTATTTGAAAAGATCATAAAATGATTCCCTTTTTTCTTCAACTGAAGATAAAACAAGATATACTGGGAAAAAGACTCTTTAAAAACTGTCTTGAAGGTACAGTTTTTGAAAATAGGGTCTGTTGGTTTCATGTTGCTGGTTTTTTGTTTTTTTGTTTTTGCAACAAAAGCTGGGCTGGAAAAGCTTAATGAGATGAATTATGTCTTGTAGTTATAGAATGTAAACAAAGGAACCTTACTGAAAAAATTGCCCCTGTTTTAAATACTGGCGCATCTTTGGGATGGCTCTGGTAAAATGCAGTTGAAGAACTCGTTGCATTCTGTGTTTGATGGGGGATTCATTTTCATGCCATGGGAAAACGGCAGTGATTTGCTCCTAGAGCTGTAGTCCTCAGAGATGGACGTTAAACAGTAGAATTCTACGAAAATGAAAGAATTAGTCTGAAGGGGCCATAATCCCCAGGGACCCCGATTTTTACAATGCTCTGCCTCACCTTGACCTTAAACTTTTTCGATGGTTAACGGCCTTGCTGGAGAGGAAAGAATTTGTGGTGCCTGGTATACAGCAGGCACTCAATAAGAAAATGGTCTACATGGAGGTGCGAATGCGTGAATCTGAACAGGACGCGTCTTAGATGGTCCAGTTGTTCCCTCCGTTCCAACGCATCACCTGAGTAGTGTCCGAAGTCCTTTTCCTAAAGAACCAAACGGCTTTAACCCGCTTCCCTGGTAACTTCTCTCCTTGAGACAAATAGACCCAAACACAGCCTCTCCCCTCAACCGATGGAATTTTCCAATGGGATAGGAAATTATGTCTCCAGTGAAGACACAGTGTTTTGATATTAGGATGGCTTCTTTAGAGATAACTGTTGGGAGCCAGGAAAAATAGCATCAGGAGGAAATAATGGCTGTGTAGGCAGCGCTGGAAACATGGAGGTGCCACGCCATGGGAACGCTGACCGCGCTTATTTTTAAACTTTCTTCATGTTAGCACAGCTGTGAGCATGGCATTGGCAGGGGTATGTGTTTCCACGCCCGGGCTAGGGCCTCAGTCCCCGGTGACCCCAACTCTAGCCTATATCCACAGAACCACTGCCCCTTCTCATGGTCAGCTCTCTGCTCCCATCATGACCCGACACGTGCAGGTGATGCTGGGAGCAAGTCAGCATTTTCCGAGTTTCCAAACACTGAGTGGACTTTCTGGGGACCTTGCTCTGCCTTTCTGTCCACACCCCTGCCATGGCCTCTGGGTCTGGAGTGGCCTCCTCCAGCCCACCTCCTGCCCCACCCAGCGCGTGCCTTCCTGCCTCAGACCTTCTCAGACCCCAAGGCCACGTCCAGGCTGGACCTCTAGTTGCAGGACTCTGTGAGTTGGCTGCAGAGTTGCAGCCAGCAGGGTGTGGAGGAGATAAGGCTTATGGCAGTGGAATCCACCACCCTCAAGACTTTAGACATCCGGTGGCAATTGAAAAGCCAGTGGCGATGTGGAGATTCCCAAGAGTATGAAAAATCCTGTGTTGGGCAGTACTGGAGAAGTTTCCAGAAACCCACCTTGGAAGGCGTAGCCCAGTTACCCAGATCCCTCAGCTACGGGGATCCGGGGTTTGTGATCTGTGTCCTAAGCACCTAAGGAGGCATCGACCCAATTTTCTGTTTCCTAGTAAAAAAAGCTGGATTTTCTGTTTGGAGCGGAGTTCCCCTATTTACATATGATTTCACGGTGTCCATTACTCTCTGGAAAATATGTTTATTCCATTTTTTTTCTTAAAAAATATATATCCCTCTTTTTTCTTAAAATATATTCCCTTTTTTCTTATATATTACATGTGATTTCACTGTGACCAGTACTCCAGGGAAAATACATATATTTCCTTTTTCTTAAAATATATTTTTCTCTTTTTTAAAAAACATATACAATCCCTTTTCTCTTTTTCCAGAAAGGCAGGTTAGTCCTTATCCAAGTGGCCTTGTGGCTGTCTTAACTAACAGCAGCCCGTGAGCTGTCCCCCGAGGCCTGGCATCTGCCTCCGTCCTGCAGCCACACAGCTGATTTCACACCCCGATCCCAGTCCCACGGGACTGCTAGGGTCCCCAGTTCTGCTCCCTTCTCTGCCCTTCCTGCCAGTGCCTTGGCCAGGAACACCGGGAGACTTCAAACTGTACCTAAGGCATCGCTGCAGGGATTTGAAATTCAGCACAAGGATTCCGTTCTGAGGTTTTGAAGAGGGCTGTCACTCTAGGATCAACCTTGCGAGTGCCCCCGGGGTCGCCTGCCAGCATCCGTGTGCCAGTCACGCCGGGAGAACGAACGCCAGTTCCCTCTTCCCTGCGAGTGGTTCCAGTCAGTGGTCACAGAGGGGCTCTTGACGTGACCGTTTCAGAGGGAGCTGGCTGGAGCAAGAGAAGCTGGGAGGCCGCTTCACTGCCCCCATGCCTGCCCTCTGCCTCTGCCCAGCATGGGCACTGGCTTAGTCTGTGCTGCTGCGGCTGCTCTTGTCCCATAGACTGGGCGGGAGGCCAGGCAGGGGAGGGGTGGGGGGCTGGGCTTCAGCAGTAGGGATTTACTTATTTGGAGACTGGAAGTCCAAGATCGGGGTGCCGGTGGGGATGGTGTCTGGGGAGAGCCTTCTCCTAGGGTGGAGGATGGCCACCTTCTCACTGTGAACTCAGTGGGGGGAGGGGGAAGAAGAGGGAGGAGAGGAGGGGGAGAGAAAGGGAGGTGGGAGGAGACAGTGGGGGGGAGGGGGGAGGGGATGGAGGAGGGTGAAGGGGAGGGGTGGGGGGAGGAGGGGAGAGGGGAGGAAAGGAAGGGGGGAGGAGGAGGAGGAAGGGGGAGGGGGGAGGGAAGGAAGGAAGGGGGGAGGGGAGGGGGGGACATCTCTTGTCGCTTCCTCTTCTTATAAGGACACTAATACCATGATGGGGGCCCCACCCTTGTGACCGTGTCTAAACTTAATCTTCCCCTCAAATTTCTAACCTTCACATGCTGTTAGATGGGGATTAGGGCTTCACCGCATGGATTTTCCGGGGGGGGGGAGGCACAGTCAGGTCATAGCGGACCCTGGACTTGTCTTCTCACACGTCTACACTCCCCAACCCCCTCTCTGTGCGTCAGAAGCAGGCGGGGAGGCTGGCGAGGAGCGGCCGCAGTAACGGACAGTGTGTCTTCTTCCCGTCCAGGAGCTCCCCCGAGGAGTGCAGCATGGCCAAGGGCGGGAAGATGGTGGGCAGCCCGGACGCCGTGGGCATGAGTTACGGCAGCTACATGGAGGAGAAGCACGTGCCGCCCCCAAACATGACCACCAGCGAGCGCCGGGTCATCGTCCCAGCAGGTCAGAGCAAGTCCGCCAGCGTGCTGGAGCGCCACGCAGCTTTCTGTCCTTGCCCGTGGTGACACGGGTCATGTGCTGCTGCCTGGGGCAGCGGATGCGGACGGGCGTCAGCAGAGGTCGGCCCACCTGTGGCGAAAGGTTCCCGATCTGAGTGTGTGTGTGTGTGTGTGTGTGTGTGTGTGTGAGAGAGAGAGAGAGAGAGAGGGAGGGAGAGAGACAGAGACAGAGAGAGATAAAGAGAGGGAGAGAGACAAAGAGGGAGAGGCAGAGAGGCAGAGAAATGGAGAGTGGAAGAGAGAGAGAGACAAGAGAGAAACAGAAAGAGACAGAGTGAGAGAAACAGACAGAGAGAAGGAGAGAGAGACAGAGAGAAGGAGAGAAACAGACTGAGAGATAGAGAGAGACGGGGGAGGGGGGATCCATAAAAAGCGACCTTTCTCAGAGGAGTTGCCTTGTCTCTGAGATTCTTTGCTGTTAAATATCCTTCCTTTTATGCAGTGCTATTTATGCTAGAAGTTAGGTTTAGATTTTTTTCTTATCTGGCAAAATAAAAAGTTGGGGGTCCTCTGTCGTCGGAGCTCATCTGCAGTCCCAGCCTAACTGTCCAGTGAGGTGGACTCTGTTCCAGAAGCCAGTCTAAACCCCGCCCGAAGGGGAGGAAAACGCCAGGAATGTGTTTATTTAGCAAACGAAAGGCAATAGGAAGGCCGACTTAAAACTCCACAGAGGAGATGCACCACTTAAAAAAACCCCAAACCCAAATATCACAACAGCGAGAGCAACAGTGACAACTGTCGCTGCTCAGTGGGTCACTGCTCCTGACTCTCCCTTAGGAGTTTGGTAAGTGATTTGGGTCACAGTTTTGGTGTCACAAAGTCTTGGGAAATGTATGGTATCCTTGTCCCAGGTTCCCTGATGAGGAAGAGGAAGCTCAGGAAGGTCGGCATCGAATTCATTAGAGGCTGGGATAGAATGCAGCCTGGGACACCTTCCCACTCTTTCTTGGGGGTTGGGGTGACGCTCAGCCCCTCATGGCAGCCCCCCAACTCCCCAGGCTCCCTCCCATCACTCCCCGAAGCACCTGGTTCCCCTCTGGTTCTGCCCTCGCAGCCCCCGTCCTTCACCCGGGCTCTTCAGGGACCTTTCCTGACAGCCCCCGTCTAGAGCAGCCCCTCCCCACCCCACCCAGTGGCTCTCAACCCCCCCCATCTTCTTTTATTGCATTTATATTTGTTGCCATCTGTCGCTATAGTGGACATTGATGTGCAAGTTATTATATAATATTATTATTATATTATATCATATTATATTAATTATCTTCCTCTCCCAGTAGAGTGGAAGCCCCACAAGGGCCCCATGTCATGGCCAAGTTCAATGCCTGGTGTGGAGTGGGTGCTCGGAGGGTATGAACTGGGGGAAGGGTGGATGAGGCGTGCCTAGCCTCTGGGCAGCACCTCTGGGCTGCTCCTTGCTGTGGGAGTAACAGAAGGCATGGGAGGGAGTGGACTTGGTGCAGACCAGAATCCCTCTGGCTCTGGGGGTCATCCCACTTCTCTCCATGATGGCAAAGGAAGCTCCAATCCCCCCTGCCCCCCCCTCCCCGTGACCTGCTCCCCACCTCCACCCCTCATGCACCTGCAGGGACTCCATTTCCATCACCTTCCAAACAGGAGAGTGCAGAACGCAGGGTACTTGGCAGAACATCTGACTTGGGCTCGTGGACTGCATTTCTTTTCCGGGTGGCTCAGCTGCATGAAGCGGATTCCATGCAGTTAAGTCCGAAGGGATCCCCAGCCCTGATCTTGAATCATGTGGTGGGACTTTTATAGGAGACAGTGGAGTCTGGCTGGTTTTGATGATTCTTGCAAGGCCGTTGGCATTTATACAGAAGGCATGTATTTGGTTTGATCTTGGCAATGAAGACATTCTGAGACCCATCACCTGTGGCTGTGACTTAGAACAGGCGTCTCTCCTGGTGAACGGGAAAAAATATGGATGTGCAGATGTCTGAGGAGCTGATCCCGGATGCAGGGTACCTGAAAATGGCTTGAGAACAGATGGATGCCCGGGGAGGGCGAGGGGGCAGAGATGCTGTTGCCATGGACACGGGCTGGAGATGAACAGGATGAGGTAAAAGCCCAGGATGTCCGCCCAAGCCCATCGCATCCTTTGCCTTCCTCCTTAAGAATATAATTTCTGGGAGTTCCCATTGTGGCTCAGCAGGTTAAGAAACTGACTCGTATCCATGAGGATGTGGGTTCAGGCCCTGGCCTCGCTCAGTGGGTTAAGGATCCGGTGTTGTGGCAAGATGCAGTGTAGGTTGCAGATGCGGCTCAGATCCCGCATTACTGTGGCTGTGGCGTAGGTTGGCAGCTGCAGCTCCAGTGGGACCCCTAGCCTGGAAACTTCCATATGCCACAGTGTGGCCCTATAAAGAGGAAAAAAAGGAATATAATTTCTTCACTTTAGGCAAAGCACAGTCTTTAGTTCTCTAAGATGAGAGAATCAATCTGAGGAAAGGCCTGCCTTGAAGATGCTTATTCTGGTTCCTCATGAAATCACAGACCCAGGAGGTGAAGCCTGGTGCCATCATGTCCTTTTGACTGATGAGGTCCTGTTTCTGTCACACCATCCGTGTGCTTTGGTGTCATCAAAATCCTTTCCTCTAGGGCCAGGCTTGTGGCTTCCTGTGTTAAATAAAATATTTAGAAAACAGGAGAGAGATTTACACGGGGAAGAGGCCAGGCAACAATTTAGTTATTTATTTATTTGTCTTTTTGCCTTTTCTAGGGCTGCTCCTGTGGCATATGGAGGTTCCCAGGCTAGGGGTCCAATCGGCGCTGTAACTGCCGGCCTACACCAGAGCCACAGCAACGCGGGATCTGAACTGCGTCTGTGACCTACACCACAGCTCACAGCAACGCCAGATCCTCATCCCACTGAGCAAGGCCAGGGATCGAACCCGAAACCTCATGGGCAGGCACCAATTTAATCAAGTCTGAGCCTCCACCATTTCTGATCCACGTAGCAGGTGCTTATTAAATAGGCGGGTGGCTGGAAGGGTGGTTACACAGATTGGCTCACCTTGAGTCTTTGTGTAAAGGCCGGTTTCATCTCCTGAAGAAAGTCCTCTTTCTGCTGTTCCCTCCTTTGGTTGCTTCACGCCAATGCAGGGGCAGTTAGTCGGTTAATAGGGTTTGTAAGAGAGCTGATTGTGGCTGATTTTGCAAGTTGTGAGTCTTTCGGTTATTGGTCAAGCCTCATGTATGTGTGCTCGCTCTCTCTCTCTTTCTCTCTCTCTTTCTCTCTCTCTCTCACACACACACACAAACACACACCCAGCAGCAGCAGCAGCAGCAGCAGCAGCAGCAGCAGCAGCAGCAGCAGCAGCAGCAGTAGTATTGTACAATCCAGAAGATTCCCCAGTGTGGAGCCTGCAGGACATGGGTGCAAATCTGTCCGCGGCCACCTCTGTATCCTCTAGGATCCAGGCGCCTGACTCCACCACGCTTGGGGCCTAGAGAGCTCTGCATGCATAGGGAGATTTCTCCAAACCTGGTTCTGACTGGTTCATACAGTTCCCACATTGGTAGACACATTGGTTGGCACTTGTCAGTGCAAATCAAAAAGGTGAGCACACTGGTTGGCACTTGGTTGGCACATTGGTTGGCACTCGTCAGTGCACATCAGAAAGGTAGCTGCAAAGGAATCCATTGATTGTTGCTAAGCATTTGCACCATCAGTCAGCTCCATACTGACATTCATGTCCCAGACCTAAAAAGAGTCATGATGCACCTTGACCACCAAGTTGACGTGCAGGCAGAGGGGAGCGAGAACAGGACCTCGGGCCATTGTCTGCCCTCAGACTGGGTCTTGTACTTCAGTCCCTCACTTCTCAAAGTCCCTGGTTTTTAGTTATTTTTTAATTTTTTTTGTCTTTTGTCCTTTTAGGGCTGCATCCGTGGCATATGGTGGTTCCCAGGCTAAGGATCTAATCGGAGCTGGAGCCACTGGCCTATGCCACAGCTACAGCCATGCCAGATCTGAACTGCGTCTGTGACCTATACCACAGCTCATGGCAACACCGGATCCTGAACCCACTGAGCGAGGTCAGGGATCGAATCCACAACCTCATGACTCCTAGTCGGATTCGTTTCCTCCACACCACGACGGGAACTCCTCAAAGTCCCTGGTTTTTAGACTCACTGCCTGTAATTCACACCAGAGCTTTAGTGAAACACAGAAAATATCCCTATGGAATAAATGTATACCTTCATGGAATACATTTACACTGTGTCTTTGTATCAGAACGCTTTTGAGAAAGCCCACGCAAATCTAAATCAAAGAACAAGACGGAATCAGTTTTCACAGTAAATGGATAAAGCGCGTGGGCTAGTGTTAAGAACTTGACAGTGAAACCAGGAGGGAACCTTTTATGTGTCTGTATATATGCATGTATATATTTGAATGCAAACTTTAAAATCCTGCACAGTTGCAAAAAGTAGGTGTTAATTTGGCTCCAGAGTGTCAGCCAGCTGTGTGAAGGGGGTGCCTCCATCACTACCTGCTTCAGTGTTCCCAGGATAAGAAGAAAATTCATGGGAAGGAGGGACCAGCTGTTCATTCTGGAGAAAAATGTGTTCCTTGGTTTGTTGTAGGAGGGTAACAGGGAAGGCGCGGGAAAACACTCCATCGGTGGGGCCACCAGGCATTCTGGGAAGCTCTGGCTTACACCTGTTGGCCTGGCAAGTTGGTGGTTGTGCCTCATCCTTCAAAGCATAGCAATTAGAAAATATATCACACCTGTGCTATCGATCTACCTCTCTGCCTATTTCTCCATCATCTCTCTCTTTTTCTCATGTCTTCTATCTCTCTCTACTTCTGTCTATCCATCTATCTCTCCACCTCTCTCTTTCTTCTATTTTTCTATCTACCTGTCTATCTTTCTGTCTATCTAGCTACATGAATATCTCTATATCTAAGTCTACATCTCACGGGATTGGGCTCTTATGTTCATGGCTGTAGATCAGTGGATCATTCAGTGAAATCAGTCTTCATAAGAGGAGCCCCAGACCTGTGACCCAGGTAAATGGCTCTTTGTCGGCTCAGCTTAACGTGGAGGCTGATTGGGAAATGTTCCTGCGAGTGGGATCAGAACCACTTGCGTCGGGATTATCTGAGAGACTTAGGATTTAAAAATGCGTGTGTCCATGTTTTCTGAATTTGGGTGTGGGGTTGAGGAATCCACGCTGTTAACACCTTCCTGGATGATTTTCATGGATAGTAAGGTTTGAGAAGTTCTCATCTAGGTAGAAAACACTAAATACGTTTTACTTTAATTGAGCTTTTATTGTTTTAAATAGAGACATGATTTAGAAAAGGGAGCTGGCCAAAAGGAAGGATAGAAAATATTGTTTGAAAGCGTCTCCCTTCAGATGTATCTAGGGGGCTGGCATTGGTTGGCACAGTGAATTCTGTAAAGGCCACGTGTCTAGGCATCCACAGGAAGATCCAGGGCCATCAAAGGCACAACATACAGTGCAAGAGCTGAGGACGAAGCCTGACGCTCCATTGGTGGTGTCAGCACGGAGCTCCATTCAGACAGATGGGATCAAGCACAACACTTGGCCTGTGTGCATTTTGTTATATCCTGATCAATGGCCACGACAGCTTGGGAACAACACGGGAATCTGACTTCTGGGTGTTTCCAATTCTGCTTCACCAAGGCTGTGAACACAGACTGATGTTTGGAAACAGTGGGTCCCCGTTGTACAGTGGGGCCAACGCGTTCTAGAGAATGTAAGTTTCACAGTATCTCGTGGAGCCTCTGCATCCGTGATGCTGTCCCTCCGTGTAGCTGGTGGCCTCTGGCAGCCACTGTTACTTTTCAGGCCTTGACAGTGAACTTGGCTATGTGCTGAGAGGGCTAGCAAAGAGGAAGGCATGGCCTTCATGCACTTGCCTTCCAAGTTGCAAAATGCTGACCACCATGCAACAGCACCTCTGGTTTCAGCAGCTTACATCATTTTGAAAAGACAGTTCTTTTTCTTTGTTTTTATTCCAGACGATGGATGCTAAGTCTTGGGGCTTTTCCAACACTTCTTTTTTGTTTTCTAAATATCCACCCTGGAGTTCCCGTCGTGGCGCAGTGGTTAACGAATCCGACTAGGAACCATGAGGTTGCGGGTTCGGTCCCTGCCCTTGCTCAGTGGGTTAAGGATCCGGCGTTGCCGTGAGCTGTGGTGTAGGTTGCAGACGCGGCTCGGATCCCGCATTGCTGTGGCTCTGGCATAGGCTGGTGGCTACAGCTCCAATTCGACCCCTAGCCTGGGAACCTCCATATGCCGCGGGAGCGGCCCAAGAAATAGCAACAACAACAACAACAACAAAATAAAAAATAAAAAAAAAAAATATCCACCCTGAGCGCAGACCCCCATCGGAGCCAGAAGTCTCAGGGATGAGGAGTTGCCCGCTCACCTCTTCACTGGTTCATTCATTCATCCCTTCATTCATTCACTGAGCACTTAGGCTAGTCCAGTCACCAAGAATAATAGCTCTTGTGAGATTTTATACCCCCTGTTCTTGGCACCCCCAAGCACGCCTGGCTGGAAGTATTTTTCTTGTGTCTTACTCAGGCCCTCCTCACCGGGTAACTTCTACCCAACCCATGCAGGATTCACCGAGTCCTTGTTACTCCTCTGCTAGTCACAGAGGAAATGACCAAAGCCTGTGAGAAGCAGATAAGACTCAGCCACATGAAGTAAGGAGTGCGGGACGGGAGCGAGCATGATTAAGAGCCCAAATGAGTGATTCAGACAAGTGTTTCAAAATATCCGAGGAACAAGATGACTAGCAAAGAAAAGCTTCCTTTGTCCCTCTCATGACGTGATTTTAAATTCCTTTGCAGCCTCTGCCATTTGCCTCTGCCTTGTCTGGCCTCCCATTCCCATCATTCTACTCCTAGGCTGCATTGACACTGCTCAGTGTCTTTGTCCATGCTGTTCCCCCTGCTAGAATGCCCTTCCTCCTTCCTCACTTTTCAGGGCATCTTTGAAATCCACCCTAAGAAGCCAGTCTTCATCTTTGGGCACCCTCATTGCTTGTCTGACAACTTCCTTCAAATTCTTTCACCACCAGACTTGATTTTGTTTTCTGTTATATTCTTTGAGGCATCTACATAATGGTTACAGTATTTAATTCCATGAAGGATTTGAGATACCTTGTGAACTAAACTACTGCTAATCACATGAACCAACCTACTGATCAAATAGGCACTTGGAGTCAATACCAAGGCAGTTACAAATGTTAATGGAAAGCCAAGATCACGTGAAGGAAGAGTGAGAGTGGCGCCATTTTGGCCACAAGCCTCTCCAGGATGCTGTAGCTAAACTTCCAGGATGACTTAGAGCTTCCTGACGGCCAGTGTAGAGAGGCATTTGGAAAAATAATCCCTGTTTTCAAAAAGAAGTTTCACAGGGAAGGCAGTGTTTTTCTTCATACAGAATCCTGAAAGCAGGATCCCTGGCATTCATATGTGGGGTTCGCCCAGGCTGTAGACCCCCTTCCTGCCACAGTTGCAGCCTCTTTCCTGTGACATCCACCATGGACAGAGCGAGTTACACTAGCCAGCAGCTCCTGCAGACAGAGAGCACACGCTGAGTCTTTACCGGTCTGGTTTATTAGAAAGTCAGGCTTTTGAGTTCTCAGAGTGGCACAAGCCTCGCATAGCCCGCACATCAGCCTTCCTGAATATGACATGTCTAAGCTGGACTTGAAGCCAGATGCATAACAAGTAATAGAAGAATATATTATCCAAGCAAGTCCAGATGGCCAACATATTACGATTTAATCTTATTAGAGGTGGTTGTTTATAAGCCTGTCTGTTCTCTTAGTTTGTAAGCTTCGTGAGTTGCTGATTTTGTCTTTTGCATTCTTAAGCCCCAGGAAGAAGCCCATATGTGGAGGTGGCCTGGATGTGGCCTGGGTGTGGAGGTCACTAAACGTGCATCTTTTTTTTTTTTTTTTGCTTTTTAGGGACGCACCGTGGCATATGGAGGTTCCCACACTAGGAGTCGAATCAGAGCTACAGCTGCCCTCCTACACCACAGCCACAGCAACGCAGGATCTGAGCCGCATCTGTGACCTACACCACAGCTCATGGCAACGCCAGATCCTTCATCCACTGAGCAAAGCCAGGGATCATACCCACAACCTCATGATTCCTAGTCGGATTCCTTTCTGCTGCACCATGACGGGAACTCCTAAACATGCATGTATTGAGTTAATGGGAATCCAGATTTCGTGAGTCTATGAAACCCAGAATCACAGGAGTTGGAGTTGCAAGATTTTTGGAGACCCTTGTTCAACTTTGCATTAGGGTTCTTTGAAGAAACAGAGCCAATATCCCTCGCTCCTTCTCTCTCTCCCTCTCTCCTTGTCTTTGCTCCATTCAGTCTACCAATTAGAATGCTGGTATCTTCTGGAAACACTCTCAGAGACACACCTGGAATAATGTTTGACCAAATATCTAGGCATCTTATGATCTAGTTAAGTGGGCATGCAAAATTAACTATCACAGATCTCTTAACATGAGAAAACGAGCCCTAAAGAGTAGAAAGGCTTTCCCCGGCAACTATGCATACATGCATGAAACCAGCACCAATTCCCCAGGTCGGCGGTCATTTATAGGTAAAGGACTTGTTGGTAAAACTGAATGTTTCTTTTTAAAATTTGAAGTAGATTTGGAGTTCCCACTGTGGCACAGTTGGTTAAGAGCCCGAGTACACTGGCTTGGGTTGATGCAGAGGCATGGGTTGATCCCCAGCCCTGGCGCAGTGGGGTGAAGGATCTGGCATTGCTGCAGCTGCAGTGTAGGTCATAGCTGTGACTCAGATTCCGTCCCTGGACCGGAAGTTCCATATGCCACGGATGTCACCATATGATTGAAAATGTTAAGAGTTGATTTCTAATATTGCGGTAGTTTTCGGTATGCTTTTGAAGAGTATCCTCCATGATAGGTAGTGACAAGATTATGGCTATAATTCCCCTGGCTATAGGATAAATCCTTGTTGCTTAACTACTTTAGACATAATAGTTTGTACCTGTTATTCCCATACACCTAATTTGCCCTCCTGTGCCCCTCTCCTCTTTGGCAATCACAGGTTTGTTTCCTACAAATGACTCGTTTCTTTATTTTGCTTCGTCTTGCGAAGCTCTTACCCGTCATGTCTGCATTATGGGATGTGTTCCTCTAAGCTCCTCTTGACATTTTTTTTATGCAAAGTCAAGCAACTGAACAACCACGGCAACGACAACCCAGGTCCAAAACTCACAACTCATTATATTTTAAAGCTATGAGCTGAGTAGTGATTGAGGAAACTGCCATTATGTTGCATGTGTGACTAAAATAATAAAAACAGGAGTTCCCTTCGTAGCTCAGGGGTAACGAGCCTAACTTGTATCCATGAGGATGAGGGTTTGATCCCTGGCCTTGCTCAGTGGGTTAAGGATCTGGTGCTGCCATGAGCTGTGGTATAGTTCGCAGATGAGGCTTGGATCCCTCATTGCTGTGGCTGTGAGTAGGCTGGTAGCTATAGCTATAGTTCCCTAGCCTGGGAACTTCCATATGCCGTGGGTGCCGCCAAAAAAAAAAAAAAAAGTCAAATAAAATAATAAAAGCAGAAATGGCAGCAGCCACCATTTGTTGAGTGTACTTGGCCATGCACTTTGTTTCAAAGGTATTATCATTTAAATCCTGCAATTACCTTATGGTATAGCTCCTCTTTATTATTCTCACTTTACAGATAAAGGAACTAAAACTAGGGAAACCAAGATAGTTGGCCTAGATGTCTTAGCCAGTGATGTGGAGAGCCAGAATTCTAATCCAGTTCTGCCGGAACCCAGAGTCTGGGCTCTTATTCCAACATAACCCTGTCAAAAATGTCCCAGAAGAACATAAGAAAATAGAAGGATGGAATCAATTTGTTAAGTTGCTGTAGAGATTCTGAAGCAGTCTTTCCCAAGGGGACATTAGTAACAGGGTAGACGAGATATCCGGAATCATCTACCGTGTTGCTCAGCCTTTAACCTCTGCATTTCCGTGATGATAGTGACTTTTCTGTTTTTCTTGAAACCAAGAGAAGAATCACATTGAAAATAGCTTTGGACAACCTAGATGTCCATAAATAGATGACTGAATTAAGAAGAAGCGGAATATATACACAATGGAATACTACTCAGCCATAAAAAAGAACAAAATAATGCCATTTGCAGCAACATGGATGGAACTAGAAACTCTCATACTAAGTGAAGTAAATCAGAAAGAGAAAGACAAATACCATATGATCTGGGATCTAATATATGGCACAAATGAACCTTTCCACAGAAAGGAAAATCATGGACTTGGAGAATAGGCTTGTGGTTGCCAAGGAGGAGGGGGAGGGAGTGGGATGGACTGGGAATTTGGGGTTAATAGATGCAAACTATTGCCTTTGGAGTGGATAAGCAATGAGATCCTGCTATATAGCACTGGGAACTATATCTAGTCACTTACGATGGAGCATGATAATCTGGGAAAAAAGAATGTATACATGTATATGTACCTGGGTCACCTTGCTGGACAGTAGACAATTGACAGGACACTGTAAACTAGCTATAATAGAAAAAATACACATCATTATATTAAAAAAAAGAAAAGAGCTTTGAAATTCCCATTGTGGCTCAGTCGGTTAAGAACCTGACATAGGGTCTGTGACGATGCAGGTTCAATCCCTGGCCTCCCTCCATGGGTTAAGGATCTGGTGTTGCCGTAAGCTGCAGTGTACATCACAGATGTGGCTCGGATCCGGTGTTTCCATGTGGTGTAGGCCAGCAGCTGCAGCTCCAATTTGACCCCTAGCCTGAGAATGTCTATAAGCCACAGATGTACCCTACAAAAAAAAAATAGCTTTAATTTAGTAAGAGTATCTGGGTGGATCTTAGTAAACATAGAAAAAAAATTAAGATAGGTGATTCTGGTGTGGTTCATCCTGTACTTAAGACACCTGGGGGATACTCACAAGGCAGTTTATGGCCCTGAATAGACTATAGGCTTAAAATCTTTATCACGGTCAGCACACGAGTTCTTACCTCTGCTCTGGGAAGCCACTTAATCTTGTCGATTCTTAGTTTTCTTGCCACCAAAGTAAGAATGACAGTGATGCCTACTTTATCTAGTGCTGCGTGGGTTAAAGAAGACAGGATGTGTGAAGGGCATTAACAGTGCCTGGCGTGTAGTAACACCTCCCCAAATCGCAGCTCTTCTTTTCACGTTGGGCCAGGCATTGGGAGAGAGCCCTAGACTCAAGCGGTAAGCATGCGTTACATGTGGAATTGTGCCACCGATCAAAAGAGAGGTTGAAGTGTTAACTTCCAGTGCCTTGGGATGTGACCTGATTTGGAACTGGAGTATTTTCAGATTTGAGGACACAAGGGCGGGTGTAATGAAATGACGGGTGCTCTTGTCCAAAGGAGGAGTTTGGACGCAGACATACAAGGAGGGGAGATGATGTAAAGATGCAGTGAGAAGGCCATGGTAAGATGGAGGCAGAAGTTGGAAGGATGCAGCCACAAGCCAAGAACCCTGAGGATGGCTGGCCATCCTCAGATGGCAGAAGAGGATAGGAAGGATTCTACCCAGGGTCCCAGAGGGAGACCAGCTCTCCCAACACCTTGATTTCAGGCTTGTCACCTCCAGAACAGTGAGGCAGTAAATTTCTGCTGTTTTAAGCCTTTTTGTCTGTAGTACTCTGTTATGGCTGTCCTGGAAACCCCACACAGCATAAGCTTGTTGTAGTTAGAACATGGGAGTGTAGGATGCCCAGGGGTATTGGTGGAGTGAGGAGAGTGGGGGACCAAAGACACCCACATTTAAAGAGGGGCAAAGAAAACCCAAGCAGGGAGAAACGTTTAAGTGGAACGAGTCATTCCATTTCTAAAACAGGATGCACGTAAGCCGTGTTGGCATGGAATAACTAAGGGGAGGCAGTAGGGGAAAAACATAAAAACAAAATCCCCAAACCAGATAATTCACTCAGGGAGAGTTGCGAATGACTCCATCCAGTGAAATATTCTGGCATGTCCGAATGTCAGAGGTATCTTTAGAGCCCAACAAAAATAATTTAGTCATGTATTTTTTGAATAAAATCAATAACAGAATTGTTGATTCTCAGCGCGTTGAAAGTAGGCACACTTTTAAAAATAGTTTTTGTGCTCTTTCATGGGCTATTGAACTGTTCACATATACATTTAAATTTCTGATAATTGATTAGTACCTGAATGAAGTAGAACATGGCATGAGCTAGGTTGAGGGCTGCGTTGAAGATGGAAAAGTTTCAAAGTAAATGAGTAAAAAATATGCAGAGAAGACTCTTGGTTCTAGTAAAGTATTGAACCTGAAAGGGTCTTTTGCAGAGCACCCGCCAGTGATGAATGGAGGCAAACATCCTTTTAAATGCACAGCTGAGGAGTTCCCGTCGTGGTGCAGTGGTTAACGAATCTGACTGGGAACCATGAGGTTGCAGGTTTGATCCCTGGCCTTGCTCAGTGGGTTAAGGATCCGGCATCGCTGTGAGCTGTGGTGTAGGTCACAGACACGGCTCGGATCCCGTGTTGCTGTGGCTCTGGTTTAGGCTGGCAGCTACAGCTCCGATTGGACCCCCTAGCCTGGGAACCTCCATATGCCGTGGGAGCGGCCCTAGAAAAGACAAAAATAAAAAATACATGCACAGCTGAGCTGGGAGAACGTCAGATCGTCAGATCAGGTGAATTCCTTAAGGATGAAAAACAAGGTGAGGGAATGGAGACAAGGCAGCCTGTTCTCGTGCTGTTACTGGTCCCTTAGATGGCTTGGATCGGGGTGGGGTTCCAAAGTCTGTAATACAGAGATTTGGGTTTTAAAGGTTAATTAGGGGCGGGATATGTGATCTTGGGCTTGTGCAAAGCAGGAGTTGGACCTGATCTTTCCCCTTCCCCTTCACCCCCATGCACACAACTGCGTGTTCCAACAGTCTCCAGGCTGAGAAATTAACCACTGAAAAGTGGTCATGGTGTAGTGATAACCTTGGGTACCTGGCAGAAGGAAATATAAAATCTTCCTGGAGAGGGAGTTCCCGTCATGGCTCAGCGGAGATGAACCTGACTAGCATCCATAAAGATGCAGGTTCAATCCCAGGCCTCGTTCAGTGGGTTAAGGATCCAGCATTGCCATGGCCTGTGGTCTGGGTTGCAGACGTGGCTCAGATCCCATGTTGCTGTGGCTCTAGTATAGGCTGGAGGCTGCAGCTCCACTTGGACCCCTAGCCTGGGAACCTCCCTATGCCGGGGGTGAGGCCCTAAAAAAAAAGACACACACACAAAAATATTCCTGGAGAAGCTTGTCTCCAACCTAAGCTTCACAGAATTCCTACAGATAAAGGCCCACAGACGATGACCGTGCAACCCCAAATTAGGAAAACAGGAAGAAACAATCTACCAAGACCAAGATTCCGCAGAAACAATAGACAGCATGATTAAATCCTCGAGAATGTCAGACAATTAAGTAGTGACATAGAGAATATAAAGTAAATGGATTTTAAAATGACCAGATACATAAAAGAAGGAATTAAACTAATTAATTAAAAAAGAGGGGAAGAGGGCATTACAGAAGAGAACAGATAGGCTTGAAGAAAAACAATAGGCTATCTATAAACACAAAAATGTATTTAAAACTTGGTGTCAAAAAATATCAAAAAGCTCAGTAGGTAGATGAAACAGTTGATTTGAAAACACTGAAGAGTGATTTAAAGAAGGGAGACTTGAAGAGTTCCCATTGTGGCTCATCGAGTTAAGAGCCCAACTAATGTCCATGAGGATGTGGGTTTGATCCCTGGCGTCGCTCAGCGGGTTAAGGATCTGGCACTGCCATGAGCTGTGGTGTAGGTCGCAGATTGGCTTGGATCCTACATTGCTGTGGTTGTGGCTGTGAATGGCAGCTGCAGCTCCGATTCGACTCCTAGCCTGGGAACTTCCATACGCTGCAGGTGTGGCCCTAAAGAAAAGGGGCAGGGGGAGGAGAAGGGAGACTTGAGGTTGTCGTCAGCAGAGTGCAGCACAGTGACAAAGAGGTGGAAAATACGGAAAAAAAAGTCAACAGTTGGGAAGGACTCATAGTAATGTCCTATACAGATCCAATAGAAGTTCCAGGACGGAGGAAATCAAGAGAAATGGAAGAGATGAAATATTTGAAGGGAGAAAAGCCAAGACTATCCCAAAATTAATTGGGAAAAAAAACCCCACAAAACTATTCTCCAAATACAGGAAGTACCAGGCAGAGGATAAATACGAATCTCTCTCTCTCATCACGTTACAGTACGATTGTGAAACACCAAAGACAAAGTACTTCAGAGCCAACTAAAGCAAAAAAACCGACTATCTGAACATAATGGGTTATGAGGACAGAAAACTTGTCAACAAGAAAACAGGGCACAGAGGGCAGTAGGAAAAAACTCCATTGAACAGAGAGAAACTGACAAAACTCTAGTTATCTTCTGGTCTCTCAACTTTTTTTTTTTTTTCCTTCCACAGACTCAAATAAGGTGGAATAAAAATATTGGCCAAAATTTTCCTATAAGATGAGTGGTGAAAGACTAATGTTGAAGGTTCCTAAATTCCTCCCATTCTTTGGGGAAAAGGCCACTTGGTGATTAAATCTAGGTTTTGTTTAAAGATTAACTGGTAAAGAAATCAAAGTTGAATGTGAAATAGCCAATCAGTAGAGAGACAAACAAACAAACAAACAGAAGCCAAAAAGATCAATCCACTCAGACATTTGGAAAGGAGACATAAAGAAGAACAGACGACAGTAATAGAAAGCACAAAGAAGTAGAAATCAGATACCTCAGTAACAATAAATACAAGTAGACCAAGCGTGTCATCAAGACAGAAAGTGATAAAGTAGATTTTTAAAAATAAAAAGCTATGTGCTGTTTACAGAGCTGTCTAACACAGAAAAGGAATGACAGCAAAGAGGTGGGATAAGATATTCTAGTCAAATTTCAATCAAAATAAAGCTGACAAGAATGGAAACAGAAAGCAGACTGTATCACTGGAGAAAATGAAAGGTCATTACATAATGGAAAAAGTTTACATTTATGAAGACTGTATAACAATGATAAAATTATATGTACCTAATCACATAGCTTCAAAATACAGGAAGAACTATGAGGAGAAATAGACCGATCCACTTTAGTGAGAGGTTTTAATGTGCCTTCCTCAGCATTTGATAAACTGATGACATGAAAATTATGTATGCATTACTAATTTTGATCAAGTGGTTACTCGTAGAAGGATGTACTCAAAAGTTAGAGGATATGCCTTCTTTTTAAGCATTCCAAGGACATTTGTAGAAATTGACCATGCCACAGGCTATAAAAATGTTAATGACCAATATTGAAAAAATCAGTATCATATAGACCTCATTCACTGGCCAAGGTGCAATAAAATTAGACGTAAGTAATTATCAAACGGTAACTGAACCCCATTCATAGTTTGGAAATAAAAAGATTCAGAAATAATATTGAGTGTAGTCTCTTTGCTTGAGATCACATTTCAGTTCCTGGTGGAGTGAAGCTCAAATTTGAGCCAGTTCTTTCTTTTTGGGAGGCTGCACCTGTGGCATTCCAAAGTTCCCAGACCAGGAAATGATCCTACAGCACAGCTGCAACCGAGCCGCAGCAGCAACAATGCCAGATCCTTCACTGCTGCGCCACCAGTCATCTCCTGAGCCGGTTCTCTTTATTGGACTTCTTTATAAATGTAAATAAGTCTATTCCTAGAAGGAAGCAAAATGCTACATCTTATTTTTTTAGGCTTCTGAGTGTCTTGAGCCGAAGACTGGCCTGGCAGACTCACCAGTGTCTGGTTTGATAAAGACCTCATAGGATTGTGATATGGCTTAGAGGTACATTTTTTTGGATTTTTTTTTTTTTTTCATTACCAAGCGTGGTTGTTCTATTTAGAAGCCAATATTTTATGTTGGTATTGTTAGGAAAATGACACTCGGGGGCTTAGATGACCACCAGTTTGGTTCTTGTTTAAATTTTCTTTTCTTCATTCCTCTGGTGGGGGTGTGGGTGGTCTCTGAAACAGGATGTTTGCCTGTATGAGACCTTTGGTTTCATGAGGTGCAGTATGTCTTCAGCAATGCAATATCCTTTTGCTTAATTTAAATATCCACTTGATATTTTCCTGGCGGCAGTGGAACTCTACTAGGGCAAATCCAGTTTCAGGGAAATGTAAAAAAAAAAAAAATGTAACCTTCCTGCCACCCACTGCTTGTCCACCTGCCCATCCCCCACAACCTTAAACAGTGCAGCTCCAGAACTCTGCTGGGCTTTTATTTATTTATTTTTAACCCCAGTGTACTGGAATAGCATTCATAAACCTTTGGGATATTAACCGTGCCATCTAAGATCCGAATAAGAGGCTTCAGAAAGAGAGAGAGATGGCTTCTTTTTTCTTTTACCCAATACCACTGGGGTTGACTGTTTTGATGTCCATGAAATGCGATGTGATGACACAGATGTTTTCAAAACATTTGGCGGACTGCAAACAACACAACTAATCTCGAGGGGCTCGTGGTTCATCTGACAGAAGCACCTTTGAAAGCATCTTAAAGTGATAAATCAGACTTTTCGTGTTCAACGAAAGAGGCTCCCCCTGTGATAATAGATTGTTTATTTCATTTTAGCAGCGTTTGCAACGTGGAATCCAGCGTGCGGGTGCATTACTGCTCTGCAGTATGTTACTGTCGGCACAGTGCTTTCACATAGATTATCATATTCACTCGTCTGCCCTCCCAGCAGTTCACTTAATTATCCACAGAAAAAAGAGAAACAAACTCCAGAGAGGTAAACTTTTACATCTAAGGAATGGTTGAATCAGAACCCAACTACAGATGTTCCGGCTGCCAATAAAGCCTTTTATTTTATTACCAAGCTTACTGGGCTTGATGTAATTTAGGACATGCTTTGATTCCGCAGACATTTTCAATGACTCTGACATTCCTGGATCATAAAGTCCAGCCTTCTTAGCAAGATAGTCAAGGCTCTCCTTGACCTGACCCCAGCTTTCATTTCCATCTTCGTTAGGTCTGTGCGTTCCCTCTTAAACCCTCCACTCCAGCCGCACCGAATGTCTCACATGTCCCTCAAAACCATCAGCTATTTTGCTCCTCCATGGGTACGAAGCTGGGTGCAAGCTCTGCTAAAGGTCGTCTCTGCTTCTGTCACCCTGCTTCTGTCCAAAATCCTTCTTGGTGATGCAGGCTCAAGCCAAACCCTTCTGGTGAAAGCGTTCCCTCTTTTTCTGGTTGGGATCACTCGCTACTTCTCTGTACTTCCTCGTCCTGCTCAGAAAAACACAGCTCTCATTCTCTCTGTGGGTTGTCTTCACAGCCGCCTCCCTCTGTGGATTCTCGGCATCTCTCTCTCTTGGCCTCCTCGGAATCCCAGAAATGGTTGCAAACCTAGTAAATGCTCCATCCAATGCCAAATTCAGCTCCATCCTTATCCTGTCGGTTCTTAGATCTATGTATTCGTTTTAGAGAAGAGGCAAACCCGGCTCAGTTGTGAGGTTTGGTGGCAGGTTCTGGGCTGCACCACTACTGGGGGGCAGAGGGAGTGGGACCCTGCCCCTGAAGAAGCCAGGGTCAGGGCTCATCCCCTTTGTCCTTCACGGGCAAAGCTGAGGAAACAGAAAAGGTTTCACCCTATGGGACCGTGGGAATCCATCCCTTGTCCATCCCTCTTCCTCCCACCCTTCCCTTTGGTAACCATACGTTTGTTTTCAAAGTCTGTGAGTCTGTTTCTGCTTTGTTTTGTTTTGTTTGCTTTTTAGGGCTGCACCTGCAGCATATGGAAGTTCCCAGGCTTGGGGTCAAATCAGAGCTGGAGCTGCCAGCCACAGCCACAGCCAGGCAGGACCTGAGTTGCATCTGTGACCTACACCACCGCTCATGGCAACACCAGATCCTTAACCCACTGAGTGGGGCCAGGGATCGAACCTGCGTCCTCATGGATCCTAGTCAGGTTCATTACCACTGCACCATGACGGGAACTCCTGTTTCTGTTTTATAAATACATTCATTTGTACCTTTTTAAAAATTCCACATATAAGTGATGATATATGATATTGCGTCCTTTTATTCTTTCCAGTGAAGCAGTTCTGGTTATTGAACTGCATGAGTGAGTAATATTACATTTTTATACCCTTGAAATTTTATAAAAACACTTTATATATATATATATATGTATATATAAAACCATTTGTTTTAGTTTTGAAACATGGAGAATACATTTTTCATAAGTAACTTTTTAACCTAGTATTACCTGTTTCTTGTAGAAAAAAGAGAAGATAAAGTTCAGTGAAAAAAAAAAATCTAAAAATCTCCTTGCTTTTTCCTCAGACACAGTAGCTGCCATTCTCTTGCCTATCTCTTCAAAATTCTTTCTGTAGATGTAGTTCTTGGCAAAATATAATTATGCTACCACAATGTTTTCCACTTCGACTCTTCAATTTAGTCTGTTTGGAACATTTCCCCCCTCCCACCCCACATCCACAAATCCACTCAGCAGTGTCAATTTAGTCTATTTGGAACATTTTTTTGCACATCAGTAAATACACTCAGCAGTGTCATTTTTAGTTTCTAAACATCACAGGGACTCTTCCGAAATGTCCAAGGACTTAACTAGTTGTCTTTTTGTGGGACATTTAGGGTGTTTCCAGGGTTTTGCTCTGATAAACAACATTACAAAGAACATCCTTGAAAATAATTCAATGCGCACTTCCCCTATTACTTCCTTGGGATAAATGTCTAGAAAAGGAATTTTTAGAGACTCCGCACACGTCTTTTTTTCAGAGGCATCTGAGACGTCTTGCCGAATTGCTCCTTGGAAAGGTTGTAGCAGTTGACGCTCACGCCAGCCAGCCAAGAGACTGGCCGCTGGACCAATCTGAAGCAGGAATTTAGAGATAACAGTGTGGGGAAAAAGAGCAATTGGTCCCTGGGGTCTTACGCATGATTCCCTTCAAGGAAAATGGAACGAGCCACTGGCACCTTGGGCCCAGCCGGGGAAGTCAGGTTCCAGGCAAGGGGTGGTGGTGAGATTGGAGTTTGGGTTTTTTGTTTTTGTTTTTGTTTTTTGTTTTTTGGAGGGGGCTGTCTTCCTAAGATGTCATTTGGCCACGTCCACAGGCGCCCGGGACTTCCAGGAAGATGTTTATATATCCTTTTTAGACTGTCTGGTCCCCCATTAGGAGAAGAACATGCATTCCCAGAATGAACTGATTTCCAGGAAGTTATACCAGCACCAGTCCTCCCATGGTGCTAAAGGCAAAAGGGAACCAAAAGGAGGGTTTGGCTAATCCCTGGTGGTGGATTTTATCAGAAATGACTCGGGGAGCCGTGTGGAAGGAGGGCCTTCTTCTGAGAGGGCTGTTGAAGGGTCCTCGGCATAGAAGTGGAGAGAGAGGATGGGAGGCCTGCCGGGGACCTGTCCCTGTGTCACCAGGAGTCCCCGTGTCCGATGGGGGAGGGGAGACAACCACCTTCCATGGAAACAGTCTGTGCTTTTAAACTTTTTTCCTCCCTGAAAGCAGGATCCTGACCCCGTGGCAAAAGAGCCATCTGAACTTTAATGAGTTGGACAAAGTTAACCCTCCAGATACACACACGGTTTTCAGAAACTCGCAAAACGTTTCCATGTGTTTGGATTACAAAGGGATAGGCACGCCTTTCTGTCATCAGTGCCGTGCGAGCTTTCGGGGGTGTTCTTGGCTTCACAGCAGAAGCAGCGTTTGTAGTTTTCAGATCCCCCATAAGGGCCCTGTGAGCATCGAATCTAATCTGGGTACTCACCTGTGGCCAGCGCTTCCCCAGGCTTAGCCTGCATTTGGGTCAGCTGAAAGACAGATTTGGGAGTTCCCTGGTGGCCTAGTGGTTAAGGATCTGGTGTTGTCACTGCTGTGGCTCTGGTCACAGCTATGGTGTGGGATCCCTGACCTGGGAACTCCTGCATGCCTCAGGTACAGCCAAAAAACAAAAAAATAAATGAATTAATTAAAATGGAAAAGAGCCTTTGATCCAGCAGGACAGCAGTGGCACCTGAGATTCTACATTTCTTTCTTTCCTTTTTTTTTTTTTCTTTTAATGGCTGCACCCACAACATATGGAAGTTCCCGGGCTAGGGGTCAGGTTGGCACTACAGCTGCTAGTCTTCGTCACAGCCATGGCAGCACCAGATCCGAACCACATCTGTGACCTACACTGCAGTGTGTGGCAACGCTGGATCCTTAACCCGCTGAACGAGGCCAGGGATTTAACCTGCATCCTCATGGATAATAGTTAGGTTCTGAGCCACGATGGGAACTCCATCCGCTCTGTTGGGTTCCTAACCCGCTGAGGCTGAGCTGCGATGGGGAAATCGGATGCTGCATTTCCAGTTGGCTCCCAGGGGTTGTCCGTGCTGCCAGGACCCACGACCACACTCCAAGAAATGAAGCCCGGGGTAGGTGGTCTGAAGCACCTGAGGATCCCCTGACAGCTTGTAACAGCTCTGATTCCCTGGGCTGCCCTCTAGCAGAAGTAATTCCCAATCTTTGTGGGTGAGATGTGGCATCCATGGCTTTTCATCTCCCTGTGATTTTAATGTGGAGCCCAGACTGTGGACCATTGAGGGTTCCTTCCCAGGTGAGCCAGGAGAGAGACTCAGGGGTGTTCATTGATAAGGTAACTGGGTGTATGCATGGGATGGGGCCCAGGAGCTGCTTAAATGATGCACTAGGCTCCAGGATTGTCTTGGACACATCTTGGAAATACAGTGATGAGCATCAAGGGGAAATCAGAGGCTTTCGTGTTCATTTTAAAGTCACAGTATATACAGTGGATATGGTAAGAGAATTCGGATAGGTATCAGGATGGTGCATGAATCTGGATAGGGGGTACTTTGGGAGTGTCCCAAGGGAGGGGGGAGGAATAGGATGGAGGTGGCATCTATTTATAATTTCTTTCCCTTAAGAAAAGATACATGGGAGTTCCCATCGTGGTTCAGTGGAAATGAACCTGGCTAGTATCCATGAGGATGTGAGTTCCATCCCTGGCCTCACTCAGTGGTTAAGGATCCAGTGTTACCCTGAGCTGCAGTGTAGGTCGCAGATGTGGCTTGGATCCTGCATGGCTGTGGCTGTGGTGTAGGTCGGCAGCTGCAGCTCCAGTTTGACCCCTAGCCTGGGAACTTCCATATGCCCCAGGTTTGGCCCTAAAAAGCAAAAAGAAAAAAAAAAGGGGGGGATATGAGGTATCAGGGCAAGAACAAAAGAATGGGAAGGGGAGACAGAAAGAGAAAAAGGAAAAGAAAGGAAAGAAGGAAGAGGGGGAGGGAGCCAGAAAGGGAGGAGGATTCAGGCACCGTGACTGGCTGGCGGCTTCTCTCCGTTGCTGTTGTTGACTCTGAGCTGATAACGTGGTCCAGCAGCACCGCACATGCCCGTTCTTGAGCAGCCTGTGGCATTAGTAAGACCAAACAAGCTTCTGAAACTGTCAGCTAGAAAGTGATTCAAAGAATGAGGATGATTTATTCCTGCAGTCAGTGTCCTCCCATGTGGTGAGCAGAGCATGGTGGCCCATGCCTGTCCCCTTCCAGCCTGTCCGAGGCTTTCATCGCACATGTGAAACAGACACAGACAGGAGAGCAGCCTCGGGAGGTTGCAGTGTGGAGAGACCCTGGGGTTAGAACTCTGGGCCCCTGCTCCTTGCCCAGGTGTGTCTCAACACTCAGAGACCCTAGGAGGAGCCCTGGCGAGGTGACCCGTGCAGCCCTCCACCCAGGCGGTTTGCATGGAGTGGTCTTGCTTGGGTTTCCGTTGGGAGTCACCTGCTCCTTTTCCCTGGGGCCCTGCCCCCCCCCCGGCCCTCCTGGGGTCCCCTCTCATACATGGCAGCGGAGCGTGACGACACTGCCTGCATCCTGTAGGGTGTTTGTGCCCCAGCTGTGGAATGTGACAGCCTCCTCCCTCCCCCCAGCCAGCCCCCTTCTGCAGGTGTGAGTTAGTTGCAAAACCAAGTTCTCTGCAGGAAAAGCGTGTAACTGACAGCTCTCTGAGAAGCACTAGCTCATGGGAAGTGCTGAGGTTCTGGCTCACCTACACTTCATTTCCAATTCTGTGCTCAATATTTTTCACTATTTCACCAAAATACTGGGGTTTTTTTGGTAATCTGTGAATGGCATCTTCTTATTATATTCATATAGATAAACTCATAGTTTTCTAAGGAAAGAGAATTTTCCTTCATTCTTATTTTTTTTCCTCCAAGCCCACAGCATGTGGAAGTTCCTGGGCCAGGGATCAAACCTGTACCACAGCAGTGACAATTCAAAATCCTTAACCATTAAGCCACCAGGGAACTCCAGGTTTCATGTATTTTTATTCATTTTCTCCCATTCTTTTTTTAAGTTGACGTATAGTTGATTTACAATTTTGTGTTAGTTACAGGTGTACAGCAAAGTGATTCAGTCATAGATACATTATATATATCTGAAAAAGAATATACATATTCAGATGAGGATGTATAAATGAATAAATAAAAATGAAAATAAATGAATAAAAAGAAAACCCCATCCCCAGAGGAAACTTTAGATTATCTGAGTAACACAAGGGTGGCTAGTGTGAATAATCCTAAACTAACAGAACAATTCACTTTAAAGACAATGGTTGGAGTTCCCATCATGGCTCAGCAGAAACAAACCTGACTAGCGTCCATGAGGATGCAGGTTCGATCCCTGGTCCTGCTCAGTGGGTTAAGGATCTGGTATTGCCACAAGCTGTGGTGTAGGTCACAGATGTGACTCTGATCTGGTGTTACCATGGCTGTGGCATAGGCTTAAGCTATAGCTCTGATTTGATTCCTAGCCTGGGACTTTGCATATGCTGCAGATGCAGCCCTAAAAGGAAAACCCAAAATTAAAGGCAGTGATCTCAGACCATGAGTCAGTTGGTTCTCCCAAGACATTCTCCTTGGACTGAACACTGTGCCTGGCTTGAGGCGGTGCTTCTGGAAGATGGGGAGGGGATGCTCCTGAAAGCTGTGGCTAGTGGGAGATCCCGCCTGGGATGCAGCTTTGCCCTGGGCATTTGCCTGCAGGAGTTGATCACATATGCTTCCATCCCCTTTCAGATCCTACGCTATGGAGTACGGATCATGTCCGGCAGTGGCTGGAGTGGGCAGTGAAAGAATACGGCCTTCCAGACGTCGACATCTTATTGTTCCAGAACATCGATGGGAAGGAGCTGTGCAAGATGACCAAAGATGACTTTCAGAGGCTCACCCCGAGCTACAATGCTGACATCCTCCTGTCACATCTCCACTACCTCCGAGAGAGTAAGGCGTTCCCCAGCCACACAGAGAGCGCTGTCCAGAGGTCCTTGTTCACCTGAGATGCAGAGGGTTCAGTCCAGTTGCCCACAGCATCTTTTTGCTCTAACCCGATGCCCATTTAGGCTTAGAAGATTATGACTGAGGAGAACACATAGTGAGAAGTAGTTGGTGCTTTTATAAGAAGCCACAAAGTTAGCCTAGCCTTCAGCTGCCTCCTCTAGGGTCCCCAGACCAAGAAGCTCACATGTCAGAGGGAAACAGAGCTTTAGCTGGTCACATGTGATTTCAGTTCCATGATGGTCACACAGAGATGGAAACCTTATGGAAAGGCTCCTATTTGATGGGGATTCTGGAACTTACCTTCCTTAAAGGCAGACCGAGCCAAACACAAATGGGAAATTTTTACGGGTATCTTGAGAATGTGGCTTAGCCTGCCAGGATAGCAATGGCATATTGGCGATGAAAGGCATGAATCCACAGAGTCCGCTGCATGCTTTAATATGTCAAGTGTCAAACATGATCAGAAGGAGATGGTAGACGCAGTGCAACCGTGGGGTGGTGTGAACTCCTTGGTGTACATGCTTTGCCTGGCATCCCAACCACTTTTTCCCTGAATTCAGCCTGGGCCCCCATCTAGGTTTTAACACGCTAACAAGAAGCAGGGCCATGGAGAGATTTCCAAGCTGCTCATGATACTAGGGTGGGAGTGGAGGGGGTGGGTATTTTCTTTCTTCTTTTTTTTTTTTTTTTAAAGGCAGGCAATTCTCTCTCTTTTCTTTCATGTGGATGTTGCCTTTTGTTTTGTTTTGTAGCACCTCTTCCACATTTGACTTCAGATGATGTTGATAAAGCCTTACAAAACTCTCCACGGTTAATGCATGCTAGAAACACAGGTAATGCTGGCCCTGCCCCTTCTCCCCAGAACAAGCCGAGGGTCCTGTCTACAGGTTGCATGCTTTACAGGCGGAATAGGGACAGTCAGTGCCTCAGGAAGGCAGAAGGCTCAGGTGGATGATTGAGTGGTCCTTGGTAGGTCGGAGGCTCTGTGTTGGCAGTACCACAGCCTCCAAGCGGGGGGCACCCTTTGGTCTCTGAACATGTCCCTGCTCTCCTTGCTGGTCAGAGGATTTCTTTCAGCCAGGAGATGGCCAGAATTAGCCTTTAGCCAGAGCCTTAGCTCCCATCTGCTGGGTTCCAGTTTGCTGCAATTAGTTCTGAAATGCGCTGTAAAAACTAAAAGCATGCTCCATAGGAAGGGGCCTTAACATGCTCCTTTTTGGTTTCCCCTTTAAATTTTTATTCTTTTTTTTTAAATTAATGACTATACTCACAGCTGCTGCAACACCAAGATCCTTTAACCTTTTAACCCTCTGTGTGGGGCCAGGGATCGAACCTGTGCCTCCGTAGCAACCCACGTCACTGCAGTCCTATTCCTAACCCACTGTGCCATAGCAGGAACTCCCTACATTTTTATTCCTGAAGGAAGGTTCACTAGGACAAGCAGAAGTTGTGTCTTTCCCTTTTCAGTAAAGTTTTAGGCCATTTGACTCGACTTGAAATCTTCTTGCACAGACTTTGTACATTTGCAAAAATCAGTTACTTTGGGGGAGCGTTTGTTGAGAGGGAAACTGGGGTATAATTTTGGTGGATGTGAAATTAGAGACTAACCAAATACCTGTCCTTCTGTGTCTAACCACGGATTCTGCGTTTTCTTGATTTAGCTATGTTTTTTTAATTTGCCTGTGCGTGATAGAGTTTAACGTGATGCTTCTTCCTGGCTAATCCTCCTCCCTGCCCTCCCAAGAGAAGCTGGGTTTTCTGTGGATGAATGTGCTCCTGGTGGCATCTGTTTCCTCTCTCCTGATGGAGACACTACAGAAATGTGGCCGCAGGCTGCGCACCCCACTGTATATTAACCTTCGGGGACCCCCTGCCACCCCCAGGCGAGGGAGAAAACCATCAAGTGTTGGAAAGACTTAAGCAACTGCTCAGAAGCCAGCCAGCCAATTCCTAGTCAGCCTTCATGGAGAAACACAGCCGTTTTCCAAGTACTTGCCATGTTTATTTCGAAATGTATAATGTGAGTGAGTCCAGGCCTGAGTATCACAAAGAGGTTGCTCGTTGAGCTTGGTCCTCGATATTCAGAACATCATGCTTTTAATCTAAAGCTTAAAAAAATTGCTTTGAGGAGTTCCCGTCATGGCTCAGTGGTTAACGAATCTGACGAGGAACCATAGGTTGCCGGTTTGATCCCCGGCCTCGCTCAGTGGGTTAAGGATCTGGCGTTGCCGTGAGCTGTGGTGTAGGTCGCAGGTGCAGCTCGGATCCTGCGTTGCTGTGGCTGCGGTGTAGGCTGGCAGCAACAGCCCTGATTAGACCCCTAGCCCAGGATCCTCCGTATGCTGCAGGCGTGGCCCTAGAAAAGACAAAAAAGAAAAAAAAATTGCTTTGAGGGGATAGTACACTTTCTGGATGTAGACTGCACAGGCCAGGCTGTTAGTGACCTTGTGGCCAGAAATAACCAGCACTTTAGACAGACTCATTCCTCCCCACCCGGAGGAAACACTTTGGAGATGCACTGTGCTAATTTCATAGTCATTTAAAAAAATTTGTAACCGTGAGTGCAAATCTCAAGAAAGCTCTGATTTCATTATTTTTGTGATTGTTTCACATAGAGAAGGTATTGAAAAGCGGGACAACAATTCCCAGTGGACTGAACTGCGGAAAGGAAAATATTTTTTTCTGTTCACAGTTTGAGCCTTGATTGAGAGCGAGAAAGGAAAAATATGCATTTGAGCAGAGATGTGGATTAATTTTCAATAAGATCTATATATTCTTGGGCAAGATATGTATAATTCTAGGGTACGGCTTCCCAAGGGCTCTGTAAAATATTTTCTGGGTTTTTATACAATTTGGGAAGTAAAACCCCCGCCATAGAATTGTTTTCATAAGATGAGTTTGCTGGCAGTGGAGGGGGAGGCAGGATGAGGGGTTGGGGAGACACATAGATGAGCTTTAGGAGGAAGCGGCAGAACCAGAACATAAGCTGCCTTATGCCAAGTGGGACACAGACAGCATCACGTCCCCTCGCCTTTTGAGCACCTGTTTCTGACCCTCGTGTGTGTCCCCTTCCTGCAAAGTCCCACACGGCTGGTTCCAGGAGGCCCCCCCCTCTCGGCCATCACGGGGCAGAGTAGATGAGGCACTGTTGCTGAGACTGACAACCACAGCAAAAGACCCTCACGTGTTTTGTCTTTCCTTTTGTCTGCAGGGGGTGCAGCTTTTATTTTCCCAAATACTTCAGTATATCCTGAAGCTACGCAAAGAATTACAACTAGGCCAGGTACGAAAATGCCCCTGTGTAATCTCTGTATTGAGAGACATCCCCGGATGTCCTGTAAGATCCGTGACCTAAGTCACATGACCCCCCAAGACAGAGCTGATCATGGATCTGAGTCCTAAACAGTCTTATCCTGCCTCTGTGGATCTGGAGCCTAGAATCAGCCAGATCTTTCCATTCGGAGATCATGCTAACCATCCCTGAGCTGTGGCATTAAAGCCAACCAGCTCCGGAGTTCCCATTGTGACACAGTGGGTAGCAAACCTGATTAGTATCCATGAGGATGTGGGTTCGATCCCTGGCCTCGCTCAGTGGGTTAAGGATCCGGCGTTGCCATGAGCTGTGGTGTAGGTCACAGATGTGGCTCGGATCTGGCGTTGCTGTGGCTGTGGTGTAGGCCAGTAGTTGTAGCTCCAATTCAATCCCTAGCCTGGGAACTTTCATATGCTGTGGGTGCAGCCCTAAAAAGCAAAAAAAAAAAAAAAAAAGGGAACCAGCTCCTTACTTAGCTGATGGGCCATGAAGGCGTCCTGGGTGCCTGACAGTCAGGAATCTGTCCGATTTCAAGTTTACAGAACGGGTCCCCTGTCCTCCTTCAGGGGACAGCACAGGGGCAGAGTGGTCCCCACACACTAGTGACCGGTTCCCAGCTGTCACAGGAGCCAGTCTTTCAGAGCCGAAGTGTGTTGTCCATCGCATGGACATCTGATTCTTACTTTACGTCTTTCCCTCTCACTCAGGTTATTCATTTAGGTGTCAGTCATGAAAGGGAAAATCAGTATTTATCAGGTGTCTATTAGTGCCAAGTGCAGTGTTAGATTCTGGGAATTTCGACATGAAGCAGACCTCAGAAAGTGCCCTGGCCTCGGAAAGCTGGCCTTGCCCATTCCTGCAGAGGTCCGTGCAGCCTCCCGAGGGCCAGCCACGGGGCTGTGGTAGAGAAGGAGCCCATGGGTGCTCAGTCTGAAGTTCTAGATGTTTCAGCGGAGGCACCTAGAGCCAGAAACAGACTCACCCCTGTGAACACCTCCCCTTAAGGAGGAGCATCCCAGAGCTGGAGAGCAGACGTGGCTGTTTCGGCTAAAGCTCTGATCGTGCAGTGGAGACTCGGCCTCTAATGAGGCCCTGGGCCCGAGGAGGATTAGGTGTGGCAAGTGGAGGAGGAGGGGGTGGCTCTGGGCGAGCATGGCTTAAACACCTGTCCCCTCACCAGGACGTGCAGCGCTGAGAGCCAGATGCTATGTGCCAACCTCAGAGCTGAGGAATCGTTCAGGGAGGGATGGCTTTTCCATATTCACGTGTGGATTTAGAACTCACACCCCCTTAGACTCACGCTCTTACCCTTTGACCACTGTCTGGGTCCAGGCTGCCCGAGGCTCATTTTGAACTGGTCCAAGGCACTCACGTGGGCACTGCTGTTTCTTCCCAGTGAAAAAGACAGAGGCCGGTAAGCTAAATAGCCTTGGTATTTAGTGATGCTGCTGCTTGGGGTTGGTCTCACTCCAGCAAGGCCCTGGGACTGGGTAGGGACTTCAGGCCGGAGATTTCATTAAGTTTGCCCTCCTTTTCCTCCGAGAAGGCAGAGTAGAAAGGCCCAAGGTGCGTAGTTACCTTTGTCACAGGCCATTTAATCGAGGGCAAGACCCTGGGTCTGGAGTGAACAAGACTGGCCCTAAAGAAACCCACCTTGGGAGTTCCTATTGTGGCTCAGCAGAAATGAACCAGACTAGGATCCATGAGGACGCAGGTTCGATCCCTGGCCTTGCTCAGTGTGTTACGGATACAGCGTTGCTGGGAGCTATGGTATACATTGCCGAAGTGGCTCAGATCCTGTGTTGCCGTGGCCATGGTGTAGGCTGGCAGCTGCAGCTCTGCCTCGACCCCTGGCTTGGGAACTTCCATATGCCTCAGGTGTGAGCCTAAAAAGAAAGAAAGAAAAGACAAGCAAAAAGCAAAAAAAAAAAAAAAAGAAACCCACTTTGAGTATTGAAAAAGGAAAATTGAAGTACACACATCACACTAGTTCTAGAAATTCCCGAGTTTACCTCCCGGAAACGCACCCTGGGGAGGACAGGAGAAGCATAGGAAAATCACGATAATCTCATGAGCGTTTTTTAAATGACTTTCCATCCATGCGCACAAAAACAAAAGCTGTCTATAAAACATTTGGCCAGGGATTGTTTATTTGTTTGATGGTTTGAAGCACTCTTATAGATGCCTCTGACTGAGACGTGAAAGCCAGGGACTGTGAGCTGGTGTCAGGGTTGTGTTGAAAGGTCACCACTCTGGCCACGTGAGTCAGTTCAGCACGGTGATCAGAGCAGCCGGCTGGCTGCTTATTGCTTCAGGGGCAGAACAGTGGAGCCCCTTTCTTCATACTGTAGGATATGGTGGATGGGGAGTATGACCTGTCCAGGCGTCAGAGGGGAGAGTGGCCAGGAGGGTGATGGCTGCGATGCTTCCGCCCAGGGAGAGACAAGGGTGGCAAACTCTGATCACCTGGCAGAGTTCTGAGGATGCTCCTCCTCAGGGCTGCCACTGAGTGTGACTTGGAAGAGACTCAGTTTGTACCAGAGACACCTGTTTTGATGATGCTGCTGTGATCAAAGTATTGGTGTCTGAGCTACAAAGAATTGAAATCAGAGTGAACTAGCCTGAGAACTGTTTGCTCCTGGCCAAATTCAGGGATTTGACCTTGGGGCCGAGATGTATCTGTATACCTTGGGTGGACCAGTGGCCAACCTTGAATGAATGGTTTTGGTATGAAAGCCGGTAATGGTACCGTTGGAGACCTTTGGGATGGCTTGGGGGGAGGGGGGTGCATGAGTCATTGGGGGCGGGGGTCCCTGGGGATCTGACTGTGTCTTGGTGGTCAGTGGGTGACTGCTCTCAGGAGGTGGTGCTGACTCTTCCTGGGAGAGGTCCTTGGGGCCTTGAGGGTAGAGACCCCAGTTCCCATACCCCTGCACTCTTGGTTTGCCGTGTCCATCCATTGCTCTAATCCCGTGTCCTTGGAAACAGAGGACCTTCCTCCCACCTGTGTCTTCGTGCCCAGTCCTCCCTCCCAGTGTCCGCTGCCCAGCTCCTGCCTTTCTTTCCTGCCTCGAGTACCCCTCCCTGGGCCGCCTCTTCGCATCTACCTTTCCTTCTTGTCGTGGCCCAACTTCCCCAAAAGATTAGTTATTCCAGAGTCACCTGACTGCGTCCCCTGTCCAGTGGCTGTGTGTCATTTCAATTCCCCTCCCCCCACAATTGTCCGGACTATTCAGGGATCTTAACAGGTAACACCTGATGGCCATTATATTCCTTCGTTCATGCCTCATCAGTTCTCTTCCCATGCTTGTTCTTATTTGTTTTCCCCAAACTTTCCTGATTGAAAAGGCACCCTCTTTCATGACCCTTTGTTGAAGTAGCATTTAGATCAGTCTCTTTTCATAGAAAGTGCTAACACCTAGGCTGATCAGTTTACTTTCTATGTTTTCTCATCGTATTTGATGGTGTCGTATGTGTTCCTTGGGTAGTGTCTGCGATTCCTACCAGCAGTCCTTTGCCCATCTCCCCCTAAGCACTCTCCTTTGCTGAACACATGCCTTTTGGGACCATGGCCCCTTGGGACCTCAGGTGGCATAATAGAGACAGGTATGACTCAGAGGCACTAGCAAGCTGGTTTTCTGACCTCATGATGTGAACTCTGCCTGACATCCTGGGAGCAGAGGATGGGAAAGCTCTGGTATGTGCCAAGGATGTTCTGTGACCCCCGTCTTCCACTCCTCCATCACCATGGCAACCCAAGCACCATGATATGCATCTAGGATGTTATTAGAAGAGACAAGAGTTGGATCTGCAAGTGCAGCCTTGACTTTCACTTTTCAGCTGGTGCTCCTCCAGGGTGTCTCAGAATCCGAAACGATTCTTCCTTTGGCATTTGTACCTTAGTGCAATTCAGCATCTCCAGTAATAGCAGGAGAACCCGGCTCATGTGCTTTCTCCTCAGTTAAGTAAAGCAAATGACTGTATCACAGCAAAGGACTAGAGAAGCATTCTTTGCTTTGCCCTGGCTATGCCGTCACCACAGAGACCTGCAAACCAAGATGAAAAGGGGAGGCAAAATGCCCTCTGATCACCATGGTTTTGACAGAGGATTTTAGAAGACTGGAGAGATTTGGAGGAAAACAGGAGAGGCTGATATCGTTATCTTAGCAGACTTGACTCTAGAAATTCCTTGCATTGAATAATGGTTTATAGATTGGTTTGGGGCAATAGCTCTCTGTCTTTCTGTCTTTGCCATCAGCGTGTAAGTGCATTGAGATGAAAATTGCCAAATTTCATCCTTTCCCATCCAGTGCAGCCAGGGACTTCCAGAGTTACTATGTGACTGCGGCGTGGACCCTACAGGGCAGCAAGGATGCTGTCTTAAATCATTGATGTCTAGGGAAGGGGGTTGGATGGGGGCTCTCATTCAGAATCAGGAACTGATCTTACCTCCCAGAAAATAAACAGAGGTGCTGGGATGGAGGGAGCCAGCATCAATCAGACTCCCTATTTGTATTTAATGATTTCTGGTCTAGATCATGGCATACCTCATACTTCCTTGGAATTCTAGGCTGCCTGTGAAATGGCTTTTATAAAGTTCAGTTTTAAAACACAGCCCCTTACAGAAAAAAAAATAGCAGAAGCAATGCCAGAAAGCAGCCTTCCCTGGTACAGGACCTTCTGGCAAGTGTGTGAGCCAACAACCTTGAAGGTCAAAGTTGAAGAGAAATGGAAAATGGGTGGCAATGACCACCCCAAAATTAAATATAAACTGGGTTCTCACTAGAAGTCCTGTGATCTATGACCTATAAGGGGCAAAGAGAAAATGTACATGGGGTAATAATTTTTGCTCAAACTGGCTCTGCTTAGAGCTGGTATAGCTGCAGGCAAGGTCACTGAGATAGTGTCTCCCATTTCCGCAGGGCTTAGTTCAACATTCCCCAATGTCATCATGGGCGGGGGAGGGGGGTGGCGCTTGGTGCCCATGGCATGGGACCAGTAGCTGATAAGAGATCATTGGACCAGAATTTCATGAACAAAAACAAAAGCCTACTTATCTTCCATGGTAATATGTTTATGAACACATGAATCATTCTTCATATAAACATCTCAACCTCTTGGCTAAAAATCAGACTTGGAGTTGTTTAGGTTCTGACTGAGTTTCAAGGGACATGGTTTTACACCCTAAAAAAGACTTGATGAAGAAAGTTTCAAAACGTATTTCCGTTGGTAGTTTGGTGTTTTTTATTTTTTCCACTCACATTTCCTGGGAGTATTTTTATGTTGAAAGTGGTAGCGGACTAACCTCCCGACGTTTGCTGTTAATTCCATCTGTGCTCTTATACATCAAGTAAAAGCATTCAATCTAGAACTCTTTCCACATGTTGACTTATTTGTATTAACACACTCAGAGAGCCTTTCTGAAATATTTAACCATAGGAACACAAGTTTCTAGGAAAGAACAATGGGAATTGTCTGGAACAGGCTTTCTCAGACTTTAATGTATACTCACACCAACTGGGATCTTGTTAAAATGCAGTTTTTTTAATGGAAGTACAGTTTTTACAGTTTTGTGTTAGTTTCAGCTGTATAGCAAAGCTATTCATGTATGTATTCGTTTTCCAATTCTTTTCCCTTATAGATGATTACGAAATATCGAGTATAGTTCCCTGTGCTATGCATTAGGTCCTTGTTGGTGATCTATTTTATATACAGTAGTGTATATATATTAATCCCCAACTCCTGGTTTATCCTTTTCCCATTCCTCTCCCTTTTGGTAACCATAAGTTTGTTTTCCTTGTCTGTGTGTCTATTTCTATTTTGTGTATAAGTTTATTTGTATCATTTAAAAAAATATTCCACATATGAGGTATCATATGATTTTTGTCTGGCTTCCTTCACTTAATATGATAATCTCTAAGTCCATCCGTGTTGCTGCAGGTGGCATTATTTCATTCTTTTTTATGGCTGAGTAGTATTCCATTGTGTATATGTACCACATCTTCTTTATCCATTCTTCTGTTAATGGACGTTTAGGTTCCTTCCATGTCTTGGCTATTGTGAATAGTGTTGCTATCAACCCTGGGATGCATATATCATCAAATTATGGTTTCTTCCATATAGATGCCCAGGAGTGGGATTGCAGAATCATATAACTTGATCTGTAGCTCTGTTTTTGTTTGTTTTTTACCAGAATCTGGTAAAAGCAGATTCTGATTCAGTAGAACTAGAGTGAGATTCTGCACTTTTCACAGGCTCCCAGGTGTTGCCAATATTGCTGGTCTGTGGAGGAACAAAGATCTAGAACATATTTCTGGATTCACCTGCTTTTCATTTGATAGACAGAAGCCCCTTGTTGATGTGCCTCTTGGCTCCTGCGGTAGGCTAGCTGCTGTTTCGATTGCTCTGCTGGTGGATTTTTCTCGGACAGTTTTTAGATTGAGACTCTGGCTAACCATTTTGTAGACAAAATGCAACTAGATGAGAATCCATGTGTAAATGTTCCCAGAGACTTAAGTTGAAATTTAGTTGTAAATCGATAGCAGCTGCAGATTTAATTCCCATGTGTAACCCCAACACCAGAAAAGTGAGAATCTGAGGAACTGGGTGGGAAAGGCTTACAGCCCAAAAATACAAAAATGCCAGCTGAGAAGGGCTGGTGAGCAATAGCAGAGTTTCAAAAGAAAAATGATCGAACTCAACCCAAGCTCTGGAGGATAGGATTTCACAGACCACACTAGTCGAGATGCTTGTTGCCAAACAGACCAAATCAATTACAGCAATTCTGTGTTGGATTTCACATTGCATTTCATTGCTGTTCTCTCTGGGATATGAAAATAAGAAGAGACACATCTTTTGCAATACAGTCAAGTGTTTTGAAGATTGACCCACCAACCTGCCAAATTTAAATAAGGTTTAAACATTGGTCTGCTCTCCAAGTGAGGTTTTATAGCCATCTCTAGGTGCCTGGCAGCAGAATACCTGCTTCAGTCCTTGGCAGTGGCTTTCAGCTGGCCCAGGGTGACATATAGCATTGAACTGAAACCCATCAATCCAAGAATAAACAGTTTTGAAATGGTTCTAGAGTAAGAGTGCATATAGAAATAGCTTTATAGGCACAGTTAGTAAGAGCATGCCTACCAATGTTTCTGGAAAATACACACACACACACATACACACACACACACATACACACACATGTTTTGCTTTTTTAGGGCCATGCCCACAGCACATGGAGGTTCCCAGGCTGGGGGTCGAATCAGAGCTACAGCTGCAGGCCTGTGCCACAGCCACAGCGATGTGGGATCCGAGCTGCATCGGTAACCTGCATCCACAGCTCATGGCAATGCCAGGTCCCCAATCCACTTAGCGAGGCCAGGGGTCAAACCCACATCCTCACGGATCCTAATCAGATTCATTAACCACTGAGCCACAAAGGGAACTCCTCTGGAACATATTTTTAAAAGAAACTTGAAACGGCTTAGAATCATAGTCATTAATAGAACTCTCACTGAGGATACAGAAGTATAATTAGTCAATTTGCATATGCAAAGTATAACGACCTATGGCATAAATACAAAAAAAATCATTGACTTATACTTAAGCTCTGCAGTCGTTGCTGATATATTGTGAGGACGATACTGTTTCAGTCTTTTTTTTAAAAAATTTTATTTTATGACTGCACCTGTGGCAAATGGAAGTTCCCCAACTGGGGATTGAATCCAAGCCACAGCTGCAACCCATGCCACAGCTTAAAAGAATGCCGGATTCTTTTAACCCACTGTGCTGTGCCGGGGATTGAACTCATGCCTCTGCAGTGACCTGAGTGACTGCAGTTCAATTCTTGACTCACTGCACCACGGTGGGAATCCCAATACTATTTCAGTCTTGCCGTTTATTTCCTGTAGCTCATTTTAGACAAATTCTGAATTCATTTAGGGAAGGTATAAGCATAGACATTTGCGAAGAAAAATAACCAGGCCTTTAAGACGGATTTAATAGAAGTGGATGAGATTATAAAGGGACAATGAAGAGTGGCTGAGGGGGGCAGCTGGCAAATAAGAGATAACAAGGCAATGCTTACATCCAAGGAAGAAGAAGAAGGACAGTGAATGTCATTTGCTGAATTTAGGGTCAAGATCCATCAACCAGCGTGTGGGCTCTGTTTCGGGCAGGTCACGCAGATAATACAGGGGTGGTTTTAGGTGAGGGCCTGCTGGATGCAGGACAGATTAGATTGCAAGAAACTTTTGATGTGGCCCTGACGTATGTTTATAAAAACTTACCTTAGAAGAGTCGGCCAGCTCTGAGAGAATCTGTCCATGAGCATTTTCAGATTAATGGGTAAAAATATGAATTCAATGAAATAAACAAAAGTATAATTTGAAAATAAAATCCAAATCTCATGGAATCTAGGTTCTTTCTTTTTTGGATAACTCCATTTTCTTGCGCAGTATTTATTCCAATAAACACAAAACATAAAGCATGCGAAATAATCTCTCACCAAGTTGCGCTCCCATGGACCTTATAGTCAATGGACTTGTCTTCACAGATTTACCTTATGAGGCACCCAGGAGATCGGCCTGGACCAGTCACGGCCACCCCACCCCCCAGTCAAAAGGTACAGTGTTGGCTCCTGCTGCCTTGAATCCTTGCATCACAGGGCAGTGGGTACCTACTGATGGAGTAAATGATAATTTTTATAACCAGTCTGCTTTTTCAGCACATAAAGTGGTTGTCCCTTGGCACTGAAGCACAACTGATCTTTAAATGCAATGATCCTTTCTCTATTGTGATTATACCTCTTTCTATAAGAAAAAGAAATGAATGATGTAATCTATTTCAACACGGACAAATGTGTGTTTCATGGGATGTTTGAGCACAGATTAAATACCAGGTGATTTCCTAATCTTGGCCATGTTTAAAGTATTCCTTGCTTTATTTTAGTTTCCTGAGGGTTTCCCTTTATTTTAGAGTGCAAATATTCTAATCTGTTTTGTGAACCATCTTAATCTTTTTTTTTTTAATTTGCATTTTGGAAAAAGGTAAAAATACATTTTTTTTAGGGCTCCACCACAGCATATGGAAGTTCCCAGGCTAGGGGTCAGATCAGAGCTGCAGCTGCAGGCCTATACCATAGCCACAGCAATGCCAGATCCAAGCCGATTCTTTGACCTACATCATGGCTCATGGCAATGACAGACATTTAACTCACTGAATGAGGCCAGGGATCAAATGCACATCCTCATGGATACTAGTCAGGTTCTTCACCTACTGAGCCATAGTGGGAACTCCATACAAATACATGTTTTAAATTGATTAAAGGGCTCTCTTTTGCTACAACATTTATATTTGGTTTCTTTAGAAAGGAAGCATTTTCCTTCCCATAAGATGCTTCTTATTATAAGAGTAAGTCTGGGAGTTCCCGTCGTGGCGCAGTGGTTGACGAATCCGACTAGGAACCATGAGGTTGCGGGTTCGATCCCTGCCCTTGCTCAGTGGGTTGAGGATTCATCGTTGCTGTGAGCTGTGGTGTAGGTTGCAGACGCAGCTTGGATCCTGCGTTGCTGTGGCTCTGGCATAGGCTGGCAGCTACAACTCCAATTAGACCCCTAGCCTGGGAACCTCCATATGCCATGGGAGTGGCCCAAGAAATGGAAAAAAGACCAAAAAAAAAAAGAGTAAGTCTGTTATTTTTAATAGCTAGAATAATTGATAGAATGGTGATATAACAGCATCAAAGACTAGTAGCCAAATACTGGTTATAGCTAATTGTCTCCAATTTTGGATTTTCAGCTGCTCAACCATCTCCTTCCACAATGCCCAAGACTGAAGACCAGCGTCCCCAGCTAGGTAGGTTTCAGGGAGCATCTTGATGGCCGTAAAAGAAGAAACAGGTTTAGCAGCATCTATCTGAAATGTGTCACTTTCTAAATGAAATTAGCATTACTTCGTCTTCTCTATGATGGCTCCAGGTGTAAAACAGGGACCAAATTATCAGTCTCCTCAATTGGGATGACTTGAGATTTTGCTAAAGCATTTCCAGAATCTATGCAATCTGTATGGACAAAAACCATTCCCCCTGCACACAGGCAGCCTCTTTGTGACCTGGGAATTCTTTTTACTTCCACTTTCCAGGTCATGTTACAGCAACATCAGCATTTGTGCCAAACCTATTGCGGAAATGCAGTGAAAAGTTGCTGTTGCCTGTGTGCTGAGCAGCACGGCCAACGTGGCCCTGGGGCTGGCCAGGGACTGAATACATTTGTGTCCTGTCTCTATCCTGGGCTGGAGGACGCACGGGCTGGGTGTCTGGAACCTTGGGCCACATCTGAGCTCAGCCAGCAGCTGGGACACCTTTACCAAGAGGCTTCTCTCAGATCCCACGTGTTATCTTTTCTAAAACAGGAAGTGGTGCTGGGGGACTTTGGTGGGGGGACATTTTCAGCTCTGAAATCTGGAAACACCTGTGGGTCAGCATTATCTCTGCTCACAACCATAACTTTGGAATCTGACTTCTTTTCTTTTTGCCATAGATCCTTATCAGATTCTTGGACCGACAAGTAGCCGCCTTGCAAACCCAGGTGAGGTACTCTGATGAGTTTACTCTTACAAAGTTATCTTTTTGGCAATAGCTATTTTGGAGGCGAAACTGGAAATCTTTTCAGCAGAACAAATTTCAGTTGTAGGTCTTACTGGATTATCCACCTAAGTGGAAAAAAGTGGATCGGGTTATAAATTCAAGAGTCAATTTCAGGATGTTCCCGTTGTGGCTCAGCTTTAACAGACCCAATTAGTAGCCATGAGGATGCAGGTTTAATCCCTGGCCTCGCTCAGTGGGTTAAGGATCTGGTATTGCCGTGAGCAGTGGTGTAGGTTGCAGACACAGCTCAGATCTGGTGTTGCCTTGGCTGTGGTGTAGGCTAGCAGGTGCAACTCTGATTCAACCCCCTAGCCTGGGTACCTCCATATGCCATAGATGTGGCCCTAAAAAGAAAAAAAAAAGAAAAAGAAAAACAAGAGTTAACTTCAGCACAGAGGACGTCATTACACAGTCTAAGCTGTATCAGTTTTCTAGGGCTGCTCTAACAAAGTGCCACAGAGCAGGGCCCTAGGCAACAGACATTTATTGTCTCCTGGTTCTAGAGGACAAACGTCCAAAATCAAGATGTCAGGGTTCCACTTAGGTGGATAATCCAGTAAGACCTACAACTGAAATTTGTTCTGCTGAAAAGATTTCCAGATGGTTTCTTCTGTGGTCTGGCAAGGAAGGATCTACTCCATATCTCCCTCCTGGGCTTGTAGCTGGCCGTCTCCTACCTGTGTCTCTACCATCGTCCCTCTCTGTGTGTCTCTTTGTCCAAACTTGCCGTTTTATAAGGACACAGTCATGTTGGAGTAGTGCCCACTCAGATGACATTGCTTTAACTTGATGGCCTCTCTAAAGACCCTATTTCTAAATAAGGTCCCATTTGGAGGTCCTGGGCAGACCCAACACATGAATTTGGGGGGAGGCCAGGGACATATTGCAGCCCATCACACAAGCAGATAAAACCATATCTTAAAAAGAAGAACCTTAATGACAAACAGGGGACTTCAGATCGAGGGCCATCTTCAATGAATGGTCTGTTTCTGAACTTAGCAGCCAGAAGAAAGTGCAGATTCTTAATGGGCCATGTGTAACCCGTCCCTTGCCAAGGATCGTCACCTGTCATTACGCCTCAGTGCCAACCCAATTGACTGATTTGTTTGTATTCAGATCAGAACCAGCTGTGCTGGCATCAGCTTCAGAAATTCACCGCATATGCTGCATATTCTCAACGGCCGATTCAGATGCCAAGATGTCATAGGCCGATTGCACATGCAAGCTGGAATGTCTGTTTCCTAAACATTGAGGCCAAAATGGGGTTGGAAGTGGGACTATTTGGAATCAATTCGTGTACATCCCCACAGGGGACTCTATACTCTTGAAAACATAAAGTATCGTCATTATCGAGTATCCACATGGCTGACATCACATTTGACTTAATGTTAACTAGTTCAGCAGGTCTTTTGCAAGCAGCTGAGCAGTGAGAAGGGTCTGTGTTGTTTATGGCTCTACAGCCCAGTCCCCCTGGCCTAGACCAGGTGCTCAGTAATTATTTGTTGAATAAATGAACACAAGGAGTAAATGAGATATCAGCCTTGACGTTCAAGGCGCTTCCACGGGGGTGGAGAAATGGACACAGGTTTTCCTCAGGATCCACCTGGTGGCAGCGTCTCCTGGGTCACCGGCCCCTCCCCTCCCTGTGCCCAGCTTTCCATGTCCCGCCTCCTCCATAACCATTCACATGAAAACGATGACTGTGTTGTGAGATGATTATTATCAGGCGGGCTTCAGGAAGAGTGATCTGTCAGCAGTGCTCAGGATAGACTAGGAAAGGGAAAAAGAACAGCAGCTGCAACACTCTGGGAGAGGTAATACAATAATGTGAAATAATACCCCCGATAGCTCCCAAGCCTGGGCATGTGCTCGTGTCCGTGGTCCCCTCTCCGAAGAGCCCCGGGAGGTCGCTATCTTTATCCTACAGAAGAGACATCAGCAGTTCCCATTGTGGCTCAGCGGTAGCGAGCCTGACTAGCATCCATGAGGATGCGGGTTCCATCCCTGGCCTCGCTCAGTGGGTTAAGGATCCAGTTGCCATGGGCTGTGGTGCAGGTCACAGATGCAGCTTGGACCTGCTGTTGCTATGGCTGTGGTGTAAGCTGGCAGCTGTGGCTCCAGTTTCACCCCTAGCCTGAGAACTTCCATGTGGGCCTAAAAAAAAGAAAGAAAGAAAAAAAAGAGGCATCAGAGGTCCAGACAATTAGGTAATTTTCCCTGGTCACACAGCCAATAAAAAGGGGGCTGATTTGAACCCCCACTCTGTCTCCAAAGTCCACTCGTAGTTTCTTGCCCTCAACTGCCAATGGAGTAAGAGTGAGGGAAGAGGAAGGTGTCAGAGAAAGAGGAGCAAGAGAATAGAAAGGAAGCAAACTATTATATTTAGAATAAGCAATAGGATAAGCATTTAGGATAAGCAACGAGGTCCCATGGTATAGCACAGAGAACTATATCCAGTCTCTCCCTCCGGATAGACAATGATGGAAGATAATATAAGAAAGGGAATGTATATATATATATATATGTATGACTGGGTCACCTTGCTGTACAGCAGAAATTGTAAATCAACTATACTTCAATTTAAAAAAAAGTAAAAGAGAAGAAATGTATACACACATACAGGTATTTATAGTCATATGTATATGACTGGGCGACTTTTCTGTGTAACACTGTAAGTCAACGTTACTTTAATTTTAATTTTTGTTATTATTATTTTTTGTATTTTTAGGGCTGCACCCGCAGCATATGGAGGTTCCCAGGCTAGGGGTCAAATCAGAGCTACAGCTGCTGGCCTGAGCTACAGCCATAGCAACACCAGATCCAAGCTGCCTCTGTGACCTACACCACAGCTCATGGCAATGCCAGATCCTTAACCCACTGAGTGAGGCCAGGGATGGAACCTACATCCTCATGGACGCTATTCAGATTCACGTCCACTGAGCCATGATGGGAACTCCTAAATCAACTACACTTTAATTTTTTTTAAAAGTAGATAGAAAAAAAAAGAAATGTATATACACACACGTGTATATATATGACGGAGTGACTTTTCTGTACAATATTGTAAATCAACTCTAATTTTTAAAAAGTTAAGAAATACACACACACACACACACACATATGGGTCACTTTTCTGTACAGCAGAAACTGGCACAACATTTTAAATCAATGACACTTTAATAAAAATTATTTAAATTTTTTAAAAAAGAAACGAAGGATTTCCACTCAGTTTAACACCTATTTCAGTGCTCAGGATGGGTCTGAGGCGAGGTTGGTGATGAAGAGGAGAGAGGTGTCAATCTGTCCCAAAGGAAACAGACTACCCCTTTCACTCGCACAAGGTGGCTAAAGCAAATACAAATCCATGCTGTGCTGTCACAGCTCAAGGCTTGGTTGGTGGTTCGGGGCCCAAGAAAGTTGCTGGCCCCTAAGCAGAAGGTTTCGTGTCTCCTTGCACTGTGCCCAGCAGCCCTGGGATGCCCACAGCGGTCAGAAGGACCTGAGGCAGAGCAGGGAGGAGACTGCAGCTCCATCACTGGCTGGAAGAATAAGTCTTGGTACCTAACAGGGCAGCAGACTGGTCCTGTGTGCGAAGATTGTACTTTCTGCCATGAAGACTGTGCCCACTGGGTCCAGGGAAAACGGCAACCTCCAATGTTTGATTGGAAGATCAAGATGTATTTTACTGAGTTTATTTATCTTTCAGCATTTTTAATTGAAGTGTGTAGTTGATTTACAATGTTGTATTACTCTCAGATATACAGCAAAGTGATTCAGTGATGTACCCACATACATATATGTAGACATATATTCAGTTATATACATATATTTTCAGATTCTTTCCCCATATAGGTTATTACAAAATATTGAGTATAGTTTCCTATACTACCTAGTATATCGTTGTTGCTTATCTATTTTATTTTATTTTTTGTCCTTTTTTTTTTTTTAAGGGCTGCCCCCGTGGAATAAGGAGGTTCCCAGGCTAGGGGTTGAATTGGAGCTATAGCCTCTGGCCCATGCCACAGCCACAGGAACACCAGATCCAAGCTGCATCTGTGACCTACATCACAGCTCATGGCAGCACTGGATCCTTAACTCACTGAGCAAGGCCAGGGATTGAACCTGTGTCTTCATGGATTCTAGTTGGATTCGTTTCTGCTGAGCCATGATGGGAACTCTGGCTATTTTATATATATAATAGTGTGTATATATTAATCCCAAACTCCTAATTTATTCCTCCTTCCCACCTTGCCCCTTTGGTAACCATAAGTTTGTTTTCTATGTCTGTGAATCTGTTTCCTTCATTTGTATTATTTTTTTTTGTCTTGTTGTTGTTGTTGTTGTTGTTGCTATTTCTTGGGCCGTTCCCACGGCATATGGAGGTTCCCAGGCTAGGGGTCGAATCGGAGCTGTAGCCACCGGCTTATGCCAGAGCCACAGCAACGCGGGATCTGAGCCGCGTCTGCAACCTACACCACAGCTCACGGCAACGCCGGATCGTTAACCCACTGAGCAAGGGCAGGGACCGAACCCACAACCTTATGGTTCCTAGTCGGATTTGTTAACCACTGCGCCACAACGGGAACTCCTGTATTATATTTTTAAAGTCCACATGTAATTGATATCATATGGCATTTGTCTTTCTCAGTCTGACTTATTTCACTTAGTATGACAATCTCTAGGTCCATCCATGTTGCTGCAAGTGGCATTCTTTCATTCTTTTTTATGGCTGAGTAGTATTCCATCATGCATATGTACCACATCTTTTTTATCCATTCTTCTTTCAGTGGACATTGAGGTTGTTTCCATGTGTTAGCTATTGTAAAGACTGCTGCTATGAACATTGCTGTGCATGTATCTTTTTTTTTTTTTAGTCCAGATGCCCAGGAGTGCGATTATAGGATCATATTTTTAGTAGTAGCTCTATTTTTAGCTTTTTTTTTTAAGGAACCTCTCTGTTATTCTCCAGAGTGACTGAACCAGTTTACAGTCCCACCAACTGTATAAGAGGGTTTGCTGTTCTTCATACCCTCTCCAGCATTTATTATTTGTAGACTTTTGGTGATGGCCATTCTGACTGGCCTCATTGTCATTTTGATGTGCATTTCTCTAATAATTAGTGATTAGTTGAGCATCTTGTCATGTGCCTTTTGGTCAACCGTGTGTCTTCTTTGGAGAAATGTCTATTTAGATCTTTTGCCCATTTGTGAATTCGGCCCTCTCGCCATCTCTCCTTGGCTGTGTGTCAGTTATAACCATGTGGCCTTTCTACCCTGAAACCAGACTATCTTTTATCTTTCTGTTAATGAGAAAGCTTCTTCCTGTTTGATTTTAGTGTCCCAATCTCTGATAAATAAATCCTTCACCACTTCAAATTGCTGCCTCTGCCCTTTACACAACACACACCTGTTATAAATGTTTTAAATGGAAAGATGACATCATATGGTGTGAAAGCCCAGAGGTGATAACAGCATGGCCACACCTCCATCCCAGAATGTCATTTGGGGTACCCTTTGGACCGTATTTCTCCCCCTGAGAAGAGTGTGTCCCCGTATGATTGTGTCCTGGATCAGATATAAGCGACACAAACTCTGTAATCCCACCGGGACGGGCTCAACATTTAATGTGGCTCCTCTAATGAAAGCTCTGTGACAGAGCTTTCTTGGGAACAAGAGTTGGGCGACTCCCTTCCTGCTCACTGGATGGTTTTCATGGTGGTCATGAAAGTGTAACCTGCTTCATGCAGAACCGAAGACCAGTTAGGGACGTTTGGCCATTTGTTAGGAAGTGGGAGCATCCAGTCTTCTGGGAACTTCCCAAGCTCCAGCCCAGGGAGGGGACAAAGGACTGGAGGGCGTTGTGGAGAGGTGTGCAGAAACCAAGCCTGAAAGTGGTGGTGTGCTGTGATTCGGCGCCAAGGCCTAGAGTCTGGGTTCCAACCCTTGCTGACCTTAGCGAGACAAGTCACTCTACCTCTTGGAACCCTAATGTGTCATCTCTACAGTGGACTATCACAGGATTCTGGGGGGATTCAGTAAACACTGGGGAAGTGTTCAGAATGGTGCCTGGCCCAAGTCAACTTGCCATGATACCAAGATCACCCTGAGATCTCGTAGCTTCTGCATAGTCAGCATGGGGTTGTGGTGGGGGGGCAGTAGGTGTCTTGCTTTGGCATCTCCTGGCTGTAGGCAAGCAGTGTACCTATTTTTTTAGGGGTGCACCTGTGGCATATGGAGGTTCCAGGCTAAGGGTCGAATTGGAGCTGCAGCTGCCAGCCTGCCTACACCACAGCCACAGCAATGCCAGATCTGAGCTGCACCTGCGACCTACACCACAGTTCACGGCAACGCCAGATCCTTAATCCACTGAGCAAGGCCAGGGATCGAACCCGCGTCCTCATGGATACTAGTTGGGTTCATTTCTGCTGAGTCACGACAGGAGCTCCTGGGATGTACCTGTTTTTAAACTCTGGTTTTCAGCTCAAATAAATCATGATAAGAGCATTCATGTGCCAAGTTCACCCTCATGGTGGCCAGCAAGATAGTACTACTGTCTTGATGGTATTACCATGGCCCCATTTTGCTCAGGGATACTGAGCACAGAGAGCTGGATAAGCTGCACAAAGTCTGGTAAGGGGCAGAGCCAGGATTCAGCTGAGACAGTGCCAACTCCGAAAGGGTGCTTCCAGCCACCAGGCTGTCCTGCCCCTGTGAGGAGTCCTGTCTGAGTCATACTGGGCCTGGGTAAAGCCTTCCATCTGGGACTTAGGCCCTCAGCCTTGATCTTGACCTGGTTAGAGGGGAGGGGGTCCAGGCTGTGCACAGGGGTTTTTCTGCAGCACCCCTTTTCTGCAGAAAGTAGCTGAAATGACTGCCACTCTGGTGCTCTCTGGGCTCCTCTCTGCTTTATTCAAAGCTCTGTCCCTCTGTCAGCTGGCAGCCGAGTGCCCTGCCGGGGGGAGGGGACACCCCTCCTCCTTGACCCACAGCTGTGGAGTCACTCCCGGCTCTGCTTTTCTCTGTGGTTTATAAACCGTTTAGAGGCTTTGCCCTTTTTTTTTTTTACTCTCTCTGTACCTCTTTGCTTCTGAATTTCTCTTCTTTTCTTTTAATTGCTTTCGGAGACCACGTTGCTCCTGAAATTGACAGATTGCCTTCTGCCTTTTTTGAAGCCACACCCCACACCCCTTCTTCCCACTGGGTCCTCCTGTAGGTGGGCAGCCTGCATCTTTGGGTTCCCTGCTGCCCCCATCCCTGCCTTTTTCACTAGTTACCCTGGACCAAACTAGAACAAAAGTAGCTGCTCCTTCCTGATTGTTTTCAGGGATGTTGTCAGGAGAGAGCCAGAAAATAGATGTGAGGCATTTTCCCAATAAAGGTAATTCATGAGGTGTAGGAGGTGATGCCTTTTGATGGACAATCCTGTCTTCTAAGAACTCCCCCTTTTACTTGGTTTGGCCAGTGAGATGGTCAAGCCTCTCTTAGGTTGCCTAAATTGTAGGTATTTGTGTCGGGGAATCTCTATTCTATATTCTAAAACGCACATTTAACGCTTGACCTAATGTTACATTTTGTAGCATCTACTTAAACATTCGTTGTTTGACCTTTATGGTTCTATTCTCAGGTTTGCGAGCTGATGAATTTTATTTACAGATGTCTTATGCCCACCAGCTCTTGACATACTGAAAACGCTCTGTGTCTAAAGGGCTGATGCATTAAATCGTCTAGGAAGAATCCCCTCGTCCATCCTTTGAGGTTTAAGTTTCTAGCCATGAATTTCAGTCCCTGACATACTAGTTCTTCAGAAGCAAGAGAGATAGGAAGCCGCTCTCACCTGCTGGTTCTCTCTGGTACACAGTTACAAAGGAAGTGGCAGGGGACAGATTCCCAAGAGACAGTGCCAAGGTTTGAATAGATGCCAAGTGTAATTTGGGCTGTTTGGGAAGATCTGTGTATTTATACAAAATCTGTGGGATTGCTTTCTCTATGGAAGGAGGTTGACAGTGAATATTTATTTTCAAACGCTATGTGTTTATATCAAAACACGTTAGACTCTTAAGTCAAAAATCCATGTTTTTCCCTATTCCCAGGTCATATATGGAATTTTTTTTTTTTCAAGTAGTAATCCTTTGGTTACAATACATAGACTGAAACCATATGGTTTTCTCAAACTCTTCTTTGTATTTTAAAAACATGCATATTAATGAAATGTTGGGGGCAGCAAACCTTGATTGAGAACAGTTTGAAAATGTGGTTCCGAAAAAGCAAAGGCTTCCACTGCGATGAACTACAAGCTGTTAATGCATTTCAAATGTGTGGCTAGACCGAAAATGATCATTTTCCAGAACGTGTTCAGAAAAGGCTGACCTTTCTCACGATGCTGTGGCATGGATAAATTCACAGACATGTCCCTGTCTATGTAGCCAACGTGGAAACAAGGCTTTCTGAGTTGGATGGTGCTTCTGGGGAGCTAGTGGGATGCATTTAGAGAAAGCATATTTTTAATTGATTTTTACGTTTCATCAGTTCCTTGCGTCATAGCAGGTTTTTTTTTTTTTTTTTTTTTTGGTAATGAGCCCAAGGCGGTGTTCTAGCTAGAGTTTGGGAGGAAAGACTTGCCCCCTGTCCCTTTTCAGAGCTTTTAAAATATGCTTAACACAGCTTAACTTCTCCTGGTATTCAGTGGCTATTGACATGCTTCTCCACTTCAAGGATCCATTGTCTTTTAAAATATTGTAGCATTGTAGAGGCTAGAATGATTTGCTTGGATTTTTCTCTGAATTTAATAAAACAGGAAAGCCACAGCTCTAGGCTTCCACTGGGATCGAGAGAGTCCTGAACTCTTTGCACCCAAGCAGATGGGGTGCCATTGACACGGAGTCATATCCAGCTCCCCAGAGGCCTTGCAGTCACTCCGTGTTGCAGCTTTTTTCTGTTGGAAACTATGTTTAACACAATTGGCATTGCAAAGGCAGGGGCAACACATGGATTTCCGTTAAGATGCATTTGCCTAAATACTGGAAAGGGGTGATCTGGTTTGAAACAGAGCCAACTTTTTTCTAAACTTCCTCATTTCGAGTGGGTTAATTCTGTTCTAGGAAAAGTTTTGACAGAATGGCTTTCTGAGCGCCGGCCAAATGTTAGGTTAGAAATAACGGTGTTTACTTCCATTCTCTATTTTTTTTCCATACGCTTTTCGAAGTTCATTTCCTAAATCTGACTTTTATTATTGTACGTGACCTCGCCAGTATAAACGGTATTAAGTCATTATTGCCAGCCGCATAACAGCACTTTCGGCCTCACAAAAATAGGAAAAATAAGCCCTTCCACCCCCCAAATAAAAGAGTTGACCTGGCTGCTCTTCTGAGGAAGTCAGAAATGCATGGGAGCAACTTGACCTCTGCCCCATGGGAATTCTTTGCATTCCGTCAAGGACTTGGGTCTGTAGGTCAGTCTGAGAGTCGCCAAGAAGCCTCATCTTAGGCCAGCATCCTTCGACACAGAGCTTGGGCGAAGGTTACCTGTGCAAGTGATGAACGAAGCCCATGTTGTCGGGAGAGAGGGCGTGAGGATGCAGCATAGGGCAGGGGAGAATTAAAGACGCTTGGGGTCTTAGCTGGAACCTTGCTTCGGTCTGATTTCTGGGGGGCTCTGGGCGTGAACAGCATCACAGAATTGGTCCTTCTTTGAAGCAAGGGGCTGGCCCTGGTACCCTGTGTCAGTTCGCTGGGCTGTGGGCTGCCAGGGAGTGCGAGAGGCAGCTGCTGTTCAGCCAAGGGCAGTGCTCTGGAGCAGAGGGGGTGCTGGAAGGCAAGAGCAGCTGCAGGATGGGTGCACAGCCTGGAAAAGGAGACGTGGGTGCAGGACCCACTTCTCTCCCTGAAGGAAGATGCCTTAAGCTCAGAGTCTGTTCTCACTGGCATTTTAAAAAATAATTCAGCGAATCTTATTATATTTATAGTTGTACAACCATCAAACCATCTAATTTTATTTATTTATTTATTTAAAATGAGGGCACCTGGGCTTTATTTGGCAGGTAATGAGGAGCTATTGATGTTTCTTGAGTACCTGACAGACATGGAACATGTGTTTTTCGATTGGAAGAGGCTTTAGATGATAAGAGCCAAGTTATCACTCTGTACACTTTGAGGTATTTGACACAGCGTTAGCCTGTAATCAATGTATGACAATATTTTCCATTTTTTCTTTCTTTCCTTTTTTTTTTTTTTTTAGGGCTGCACCTGCAACATAGGGAGGTTCCCAGGCTGGGGGTCGACTCAGAGCTGTCCCAGCAACACTGGATCTAAGCCACATTGGCAGCCTGCACCGCAGCTTGTGGCAGTGCTGGATCTTTAACCCACTGAGCCAGGCCAGGGATCGAACCCAAATCCTTATGGATACTAGTCCGGTTCCTAACCCCCTGAGCCACAACGGGAATGCCTACAACCTAATTTCAGAACGTGTCCATCCCAAACTCCAGTCCAGTCCTCTTTTCTCCCCATCCTGTGCCCTTGGGTAACCCTAAGTTTTTCAAAGTCTTCTCACTGGTATGTCTCCCCCCCACCCCTCCCCATCTCCCCCCCCTCCCCCAGGGAGTGGACAGATCCAGCTGTGGCAGTTTCTCCTGGAGCTCCTTTCGGACAGCTCCAACTCCAGCTGCATCACCTGGGAAGGCACCAACGGGGAGTTCAAGATGACGGATCCGGATGAGGTGGCCCGGCGCTGGGGAGAACGGAAAAGCAAACCCAACATGAACTATGACAAACTCAGCCGTGCCCTCCGTTACTACTATGACAAAAACATCATGACCAAAGTCCACGGGAAGCGCTACGCCTACAAGTTTGACTTCCACGGCATCGCCCAGGCCCTCCAGCCCCACCCTCCCGAGTCGTCTCTGTACAAGTACCCCTCGGACCTCCCGTACATGGGCTCTTATCACGCCCACCCGCAGAAGATGAACTTTGTGGGCCCGCACCCTCCGGCCCTCCCCGTGACGTCATCCAGTTTCTTCGCTGCGCCCAACCCCTACTGGAATTCACCCACGGGGGGCATCTACCCTAACACTAGGCTGCCAGCCAGTCATATGCCTTCCCACCTGGGCACTTACTACTAAGGACCAGAAAGAGGGCATTCCCAGCAACACACAGTCACCAGTCAATTGCCACCAACTCTGTCGGAGACCATGAATCAAAAGTGCCTCAACAGGAATGACGACACTTGGCCGGGGGGGCCCGGGGTAAGAAGCCAGGGGAGCAAATCCAAAGACATAGTGGGAGGGAGTGACTAAAGTATTAACGACAGATGAAGAGGATGCTACAGATATAACGGGACATGGACATTTAATCTGGACCAACCTTGCAAAAGACATTGTAAGTAGAAGCATGAAGCCATCAGGACAACGTGCCAAAGAACATGCTCGGAACAAGTGGATAAACATTAGAGTAGCCGCGGAGATCCTGCGCGTGCCAACTGGGATTAAACTCGAGCAACAGCGATCACACAGTCTGAACCTAACACGCCCTTTCTAATGTCATTTTAAGAAAAACTACCTGTATTTAAAGAGAGAAACATATCAGAAAACAGAAAAAAAGAAAAGAGAAACCGTAGCCCGTCAACGACGTTGACCTGGAACTCATTGGCACTTGGTGTTTTGGGTGACCTGAGATGTGTTCCATTTGATGGAGAGCTATCAGCTCTCTCCAACTGTGAAGACAACCCAACGCTTCCAGCTCCTTTGCAATAGGACAGGACTCTGAGCCGAACGGTGGGGTGGGGCTGCGGTCGTGGACGGAGGGCGAGCCTGCGGATGTAGACAGAGGGCTGGAGCAGGTGGCAGAGGCGGAGAAGGAGGAGGCAAGGCCTGGGACTGGGAGAGAAACTTCTCGAGCAGTGAAGACTGGACTTAGGATGGGTTGGGACCACGGAGAAGGCATGAGGGAAACTTAAGGCTTAAGGAGGTCCGTGTGATGCCAAATCCAGGGTTAGGAGGAAGGACACAGCGTCACGGGGCAGGGCAGGTGGTAGATCTCAGAAACAAAATCAAGCATCTCTTTTTTTTTTATCAAAAGAAAAATTGTAACTGGAATTGTATGATATTTTTTTAAAAAAAAAACCATTCAGGACCTCATCCTTAGGTGGGGGCTTTGCTCTCCACAGGGTCAAGTAAGAGCTGGCCCTCTGGGCTACCACAATCTGAAATCACCGAGGCATCGGGGTTAGGCGGGCTCGTTTTCCTTTTGAGTCGCGAACGCTGTGCGTTTGTCAGAGTGAAGTATACAAGTCAATGGGTTTTTTTTTTTCCTTTTTATATAATAATTATATAACTTATGCATTTATACACTACGAGTTGATCTCGGCCAGCCAAAGATACACGACAAAAAGAGACAATCAATGATATAATGTGGCCTTGAACTTTAACTGTGTATGCTTAATGTTTACAATATGAAGTTATTAGTTCTTAGAATGCAGAATGTATGTAATAAAATAAGCTTGGCCTAGCATGGCAAATCAGATTTATCCAGGAGTCTGCATTTGCACTCTTTTTTAGTGACTAAAGTTGCCTAATAGAAACTTGTGCTGAACCGGGGTGGGTTCGGGGTTATAGTTTTACTTTGTCCAGGAACTTGTGCAAGAAAGAGCCAAACAAATGGCACGTTTGGCACCCAAACAGTGTTGGCCTCTGGAGGGGCCTTCTTGCCAGCCCCTTCTTATTCCTGGCCCCATCTGGAGCAGAAGGACCAGAGGTTTCACATGGGAACCTCCAGAAAGAGGCTTCTAAACCAGGGGTTGTCATTGAGAAATTCCAGATCCACACCCAGCCACAAATCAGCCATGATCATACAACATCCACTGGGTGGTGAGCAAGCTGTTACTCTCAATGTAACTGTATTACAGTTGGCAAATAAAGCATCATGGAGAGCTGCATTGTCCCCCTTTAATGAGACAAGGGACAGCTTCTAAATTTGCCACTTGGCTTCTCCATCAAGAGGATCCCACCAGGTGGATGGTGGCCTGGACCTTCCCACGCCAGGAGAATCTGGGTACCACCAGGGATTGGGATTCACCAGCCCTGAGCCTGACATATTAGCAGACACTGTTTATTTCTCTGATCTGAAATCAACTCCCTTGACATCTTTTCTCTCCTGTGTGCCACCAATGATGCCAGCCTTGGCCAAGGTGAAGGCAGTTTGGGAGGTGGGAGGCAGGGCCGTGTGAGTGGCTTTGCAAGACTGAGCAGCCTCTAGGCCTGAGTCTGTTTCTGAATTGGCCCATCTCCTAGCTGCTTGAGGGCTTGTTTTGTACTCTGTAATCCTTCTGTGATGATTAAATGACGTTGCCAAACCTCTGTGCTCTGGATATTTCGGCAGTGGTCTTTAAAAGCTGGTAGGATCCAATTACCAAAGCTGCAGACACTCGGCATTACTTGGATTAAAAGAAGTCCAACCATCAATCAATTACGGCAGCTTGGGAAAGATCTGCAAAGTGCCTGTAACTCCTTAGGGAAGATAAATAAGTAAAAGTGTAAAAGCTGGCCCCGCTGGGGTGACAGTGTTTTTGGATGGAAAAGATCCAGTCATCTTTGTTTTGGAATGCAAAGTTGAAGCACACCTCCATTCTGCATACAAAGAGACATTTTACTCAGATAGTCACACAATTCCCCACTTTCAGGATTGTATCATGAGCAAAGTCATAAAGACAAGACACAATTCTCATATTCGATTTTAACAGATGTTTTCAGTTAGCGTCCCCAGCCTCCTCCCATGCCCCCTCCCGATTATTAGCAAACTTTATGACAAGCATGAGCAACTGGGATCATTTTGGATAACATGATAATGCTGAGTTCTCCCCAATAAATGATTCAATTATATCTTAAAATAACATTCACTGTCTGCTCCCGCAGAATCAAATTCCAAAGCAGTCTCCAATTCGTATTCATAATTACATCAAGCACCGTTCCCTCACTGCTTCTCCCATCTCTCGGTCTGCCCTGATGGACACTCATGATCCTGCAGGGCCTCACTTCTGCTGGTAAGAGATGTGCTCTTGGTTTTTTTTGTTTTAAATGATCTTTTGGGATTTGTATGTGGTGGGGTCTCTGAGGAGTCCCAAATCTCAGTCAAGACTTCATTTTTGCTCCTGGTTTGATGGCCTTGCTGCATGTCAAGGGGGTCATGATGGAGTGATTTGTCAGGACTCCTGCAGGTAGAGGACTTTCTGCTTCTCCAGAGCACCTCTGTAGGGCTGTAGCACCTGCCACTTGGGAACAAGGGCCTGCAGGGGCTTCCATAGCAGGGAGGTGCAGCAGAGACCCGACCACTAACACGTGGCTAAAGAGAACAACATTGTTTTTAGAAAGTGTGGTTTAATTGGTCTTCCATCATTCCACCCAAATAGAAATTCTGAGATAACTACTCAGAGGATGAAAAACACTTTGGACTACTCAAAGGTATGTTAAGTCCTGGTCCTTCTTTCTATGGTTGGTTTAAAAAATCTTGGTGAAATGTTTTCTTGTCGAATGGGGAAAGAGTTGGCTATGGACATCAAATATTTAAAATATCTAGCATTCCTTCATTAATCATAAAGCATCAGTTCTCAAAGTGGGATCCCAGGGCCAGCAGCAGCCTCACCTGGGGACTTGTTAAATATGCAGATTCTCAGGCCCCATCTCAGAGCTGCTGGGTCAGGGGTCAGGAACTCTGGAGGTGAGGCTCAGCCATCAGACATGTTGAAATTTAGGAACCACTGCAACAGAGGAAAAGATCATTTGTGTCTATGTGTGGAATGTCCTGTGTGAAATCGTAATTCCATAACACTTTTTTTTCCTGTGGCCACATGAAAATCAACCATCAGGGAGGCCAGTTTACTCTGGGATATGACCCCGAGTTATGCCCCTTCTGAACAGCTCTCCTTCCCATTGTTAACTCATCTCTGTGTATTAGTCATCTACCACTGAGTAACAAATTACTGCAAACGCAGTGACTAGAAACAGCATACACCTACAATCCTACTGTTTCTGTGGCTCAGGAGTGCCAGCTTATCTGGTCTTCTGCTCAGGGTCTCCCCAGGCTGAAATCAGGGAATCAGCTAGAACTGTGATCTTCTCTGAGGATGGGGTCCTTCCTTTTTCAAGCTTACTGCTTGTTAGCATCTTTATTTCCTTGTGGTTGCAGGACTGAAGTCCTATTTCCTTACTGGCCATTACCAGGAACCACTCTCAAGTCTTAGAGGCCACTTGAGGTCTTTGCCTCATGGCTGTCTCCACAACAAGGCAGTTGTCCTTCAGGGCCAGTAGGAGAACCTCTCTCATTTCAAATCTCTGACTTCTTTTCTGTACTCACCTGATTAGGTCAGGCCCACCCAGGAGCATTTTCTTTTTTTATTAATGCAGAGTCTACTGATGAGGGGCATTAATTTTATCTGAAAAATTCCTTTTGGCACAAAAGTAACCTAATTATGGAAGTAATAACCCATCGTGTTCACAGGTCGTGTTTACACTCAAGTAGAGAGGATTCTATGGGGCATGTATACCAAAGGATGGGAATCTAAGGAGTCATCTTGGAATTCTGCCTATACACTACAGACACCATGGATATACTGCCTGTTTTCTAGCATCTTCTAAAATCCTTTAGCCATCAAACATTTTATTTTATTTCTTTTTTCTTTTTTTTCAGGGCCACACCTGTGACATACGAAAGTTCCCGGGCTAGGGGTTGAATCAGAACTTCAGCTTTGGGCTTATGCAATGCCACAGCAACACCAGATCTGAGCCACATCTGTGATCTGCATCACAGTTCACAGCAATGCCAGATCCTTAACCCATGGAGCAAGTCCAGGGATCGAACCCGCATCCTCATGGACACTATGTGGGGTTCCTAACCCACAGAGCCACAACAGGAACTCCAAACCTTTTAAACACACATTGCTCAAGAGTCAGCCTCAACTCGGCAGCACTATATACCTGAAGCCCTGGGCTCCAGGGCTGCGTTTCCATGCGCAGTGTGGACTTCTTTGAACAAGTCTATTGGTCTTAATCTGACGAGTCTGGAAACATTTATGTTGACAATGTAAAGACTAATGCTCACTTTTTCATAGGATTTACATATTCTTTTGATTCTATTGAAAAGGCAGCCCAACTTCATTCCATAAAGAAATTGCTACACAAACTCTTCTAACTTATAGGTTTTATTTTCAATTAATTTATAAAGTGAAATGGTTTCATTTGTTTTCTCATAAAAAGTTGTGGGTTTTTTTTTTTACAAGATATTCTGTCAAGTCAAGCCTTGATATTATTTAATTGTCATCTGTGTCAGAATATGTTGAATTACAAATATATGCAGGGAGCATGCTAAAGGTAAGAACTTTATGAAAAAAAGAAAGAGGAGTTTTTCGTGGTTCATAGACACATAGCATGTTGTCTAAAGAGAATAATACAAAAATGGTAGTGAGTGTTTTATTCTAAGAGGACTTCATAAAACAATTTTGAGATTTTACAAGGTCATGACTGGTTGAGTGAGCATGGCCAGAGAAGTGATTAAAAGATCAATTACCCATCTGGAAGAGAGGTCCTGGGGACAGACTTCAGACCTCTGCCCTTGACCTTACTTATTCCTTACTAGGGTAAAGACAGAGGGTGTCTTCATATACACTGAAGGCAACTCCAGATGCTGTGGGCTGAAAGGAAAATAGGTTACCTGACAATTTCAGGATCCTGAAGAGTAAGCTGAAGGGGTGGCCAAGTTTAACAGACTTAACTGGGGCTTAATGATGGTAGCATGTGCCTCACGTTCAAAACATCTGGGAGGTGGAAGGACCAAAAGCGCACGTGAAAAGCACTTCCGTGTTTTGGAAAAGACACCAGTGCTGTGTAGAATACACAATGTTTAATGAGCTAAGGGGCAGGGGCAGGGGCAGACACGGTACTAAGCACTTCAAGTGCATTGTCTCATTACTCTTTCTAATTGTCCTCACGATACCAATTGAAAATAAAAAATCCTGACACTCAGATTGAACAATTTACTTAGCTCCCCTCAAGGTAAGAGTGAACTAATGCTTGTGCCAGTACTGACTCCCACGCCTCTATTCTTTTGTTGTTGTTGTTGTTGTGTCCATGGCCTGTGGAAGCTCCTGGGCCAAGGATGGAACCTGTGCCACAGCAGTGACTTGAGCCACAGCTGTGACAATGCTAGATCCTTAACTGCTAGGCCACCAGGAAACTCTCTAAA